>NC_054469.1:68343999-68652645 GCF_017639515.1 Carcharodon carcharias | reverse complement strand
AGAGGAGTTGAAGGAGAAATTATTCAGTATGAGAACAAGTTCAGCAGACTGAGGAGAGTAGTGGTGGATGGGGATTGTTCGGGCCTCTGTTCAAGGAAGAAGCTAAGGGTCCTCAGACCATCCTGGTGGGGGATGGAGGTGTAGAGGGATTGGACGTCCATGGTGAAGAGGAAGCGTTTGGGGCCAGGGAACTGGAAATTTTTGATGTGACGTAAGGTGTCAAAGGAATCACGGATGTAGGTGGGAAGGGACTGGACAAGGGGAGAGAGAAGAGAGTCAAGAAGAAATAAGTTCCGTGGGGCAGGAGCAGTCTGACACAATCGGTCTGCTGGGACAGTTCTGTTTGTGGATTTTGGGTAGGAGGTAGAAGCGGGCCGTCCGAGGTTGGGCGACTATCAGGTTAGAAGCTGTGGGAGGAAGATCTCCAGAGGAGATGAGGTCAGTGACAGTCCTGGAAACAATGGCTTGATGTTCAGTGGTGGGGTCATGGTCTAGGGAGAGGTAGGAGACAGTGTCTGCGAGTTGACGCTCAGCCTCTGCAAGGTAGAGGTCAGTGCGCCAGACAGCAACAGCACCACCCTTGTCAGTGGGTTTGATGACAATGTTGGGGTTGGACCTGAGAGAACGGAGTGCAGTAAGTTCAGAGAGAGACAGATTAGAATGGGTGAGAGGAGCAGAGAAATTGAGACGACTAATGTCACGCCGACAGTTCTCAATGAAAAGATCAAGAGAAGGTAAGAATCCAGAGGGAGGGGTCCAGGTGGAGGGAGAATATTGGAGGTCGGTAAAAGGATCCGTTGAACAGGGAGAGGACTCCTGCCCAAAGAAGTAAGCACGGAGACGAAAACGGCGGAAGTAGAGTTCAGCATCATGCCGAGCCCAAAATTCATTGAGATGAGGGCGTAAGGGTATGAAACTAAGTCCTTTGCTGAGCACTGAACGTTCAGCGTTGGAGAGGGGAAGTTCAGGGGGTATAGTGAATACACGGCCGGGGCTGGGATTGGAAGATGGGGTGGGGACGGAGGGACAGGCAGGAGTGGAGGGTCCTAGATGGGTGTTGGTGTCGATGAGTTGTTGGAGCTTGCATTCCTTAGCACTCGAGAGAAAGAGAAAAAGTTTCTTGTTGAGGCGTCAGATGAGACGAAGAATAAAATGAAACTGGGGGCAAGCGCAACTTTGAAAAAGGGTGCGGCGGTGCTGCTGGTGGGAGAGGTCGAGTGTGTTCATATGGCAGAGCATGGTACTGAGTGTGGATCTCAGAATGTGATGGGATGCTATAGAGGGAGTGCAACGAAGATTTACCCGACTGACTCCTGGGATGGCGGGACTGACATATGAGGATAGATTGAGTTGATTAGGATTATATTCACTGGAGCTCAGAAGAATGAGGGGGGTTCTCATAGAAACCTATAAAATTCTAACAGGACCAGGCAGGGTAGATGCAGGAAGGATGTTCCCGATGGTGGGGGAGTCCGGAACCAGGGGTCACAGTCTGAGGATATGGGGTAGACAATTTAGGACTGAGATGAGGAGAAATTTCTTCACCCAGAGAGGTGAGCCTGTGGAATTTGTTACCTCAGAAAGTAGTTGAGACCAAAACTTTGTATGTTTTCAAGAAGGAGTTAGATATAGCTCTTAGGCCGAAAGGAATCAAAGGGTATGGGGAGAAAGCGGGAGCAGGCTATTGAGTTGGATGATCGGCCATGATCATAATAAATGGCGGAACAGGCTCGAAGGGCCAAATGGCCTCCTCCTATTTTCTATAATGCTGTCTATCACTTGCTGCTTTCGCTGTTTGGCATGCAAGAAGTCCTGTGTTGTAGCTTCACCAGGTTGACATCTCATTTTTAGGTATGCCTGGTGCTGCTCCTGGCATGGCCTCCTGCACTTGGCATCAAACCAAGATTGATTTCTCAAACTGGTAATGGTAGCGTGAGCAATATGCCAGGCATGAGGTTACAGATTCTGGTTGAATACAATCCTACTGCCAATGGCCCACAGCACCTCATGTTTATCCAGTCTTGATTGACTAGATCTGCTCTAAATCTACCTTATTTAGCATGGTGATCATGCCAGACAACACAATGGAGGGCATCCTCTATATGAAGATGGACTTAGTTTCCGCAAGACTGTGCAGTGATCACTCCTACTAATACTTTCATGGACAGATTAATCAGCAACAAGTAGATTGAGGATGAGGTCACGTAAGTTCTTCCCTCTTTTTGGTTCCCTTACCACCTGCCACATACCCAGTCAAACAACTATGTCATTTAGTGTGGTGGCATTATTTAGATGGCGTAGTGGTATTGTTGCTGGACTAGTAATCCTGAGATCCAGGGTAATGCTCTGGGGATCCAGGTTTGAATCCCACCACAGCAGATGGTGGAATTTGAATTCAATAGAAATCTGGAATTAAAAGTCTAATGATGACCATGGAATCATTGTAGATTGTTGCAAAAACCCATCTGGTTCACTAATGTCCTTTAGGGAGGGAAATCTGTTGTCCTTACCTGGTCTGGCCTACATGTAATTCCAGACCCACAGCAATGTGGTTGACTCTTAAATCCCCTCGGAATGGCCTAGCAAGCCACTCAGTTGTAACAAACTGCTACAAAGTCACAAAAAAGGAATGAAACTGAATGGACCACCTGGCACCGACCTAGGCACTGGAAACGACTGCAGCAATCTCGGCCCTGCAAAATCGTCCTCCCTAATCTCTGGGGGCTAATGCCAAAATGGAGAGAGCTGTCTCACAGACTAGTCAAGCAACAGCCTGCCATAGTCATACTCATGGAATCATACCACAAAGATAATGTCCCAGATACCACCATCACCATCCCTGGGTATGTCCTGTCCCACTGGCAGGACAGACCCAGCAAAGGTGGGGGCACAGTGGTTTACAGACAGAAGGGAGGTGCCCTGGGAGTCTTCAACATTGACTCCGGACCCCATGAAGTCTCAGGGCATCAAGTCAAACATAGGTAAGGAAACCTCCTGCCAATTACAATGTACCACCTCCCTCAGCTGATGAATCAGTGCTCCTCCATGTGGAATGCCACTTGGAGGAAGCACTGAGGGTGGTAAGGGTGCAGAATGTACTCTGGATGGGGGGCTTCAATGTCCTTCACCAAGAGTGGCTCAGTAGCACCACTACTGACCAAGCTGGCTGAGTCCTAAATGACATAGCTGCTAGACTGGGTCTTTGGCAGGTGGTGAGGGAACCAGCAAGAGGGAAGAACATATTTGACCTCATCCTCACCAATCTGCCTGCTGCAGATGCATCTGTCCATTTCACTGTTGGTAGGAGTGACTGCTGCACAGTCATTGTGGACACAAAGTCCCGCTTTCATATTGAGGATACCCTCCATCGCGGCACTACCACCATGTTAAATGGAAAGACTTTGAACAGATCTAGCAACTCAAGACTGGGCATCCATGAGGCACTGCGGGCCATCAGCAGCATCAGAATTGTACTCAAACACAAGCTCCTCAAGTGTTGTAGGAGCTGCGCTCATCCAGGCAAGTGGAGAGTATTCCATCACACTCCTGACTTGTGCCTTGTAGATGGTGGACAGGCTCTGGGGAGTCAGGAGATGCGTTATTCATTGCAGGATTCCTATCCTCTAACCTGCTCTTGTAGCCATAGTACTTATATGGCTAATCTAGTTCAGTTTCTGGTCAATGGTAACCTCCAGGATATTGATAGTGGGGGATTCAGTGATGGTAATGCCATTGCACATCAAGAGGCGATGGTTAGATTCTCTCTTGTTGGAGATGGTCATTGCCTGGCACTTGTGTGGCGTGAATTTTACTTGCCACTTGTCAGCCCAAACCTGGATATTGTCCAGGTCTTTAGCATTTGGACATGGACAGCTTCAATATCTGAGTTGTTGTGAATTGTGCTGAACGTTTTGCAATCATCAGTGAACATTCTCGCCTCTGACCTTCTCATGGAAGAAAGATCATTGATGAAGCAGCTGAAGATAGTTGGGCCTAGGACACTAACCTAAGGAATTCCTGCAGTGATGTCCTGGAACTGAGATGATTGACCTCCAACAACCACAGCCATGTTCCTTTGTGCTAGGTATGACTCCAACCAGCGGAGAATTTTCCCCCTGATTCCCATTGAACCCAGTTTTGCTAGGGCTCCTGGATGCCACACTCAGTTAAAAGCTGCATTGATGTCAAGGGTAGTCACTCTAACCTGACGGCTGAAGTTCAAGCCCAGTCTTGAGTTGCTAGATCTGTTCAAAATCTATCCATTTAACATGGTGATAGTGCCACGATGGAGGGTATCCTCAATGTGAAAGCGGGACTTTGTGTCCACAATGACTATGCAGCGGTCACTCCCTCCAACACTGTTATGGACAGATGCATCTGCGGCAGGCAGATTGGTGAGGATGAGGTCAAATATGTTCTGTGTTTGAACCAAGGCTGCAATGAGGTCACAAGCTAAATGACCCTGGCAGAACCCAAGAGCAGGTTGTTGCTAAGAAAATGCTGCTTGATTTCACTGTTAATGACCTTTTCCATCATTTTACTGATGATTGAGAGTAGACTGATGGGCCAGTAATTGGCCTGGTTGGATTTGTTCTTTTTGTGTACAGGACATAGCTGGGCAATTTTCCACATAGCTGGGTAGATGCCAGTGTTGTAGCTGTATTGAAACAGCTTGGCTAGGATCACAGCAAGTTCTGGAGCACAAGTCTTCAGTGCTGTTGACAGAATATTGTCAGGGCCCATAGCCTTTGCATTATCCAATGCCTTGAGCTGCTTCTTTATCACATGGACTGAATCTAATTGGCTGAATATTGGCATCTGTGACGCTGGCGACGTCCGGAGGAGGCCGAGATAGATCACCAGCCCTTCTGGTGAAGATTGTTGCAAATGCTTCAACCTTGTCTTTTGCACTGATGTGCTGGGCTCCTCCATCATTGAGGATGGGGATATTTGTGGAGCCTCTTCCTCCAGTGAGGTGTTTAATCATCCCTCACCCTTCACGACTGGATGTGGTAGGACTTCAGAACTTAGATCTGATTCATTGATTGTGTAATCGCTTCGCTCTGTCTACCACTTGCCATTTATGCTATTTGGCACGCAGCTTCATTAGGTTGACATCTCATTTTTAGATATGCCTGCTGCTGTTCCTGGCATGCCCTCCTGTACTCTTCATTGAACCAGGGTTGATCCCCTGGCTTGGAGGTAATGATAGACTGGGGGATATGCCAGGCCATGAAGTTACAGATTATGGTTGAGTATAATTCTGCTGCAGATGGCCCACAGAGCCTCATGGTTTCCTAGTCTTGAGTTGCTAGATCTGTTTGAAATCTATCCCATTTAGCATGGTGGTATTGCCACACAATGCAGTGGAGCTTTTCCTCAATGTGAAGATGGGACTTCGTCTCCACAAGGACTGTGCGTTGGTCACTCCTACCAATACTATCATTGACAGATGCATCTGCAGCAGGCAGGTTGGTGAGGATGATGTCAAGTATGTTTTTCTGTCTTATTGTTTCCCTCACCATCTGGCACAGACCCACTCTAACAGCTATGTTCTTTAAGGTTTGGCCAGCTCAGTCTATTGTTGTGCTACCGAGCCAATCTTGGTGATGGAAGTTGAAATTCCCCACTTGGAGTACATTCTGCACCCTTGCTGCCCTCATTGCTTTCTCCAAGTGGTGTTGAACATGGAGGAGCACTGATTTATCAGCTGAAGGGGTGGTGGCACGTGGTACTCAGCAGGAGGTTTCCTTGCCCATGTTTGACCTGATGCCACTTCATGGGGGCCGGAGTCAGGCCAGACTCCCAGGGCAACTCCCTCCTGACTGTATACCACTGTGCTACCACCTCTACTGGGTCTGCCAGTGGACAGGACATATCCATGAACAGTGATGGTGGTGTCTGGGCCATTATCTCTAAGGCATGATTTTGTGAGGATGACTATGTCAGGCTGTTGCTTGACTAGTTTGTGAGACAGCTCTCCCAATTTTGGCACAAGCCCCCAGATGCATGGTCTGAGTTTGCCGTTGTCATTTCCAATGCCTAGGTCGATGCTGGAGGGTCCGTCTAGTTTCATTCTCCGTTGGTTTTTTTAATGGTTTGATACAACTGAGTGGCTTGTCAACCATATTGCTATCACATGTAGGCCACAGGTCCAGATTTTTACTGAATTCAAATTTCACCATCTGCTGTGATGGGATTCGAACCTGGGTCCCCAGAGCATTAGCCTGGGCCTCTGGATTTCTAGTCCAATGACAATACCACTATCTCCTGCTATGTCTGAAGAGCATCTAGCTTCATGAAAGGATGGACACAGGACATCCATCTTGAAGCTGCTGCTGCATAGTAGGCTTACTCATTACTAATTGCTTATTCCAGTTCTTCCTATAAGAGGCTTCGCCAAAAAGACAGGTACAAAGTCATTTCAGAGCTTAGTCTTGAATTCAAGATGGATATGCAAGTTGTCCTGTGTCAATTCTTTCAGCATGCTAAAGTCAAATGTTCATCAGACTTTACTGGAAAGTCTGTTCTGTGCCACTTTATCAGACTTTTTGGAAGTCCATATATACCTCATCAACTGCATTACCCTCATCAACAATCTGTTATTTCTTCAAAACTCAATCAAATTAGACAAACATGCTTTGCCTTTAACAAATATGTGCTGGTTTTTCCTGATCATTTTTTATTAATGATTAATTAATATTTTGAATCCCTTTCTTTCTCTCCCCACCACCACCCCCCCCCCCCCCACCCCCCACTGTCCTTTTTCTCTCTCTTTCTCTCTCTCTCTCTCGCTCTCTCTATTCCCTCCACCCTCCCTCTGCCCTCTCTCTCAACACTTTCTCTCTCTCCTCTTGCCCCAGTCTCTAATCCTCCTCTCTCTCTCCCCCCTCACTCCAGCCCTTTTTCTCTCCCTCCTCTCTCTACCCATCTCTCATTTTCTGCCCCTTCTCTCATTCTCTATCCCTTCTCTCTACCCCGTCCCCCTTCTCTGACCCCCTCACTAACACCCCCAGTCTAACATCCACTCCTCTCTGACATGTCCTACCTGCCGTCTGACTTCCCCCTCTTTGACACCTCCCTCTCCCTCTCTATGAACACCCCCTCTCTGAACCCCAACCCCCCACCCTCATGTCCCTCTCCCAGTCTTGTCCCCTCTCTCTACTCCCCTCCTATGCAATCCTCCACCCCCAGCTCTTGCCCTCTCATCCCCTCCCTCCACGTCCCCTCCTCTGCAACCCTCTGCCCCTCTCCTCTCTTGTCCCTCTCCCGATCTTATCCCCTCCCTCTACGTCCCCTCTCTTTACGTCCCCTCCTCTGCACCCCTCCACCCCTCCCAACCCCCCAGGTCCTCTTCTGGTCTCATCTCTTCTCTCTACATCCCCTCCTCTGTGCCACTCCGCACCTTCCTTCCCGCTATTCCTTTCACCGCTCTTCCTTTCCCCCCTTCCCCTCCCCTGTCGCCCCTGTGCCCCTTCCCCTCTCTACAGCTAGTGTGTTTTACACTAGACTGCTTGAAAACCGAACCACTCACAAGAATCTATTGTCCCTGTAATTAACTTCTTTTCACCTCTTTGCTTTACAGTTATTTATCTCCCAAGCTGCTTAGTCGCATGTTCAGTTACTGGGAGCAAGTTTTTTTTAAAAAAATCATCTTCCATCAACTTCAACACTCCATTGACTTAGGTGAGACTGAACATTCCACCAGCAGAAAATCCATAAAATTCTGCCCTGAGTTTTAAAGGGGCCACCACCTGACATAACATATAATTTCTTTTCCTAAAAGCACATGGTCATCACAATTTACAGATGCAGTCTGACCTGCTTCAGTATTTCCTGTTATATCAGATTTCTAGCAGCTGCAATATTTTGCTTTTCTCCTATTTTTATTAATTTACTGGTTTTATTACTCATTTCTTAATTGCTGCTAATTGTTTGGAAAGCTGGAGAGGTGACAGTAATTGTTGTTTTCAAGATATGGATGTTAATGCAAATTTTCATGCATTTTTCTTTAAGCTCTTTAGCAGGCCCCTGGTCTTTGAAACAACCACCTTAGCAGGGTGGCAAAATACAATGTGTTATAATCTAACTATGCCCAATTGCAAACCAGTCATACTCACTGGCCTTTTCAAATGTTATATCAAATGTTACATCATATAACTGCCATGCTGCCTTCTAAAAAAATATAATGTCATGCTATCTTTCCTTGGGTTTTTTTTTGGAAATTGAAGATTGGCCTGGACAATAATCCCTATCAGAAATAGCATTAGTTGAAGGAATGAATGCAAATGTGAAATAATTCATTCTAATACAAATATACAATTTTAAGCTAAATTAAGTACAAATAGAGTAGCATGAAGCATAACTAATGCTAATGGTTATTGCAATGAATAATGGAATGCAAATCATACACTTATGAATCCATTCAAAAATAGCATCCAAAACAACATATGATTAAGTACAAGTAGATAGATAGCAGGCAGCATGTTTTGGTGATCTGTTAATCAATCCTCAATGCTATCATTGTTCTTGTACTTTGAATATTCTTCTTTGTCTAAACCCTTGTATTTGATGTTATAAGATGTCTTAGCAAAACAGAATGCAGTCAGTCACATTCAAGAGATGTGCTTGACATAGACCACTGGCATCTGGATGAAAAATGAACATTAGTTAAATATTCTCTGCCCTTGGTCAAGATTTTGTAAAAAGAAGAATTAAATGTGTAGAGTCTTGTTTGATTAGAATGAGATAAGTTGACAATTTAGGCAAAAAAATTGGCAAGATGTGCCTTATCCTGACAAACTCTGCAATGTTTTGCATTCACCGCAAGTAATGAAATTTGCTACCTGATTACCCTCAATTTTGCCTTAAAAGTATGAACGCGTCAGGTTCCATACAACATCACATCACTTGCTCTTACTGCACTGTTCTACAATTTTTTCCACAGTTCATTATAAATTAATCTCAATTGTAAAGCATCTATTCACTTCAATGGAAATGGACTGGTTTTGATCATTTAAACCACTATCATTACATATGCATCTGAAAGTCTAACACCATTAATAAGAATTTCAATACTAGATCGCCTCATCAGACTTCAAAAAATAAAATGAAAGATGTTTTAAACTCGAACTACATTGATTCATGCCTATCAAAAAACATAACTGTTTCAATTTACCAAATAAGTTATTTTATACAAGTCAATAATTTAAGTGATAATCTGTCAACATAAAGATGTAAAAATGCAACGTTTATTTTACTTTAGTAAATTCATAACATTTATTGATCATCACTGATATTTTAC
This sequence comes from Carcharodon carcharias, assembly GCF_017639515.1. Classification (NCBI taxonomy): domain Eukaryota; kingdom Metazoa; phylum Chordata; class Chondrichthyes; order Lamniformes; family Lamnidae; genus Carcharodon; species Carcharodon carcharias. The sequence continues at coordinate 68,643,341 of NC_054469.1, read as the reverse complement.
AATGAATTTGGTATATTTCAGTGCTACATGCACCTTTCCTGCAGTAGTGCCTTGGAGTCAGAGATGTTGTGTATGCAGAAACATAGGAACAGGAATAGGCACGACATACATGCCAAGCAAGGTATATATATAACCAGTACATTTTAAAAAGAACGACCCCTAACTATATCAAATAGCATGTTTTGAATGCTGGATGTATAATTTATTTTAAACCAGCAAGCTAATGGCCCAATCTATTCAAAATGATGCAACATAAATTTGAAAATGCTGAATGGATGGTAATTCATATTTTAGCAAGCAGTGTGACACTATAAGGAAATCAATTTGGTCGCAGTATATTATCACTACAAACCACTTTTAATGTTAAGCAAACAGTCTGTCAGATCTTCAACAATATGAGATTCAAATGTCATTCACAAGATGTTGCCTTTTCTAACTAGGTAGTGTTGGAGTATGCATGGCACATCCAGTTGTGAATGGGAAATTAATTAAAGAGCTAACGAGAGAAGGTGGCTCCACAAACATCCCCATCCTCAATGTTCAGGGAACAGGCGGAAGCATTTGCAACCATCTTCAGCCAGAAGTGCCAAGTGGATGATTTATCTCAGTCTCCTGCTGAAGCCCTTTGCATCACAGATGCCAGTCTTCAACCAATTCAATACACTCCATGATATAAAAAATTGGCTGAAGGCTCTGGATACAACAAAGGCTGTGGGGCTTGATAACGTCACAGCAGTGGTACTGAACAATTGTGCTTCACAATGAGCTGTGACCCTAGCCAAGGACTAGCCAAGGATTCTGTAACATGTTAGACAATAGGATTTTCCAAAAGAAACAATTATTTAAGATTTTTCATTTTTAAATAAATTTCCAATGTTTAAAATCCACACTTGTAAACATTAATTTTTGGTGCCATTCTGGTTGTTTGGCAGTAATTAAGATTTATCATGGGCTGAATGCTATGCCCTGGCGCGGTGCATGGGCTGTGCACCTGGAAGCGGCTGGCATTCAGACTTCTGAGTCCACTGCCCAAAGATGCCAAATAAAGCATCAGTTGGGCCAATTAAGAGTAGTGGGCGGGTTCCGGGGCCACAGGCTGAGAGTATCCCAGCCAATCAGAGCAGTACAGTGGGATATCCTGTGTCGGAACTTGTTGCTCATGACCCGAATCGAAGATACAGCCCATAATTTAAAGGGCCACTCTGGTCTCTTTTGCAGTGTAATGCAGAAATGGACCTCTCTGCATGAGGTCTCAGGTTCCTAAATCATGAATTTAAGTCAGTATACGCCTACTTTTCCACGAGGCACTTGCAACGGCCAAAAAACACCGATCAGCCAAAATTTAATTCTGCCCTCAGACAACCCACCATTATAGCCTGCCTGATGAAAAGAACAGGATATACGACTGGTGTAAATCCCACTCAGAAAGCGTTTTATCCTGATATTGCAGTCGATTAACTTTTCAATGAGCACAACTAGCCTATTACTTTCAATTTGCATAGCGTAAGCCGGCTCCTGATTTCCAGACCCACCCACTAACAATATTATCCCATGCTGGGGTGATGACACCAGGAAAACGACCCGATATCTTTGTGCCCAATAATACGTTGGTACATGGGCATTTCACTCCCGTTTTTGGAGTGTGTCATCCAGGCCCATGTTATTTAAAAAATAGTACTGAAATGAGGAAGTCCTAACTTTTTGTGGCATATTTAGTCAACATCTATCATGCAAGCTACAACACTGGCATCTACCCAACAATATGAGTAGATTGTCCAAGTATGCCTTGTTTACAAAAAGCAGGACAAATCCAATCTGGCCAATTAATACCTATCAGTCTACTTCTACACATTAATAAAATCATGTTATCAACAGTGCTATCACCAATAACCTGCTTACTGGTGCTTAGATTAGGCCAGGACCACTCGACCTCATTACAGTCTTGGTCCAAACATAGATGAAAGAGCTGTAGTGTAGAGATGATTTGAGGCATCGAGACAGCATTTGACTGAGTATGGCTTTAATGAGCCCTAGCAAAATTGAAGTCAAAGGAAATTGTGGGGGAATGGCAGAGTGGAAAACTTCCTACTGGCTGATTGTGGTTGTTGGAGGCTAATCATCCCAGTCCAAGGATATTGCTGCACGAGTTCCTCAGGGTAGCGTCCGAGGCACAACCATCTTCAGCTGTTTTATCAATGACCTGCTTTTCATCATTAAGTCAAAAATGGGGATGTTCACTGAGTGTTCAGTTCCATTCACAATGTCTCAGGTAATGAAGCATGTCCCCATTCAACAAGACCTAGACAACATTCAGGCTTGGGCTGATATTCGTAAGTAACATTTATGCCACACAAGTGCCAGGCAATGATCATCTCCAACTAGACAAAGTCTTTCCTCTTGACACTCAAAGGAATTACCATCACCAAATCCAGAAACTTAACTGGACCAACCATAAAAATACTGTGGCCACAAGAGCAGGTCAGTGGCTGGGAGTTTGCAATGAGTAACTCACCTCCTGACTCCCCAAAGCCTATCCACCATCTACAAATCTCAAGTCAGGAGTGTGATGGAATACTCCCCACTTGCCTGGATGAGTGCAGCTCCAATAACACTCGAAGCATCCAGGACAAAACCTGCTTGATTGGAACACCATCCAGCACCGACACACGGTGGCAGCAGTGTATACAATCTACAAGATGCACTGCAGCAACTCACCAAGCCTCCTTCAACAGCGCATTCCAAACTAGGGCCTCTATCACCAAGAAGGACAAGGGCAGCAGATGCATTGGAACATCTCAAAGAGACTTTCACCTCAGTCCCTGGACATCACTGCTGGAGTAATCATCTCAGTGCCAAGACATCTCTGCACGAGTGTCTCAGGGTATTGTCTTAGGCCCAACTATCTTCTGCTGCTTCATCAATGACCTTCCCTCCATCATAAGGTCAGAAGTGGTGATATTCGCTGATGATTGCTCAATGTCCAGCACATTCACGACTCTTTCGATATTTGAAATAGTCTGTGCCCCATTAGCAGCAAGCAGACTTGAGCTGATAATTGGCAAGTAACATTCATGCCGCACAAGTGCTAGTGTGATGATACGTGTATATTTTTGTGTTTACATATATATTGTCTAGGTAAGGGCAGATCTGTGTCTTGTTTGTGTCCAGGGTTAATCAAAGGCGAGATTGTTGGAGTTATATTGACCATGGAATCTAAGGGATGAAAGACTAAAGATGTCACCTTCTTGCATTTTGTGAGAGACTTATGTGGGTCTTAACTTACAAGTAAACAGAGTAGATCTGAAATTTGCATTTGGGGATGTGTTGAAATTGATGTGCAGCTGTTGCATTTCAAAAAACCCTCAAAGGTAAAAAAGAACAGCCACATTTTACAGGAGATTCATCAGCAAACAGAGGCAGGCTTTTTAAATTTTATTGACCTGGAATAGAGGAAAATTAGGAAGACTTTAAATTTGGGAATCTGAGTTTTCAAAGGGATATTTGAAGACAATGGAGAACTAAGATGAAATGAGTGAGAAGGGTATTTATGAAAATGGGTTTTCAGCTGCAGTCAGTTGCTGTGGGGGGAAGTCCTGCTGAAGGCCAATTCCTGTGTGTTTGGAGTGTGCTGGAAAAGTCTTTTAATTGGAAAAAGCAACTCAGTTTTGGAACAGGAGACTTCAGCCTGCGAGAGTTTTTTTTTAACGTCCCTTTGAAAAACCACACCAGTGTGGAGTTGTTCCATGAAGCCATGCAAGTCATGAAAGCAAACTCTCAGTTTGGGTCATACTTCCTGGATTTTATGGTTAAGACTCTGTAAGGGCTGTTGAGAAAAAGATAGTTTATTGTATACCTTTGATAAAGTATTTTAGGAGTTATTTTTGTCAGGTTTTTCTAACCATGCATCTTTTATCTTGTGTGTGTTTATGTTTTACCTTTTCTTTCTCTTAAAATTTGATGAATGAAATGTTTATTAAAAGTTATCACTGGAATCCTGCACTTATGTGTTCAGTGGCTTTCCCTCCTTAACTACAATGCAAAAAAGATTATAATCAGAAGAGGCGGATTTCAATCTGAGATCTGGCTTGTTCAGCTTCATCAGCTGCAGTCATAACACTAGACAATGACCATCTCCAACAAGAGAGAATCCAACCACTTTCTCTTAAAATACATTGGCATTACCATCACTGAATCCCCCTTTATCAACATCCTGGAGGTTATCATTGACCAGAAACTGAACTGGACCCACCATATAAATACTGTGACTACAAGAGCAGGTCAGAGACCAGGAATCCCAAGGCATGTAACTCAGCTTCTGATTAGCCAAAGCCTGTCCACCATCTACAAGGCACATGTCAGGAGCGTGATGGAATACTCTCCTCTTGACTTGATGGGTGCAGCTCCAATACCACTCCAGTAGCTCAACACTGTCCAAGACAAAGTAGCCCACTTAATTGGCATCCCACCCACCACCTTAAACATTCACTCTCTCCAGCACCAGCGCACAGTGCCTGCAGTGTTTGCCATCTACAAGATTCACAGCTACAAATCACCAAAGTTCCTGCAATGGCATCTTCCAAATTTGTGACTTCTACTACTTAGAAGGATAAAGGGTGGCAAGTACTGGGAACAACACTACCTGCAATTTCCCCTCCAAGTCACACACAAACCCAATGCGGACGTATATATTGCTATACCTTCATCATTGCTGTTTTGAAAACCTGGTCTACCACCCTAAAAGCACTGTCAATGCACCTACACAATATGGACTGCAATGGTTCAAGAAGGTGGCTCACCATGACATTCTGAAAAATAATAAAGGATGGGCATTAAATTTTGTCCTTGCCAGCAATCCCCGCATCCAATAAATGAATAAAAATATGTAAAATGACCACACAACTTAATGTATTTCAATGTCAAGTTTCTCAGCGAGATACTAGTGTAGTGCAGTTTCTGTGTGTGTGTGAAATAGTTAAGTGTAAAAAAAAATGCTGATAATTCTTAAATTAACCTTTCCTTTAGACTTTCTCGGCCAACCTTTAATAAAAAATGGTCCTTTTCATTTGCTGCTCATCATGCTGCTGGGCAGGGTGATGGCTAGGTATGGGAGGTTGGCACTCTAGTATTCCCCTCCTGCTGACATACCAGGCACCCATGCTTGTTGAATTGCCAGTGTGTGAACACGGATCACCGTAGATGGACAATTAAGTACTCAATACTTGCAAAGTGGTAGTACATACTCATTGAAATATGTTGACAGCTCACTTTGTCTAACTCTTTTCAGGCTTTCAGCAGTATGAATGAAAGCATAAATTACTGAAGGGACAATATCAGCTTGGCTGAAGAATGGAGAAAGCATTAAAAGAGAACCACACGTGCACACAAGACAGAAAGATTGAAAATGTAGGATAGGAATAGAACAAATAGAGAATTTAGAAAAAATGAGATGGGCACAAACTGAAAATTCAAGGCAAATAAAACAGACAAAATTAGAGCTAACAATATATAGAAAAAATATATAAGGAAAAATAATATAAGGGAAAGAAAAATTGTAATCAAGCTCTCCAGAGAAACCCTCTGACTGTGGCTTCGTCAGGAGACAATTGATGAACTTTGGCACCTCGAACAGGACAAGAAGCAGGGTCCGAATGTGGGTTTACAAATGGTAGGAAAGTAGCAGGTGAATTTAAATTGATACGTTTAATATATGCAGCAAAGGAAATGTGTTCCCAATATTATGCTGCAGCAAGGATGAACGGTCAGTCATATTGGTAGGATATATAAAGTAATGGAATATATTACATAGTATTACAAAGGATATACAGCATAGAAACAGGCCATTCAGCTTAACCAGTCCATGCTAGTATTTATGTTCCACTCAAGCCTCCTCCCATCTTTTTTCATCTAAATCTATCACCATAGCCATCTATTCCCTTTTCCCTCAAACACTGTCTAGCTTCCCCTTAAATGCCTTTACACTATTCGCTTCAACAATTCCCTTTGGCAGCAAGTTGCACATTCTCATCACTCTTTTGGTAAATAAGTTTCTTCTGAATTCCCTATTGGATTTCTTGGTGACTATCTTATATTGATGGCCTCTAGTTATGCTCTTCCCCACAGAAGGAAAGACTCTATCTATATTCACTCTATCAAAACTTTTCATATTTTAAAGATTTCTATTAGGTCACCCCTCAGCTTTCTTTATTGAAAGGAAAAGAAACTCAACCTCTCAATCCTTGTGTGATTTGTATATCCACACATTTCTGGTATCTTCCTTGTAAATCTTCTCTATACCCTCTCCAGTGCCTCTATATCCTTCTTATAATGTGGCAAACAGAACTGCATGCAGTGCTCTAAGTGTGATCTAACCAAAGTTCGATACAGGTTTAACCTAGCTTTCCTACTTTTCAATTCTATCCTCTGGAAATAAAGCCTAGTGCTTGGTTTCCTATATTTTTTTATGGCTTTGCTAACCTGAGGGGCAAGTTTTAGTGTTTGATGTATTTGTTCTCCGAAATCCTCTTCTTCCTCTACCCCAACTAGGCTTGCACCTTCCAAGTGATAAGTGACCTCCCTATTCTTCCTCCCAAAATTAACTGCCTCACATTTATCTGTGTTGAGCTTCATTTGCCAACTATTTTCCCATTGCACAGTTTATTAATGTCCTTCTGTAACTTGTTGCAGCCCTCTTGGTTGTGACTATCCCCCTGCCCTCAATTTGGTGTTAACTACAAATTTTAAGTGTTTTTGATTCCAAAGTCCAAATCATTAATGTAAATTGTAAACGACAGTGGTCCCAGCACTGATCCTTGTTGAATCCTACTTCGCACCATCTGCCACTCTGAATAACTCTCACTTACTCCCACTCTCTGCTTTCTGTCCTGAAGCCAGTTAGCAATCCATTCTACCACTTGTTCCCTGACTCCACATTCTCTGACTTTATTCATTAGTATATTATGGGGAAACTTATCAAAAACCTTTTGAAAGTGCAGATAAATGACATCTACTGCATTACCATTGTCCCTCTCTGTTCTGTCCTCAAAAAAATTCAATAATGTGTTCAAACAAGATTTTCCCTTTTAAAAGCCATGCTGGCTATTCATTGTTATATTTTTCATTTCTAGATGATCTTCTAGAGGTTCTTCTGGAAGAGCAATAGTGATAGGGTGTTCGATAGTTAGGAGAACAGACTGGCATTTCTACAGCTGTAGATGTGACTCCGGGATGGTATGTTGCCTCCATGGTGCCAGGGTGAAGGATATCACTGGACAGCGGCAGGGCATTTATTTTTATGGGGGACAGTGAACAGCCAGAGGTCATGGTCCACATCGGCACCAACAACATAGGTAGAAAGAGGGATGAGGTCCTGAAAGCAGATTTTAAAGAGCTGGGAAAAAGATTAAAAAGCAGGACTTCTAAGGCAGTAATCTCAGGATTACTCCTAGTGGCACATGCTAGTGAGTACAGAAAGAGACGATAGAGCAAATGAACTTATGACTAGAGAGATGCTGCAGCTGGGAGGGCTTTAGATTTTAGACATTGGGATAGGTTCTGAGGCAGTTGGAACCTGTACAAGGAGTATGGGCTACACCTTTGCAGGACCAGGACAAATATCCTCGCAGGGAGATTTGCTAGTGCTGTTAGGGAGAGTTTAAGTTAGCATGGCAAGAGGCTGGAAACCTGAGAGGGAAGTCAGATAGGAAAGAAACAAAGCTTGTAATGGTAGGAAAAAAAGTAATAAGTGAAATTGGAAGGCATCAGAAACAAAGGCCAGCATCAACTATGGCCAAAATATGGAAAAATGTTAAAAAGGCAAAATTAAATGCACTCTATCAGAGTGCACACAGTATTCGCAAATAAGTAGATGAATTGACCGCAGGTATGATCTGATTGTCATTACTGAGAGGTGGCTGTAGGGTGACCAAGGCTGGGAACTGAATATTTGACATTTAGGAAGGATAGGTAGAAAAGAAAAGGAGGTCAAATAGTGCTGTTAGTAAAGGATAAGATCAGTACATTAGTGAGAGAGGATTTAGATGAGAAGATCAAGATGGAAAATCAGTTTGGCTGGAGCTAAGAAACAGCAAGAGGCAGCAAACATTAGTGGGCCACTAACCAGTGGTGGTAATGCTGGGCATGATATAAATCAGCAAATTAGAGGTACATAGATAGCCGTTTGTTAGTACAGAACTTGAGTATTGCTGAAAGAAGAAACATGTCAAAGCTTTTCATCTTACTCTCATCAGGACATCTGCAAGAATACTAAATGTAAAGGGAACAACAATTTATGCTTCATGAGAAGAGACCACTGAGGTTGACAAGTGGACTCTGATTGGTAGAGGCGTTGCCATGATAACTGATGACTGACAGTTAACTGTCAGTTTGTTTAAATTCAAACCAAATAGGTTGATTCTTATTGGTCAAGGCATTGCCCTGGGGAATGAATCAAAGTTGAAACAGGCACAACATGTGCACATGTTCTTTTTGTTTGTAAAGAACATGCCTTAAATGTGGAGATGATAACAAGCTGCAGGGAGGTATGAAAGCCTATGCTACTCAATGATGAATACCAGTTCTTCCAAAAACTCACTCTCATAATATAAACAGCATTGCAAGTTACGCTTTGGAGCAATTTCTATAACATTCATTGTGAAAAATGCTTGTGCCATAAACAAACAACAAATATCAGTGCAACAACAACAGGATAACCACTAACCTGGATGAGCAATTCTCCTGAGCCCAAGTAATGGCTGCCTGAGATTTAAGGTTCCCAGGTGTATTATCCCACCATTATTGTCACATTTGCCCATCCCTAGTTGCCCTTGAGAAGGTGGTGGTGGGCTGCCTTCTTGAACCGCTGCAGTCCGTGTGGTGTAGGTACACCCACAGTGCAGTTGGGAAGGGAGTTCCAGGATTTTGACCCAGTGACAGTGAAGGGAACATCCAGATGGTGGCATTCCCATCTATCTGCTGCCCTTGTCCTTCTGGATGGTAGTGATCATCAGTTGGAAGGTGCTGTCAAAGGAACCTTGTGAATTCCTGCAGTGCATCTTGTAGATAGTACACACTGCAGCTACTGTGCATCGGTGGTGGAGGGAGTGGGTGTTTGTGGTTGTCAAGCTTCTTGAGTGTTGTGGGAGTTATCATTTATTGCGAGGGGAATTGAATACAAAAGTAGGGAGGTTATGCTTCAGTTGTACGGGGCACTAGGAAGACGTGGGTACAGTATTGGTCATCTTATTTAAGGAAGGATGTAAATGTGTTGGAAGCAATTCAGAAATGGTTTACCAGACTAATACCTGGAATGGGTGGGTTGTCTTCTCATGAGGAAAGGTTGGACAGACTAGGTTTGTAACCACTGGAGCTTGAAGAGTAAGAGGGGTCTTGATTGAAACATATAAGATCCTGTGGGGTCTTGACAGGGTGGATGTGGAGAGGATGTTTTCTCATGTGAAAGAATCTAGAACTAGGGGTCACTGTTTCAAAATAAGGTGTTGCCCATTTAAAACAGAGATGAGGCAAATTTTTTTCACTCAGTAGGTCGTGAGTCTTTGGAACTTTCTTCCTGAAAAGGTGGTGGAAGCAGAGTCTTTGAACATTTTTAAGGCAGAGGTGGATAGATTCTTGGTAAGCAAGAGGGTGATAGGTTATTGGGGGCAGATGGGATGCAGATTTTAGGTTACTATCAGATCAGCCTTGATCTTATTAAATGGCAGAGCAGGCTCAAGGAGCTGAATGGCCTACTTCTGCTCCTTGTTCATACATTTTATGTCGGAAGTGCTGTTTTGAAAGGTAGCATTGTCAGAACAGATGCGACAGAGGCAGAGGGACTGAGAGAATGGAATGGAGTCTTTACAGAAAGCAGGGTTTGAGGAGCTGCAGTTGAGGTAGCTGTGGGCGTTTTTGGGCGGGTAATGAATATTGGTAGACAGTCTATCACCAGAAATGTAGACAGAGAGGTCAAGGAAGGAAAGTGTCGGAGATGGACCATGTGAAGGTAATAGAGGGGTGGAAATTGGAAGCAAAATTGATAAACCTTTCCAGGTCCAGATGAAAGCATGTACCAATAAAAGAGTTGTGGGAGGTGGCCTGACTAGGACTGGAATGAAAGAATGTTCCACATATCTCAGAAAAAGACAGATATAACTGAGGCCCATGCAGGCACCCATAGCCACACCTTTTATTTGAAGGAAGTGAGACAAGTTAAAGGAAAAATTGTTCAGTAAGAGAACAAGTTCAGCCAGAGTGATGGTAGATGATGATTGTTTGGGCCTCTGTCTAAGGAAGAAGCAGAGAGCCCTCAGATCATCCTGGTGGGGGATGGAGGTGTAGAGGGATTGGGCGTTCATGGTGAAGAGGAGGCAGTTAGGGCCATGAAACTGGAAATTGTTGATATGATGTAGAGCATCAGTGGAATCACGAATGTAGGCGGGAAGAGACTGGACAAAGGGAGAGAAAATGGAGTCAAGACTGGAAGAAATTAGTTACATGGGGCAGGAACAGGCTGACACAATGTGCCTACCAGGACAGTCCTGTTTGTGGGTTTTGGGAGACAGGCTCCAGAGGAAATGAGGTCAGTGACAGTCCTGGAAACAAATGCTTGATGTTCAGTGGTGGGGTCATGTTCCACGGAAGGTAGGAGCAAGTGTCTGAAAGTTGGCACAGGACTCTGTAAGGTAGAGGCCAGTATGCCAGACAACAACTGCACTACCCTTATCGGCTGGTTTGATAACAAAGTCAGGTTGAGAGAACAGAGTGCAGCAAGTTCAGAAGAAGACAGGTTAGAGTGGATGAGAGTAGCAGAGAAATTAAGATGGCCGATGTCATGCCAACAGTTCTCAATGAAAAGATCAAGAGCAGGTAAGAGGACAAAGGGAAGGGTCCAGGTGGAGGGAGAATACTGGAGGCGGATGAAAGGACCTGCTGAACAGAGGGAGGACCCTGCCCAAAGAAGTGAGTATGGAGACGAAGGCGGCAGAAGAAGAATTCAGCATCGTGCCGAGCCCAAAATTCATTGAGGTAAGGGCATTAAGGGGATGAAACTTAATCCTTTGCTGAGTACAGAATGTTCAGCATTAGAGAGGGGAAGATCAGAGGGTATGGTGAATACATGGCAAGGGCTGGGGATAGAGGAAGGGGTGGGCTCAGAGGGATGGAAAGGGGTGGAGGATCCCGGACGGGCGTTGGTATCAATAAGTTGTTGGAGTTCCTTAACACCTGAAAGGAAGAGAAAAAGTTTCTTGTTAAAGTATCAGTTGAAACGATGAATAAAAAGAAACTGGGGACAAGGGCAGCTTTGAGTTAAGGTGAATCAGTGCTGCTGGAGGGAGAGGTTGAGTGTGTTCATATGGTGGTGCACCGCACTGAGAGTGAATCTCTGGATGCAGCATGAACAACAGCCCAAAGAATGTCGTATGTCCCAGAGATACCTCTAATTCTGGGTAGATTTGAAACATGAGGGATGGAACTTCAGTTGGAATCCACGTGGGGTAAGTTGTAGATGGAGACAATCACTGAGGAAGGAAATATGGCTGTGGAACTGAGTTTTGGTAAACACCTTGTCAAACACCGGGAGGGAATTGGAAAGCAATGAAAGTGAACAGGGTGAAAGAGACAAATGGAAATCCTGTCAGAGAGAAGAGCAGTATTTCTTCAAGGTAGGCATTGCTGGAAAAGAAGTGGCAGTGAATTAAACACTAAGATGAAAGCAAAATACTGCAGATGCTGGAAATCTGAAATAAAAACAAAAAATGCTGGAAAAACCCAGCAGGCCTGGCAGCAACATGGAGAGAGAAACTGAGTTAACGTTTCAAGTCTGTATGACACTTCTTCAGAGCTAAAGAGAAGTGGAAATATGATGGATTTTATACTGGTTAAGGGGGGGGTGGAGCAGGTGAAGCAAAATAGAAGATCAGGGATAGGTGGGAGCTAAGGAGAGATTGACAAAAGGAATGCTAATGGTAGCGGTGAAGACTAAAGAAGGCATTGATAATGGCAGAATGTGTTAATAGCAAAACCAGGGTGAGCGGTCTGTGAAAGCATAACATAGAAACAAGTGACAGATGACCCTGTGTGGATGGGGGATTGGTTGGGGGAAAAAGAATTTAAAAAAATTAATGAATAAATAAAAATAAATTAATAAAAATTAAAAATGAAACAATTTTGAATTTAAAAAAATTAACATTGAAATTAAAATAAAACAATAAAAAAATTGGATTAAAAAAGGAATAGAGATGGTGGAGAGAGTTCATGGCCTGAAGTTGTTGAGCTCAATATAAAGTCCAGAAGGATGTAAAGTGCCTAATTGGACAATGAGGTGCTGTTCCTCCAGTTTGCCTTGGGCTTCACTAGAACATTGCAGCAGGCCAAGGATGGACATGTGGGCATAAGCAAGATGGTGTGTTGAAATGGCAAACGACAGGAAGGTCTGGTAGAAAAATATGTTGGTAGGTAGGTTGTCACGCTCCTAGCCAAGCTGTTCCAGTACAGCTACAACACTGGCATCTACCTGGCTATGTGGAAAATTGCCCAGATATGTACAGTATACAAAAAACAGGACTAATCCAACCAGGCCAATTACTGCCCCATCAGTCTACTTTCCATCATCAGTAAAGAAATGGAAGGGGTTTTCAACAGTGCTATCAAGCGGCACTTGTTCACCAATAACCTACTCACTGATGCCCAGATTGGGTTCTGCCAGGGCCACTCAGCTCCTGACCTCATTACAGCCATGGTTCAAACATGGACATAAGAGCTGAACTTCCTGAGGTGAGGCAAGAGTGACTGCCTTTGACATCAAGGCAGCATTTGAACGAGTGTGGCATCAAGCTGCCTGAGCAAAACTGGAGACAATGGGAATTAGAGGAAAACTCCAGTGGTTGGAGTCATACCTAGCACAAATGAAGAGGGTTGTGGTTGTTGGAGGTCAGTCATCTCAGCTCCAGGACATCACTGCAGGAGTTCCTCAGGATAGTGTCCTAGGCCCAACTATCTTCAGCTGCTTCATCAATGACCTTCCTTCCATCATAAGGTCAGAAGTGGGCATGTTCACTGATGATTACACAATGTTCAGTACCATCCACGACGACTCAGATACTGAAGTAATCCGTGTCCAAATTCAGCAAGACCTGGACAATATCCTGGCTTGGGCTGACAAGTGGCAAATAACATTCGCACCACACAAGTGCCAGGCAATGACCATCTCCAACAAGAGAAAATCTAACCATCGCACCCTGACATTCAATGGCATTACCATCACTAAATCTCCCACTATCAACATCCTGGGGGTTACCATTGACCAGAAACTGAACTGGACTAGCCATATAAATACTGTGGCTACAAGAACAGGTCAGAGGCTAGGAATTGTGTGACGAGCAACCCACCTCCTGAATCCCCAAAGCCTGTCCGCCATCTACAAGGCACAAGTCAGGAATATGGCCCACTTGCCTGGATGAGTGCAGCTGCCACAACACTCAAGAAACTTGACACCATTCAGGACAAAGCAGCCTGCTTGATTGGCACCGCATCCACAAACATTCATTCCCTCCACCACCGATGCACTGTAGCAGCAGTGTGTATCATCTTCAAGATGCACTGCATGAATTCACCAAGGCTCCTTCAACAGCACATTCCAAACCCACGACCACTACCATCTAGAAAGACAAGGGCAGTAGATAGATGGGAACACTACCACCTGGAACTTCCCCTCCAAGTCACTTACCATCCTGACTTGGAAATATATCACCGTTCCCTCACTGTCGCTGGGTCAAAATCCTGGAACAGTACTGTAGGTGTACCTACACCACGTGGGCTGCAGTGGTTCAAGAAGGCAGCTCACCACCACCTTCTCAAGGGTAATTTGGGATGGGCAATAAATGATGGCCCAGCCAGCGAAGCCCATATCCCATGAATGAATTTTAAAAAAAGGTAGGAAAGTATATTGTAAGAAGGACATAAGGAGGTTGCGGATGGATATAGATGGGTTGAGTGAGTGAGCAAAAATCTAGTAGATGGCGTAAAATTTAGGAAAATGTGAAGTTGTTGGAAGAACAAAAAGGCAGAGTACTACTCAAACAGAGAACGGCTGCAGAATCCCAAGGTACAAAGAACCTAGTTCATGAGTCACAAAACGTTAGTATACAGGTATAGCAAGTAATTAAGAAGGCTGATGGAATACTACCCTGTATTACACGAGGAATTGAACATAAAAGTAAGGATGTTATGCTTCAGCTATCCAGGGCATGGGTGACACCACATATCAAATACTGTGTGCGTTTTGATCTCCTTATTCAAGGAAGGATGTAAATGCGTTGGAGGCAGATCATAGGATGTTTACTAGGTTGATGCCTGGAATGAGTGGGTTGTCTCATGAGGAAAGGTTAGACAGATTGGGCTGGAATTTAGAAGCGTAAGGGGTGACTTGATTGAAGTTTATAAGATTCTAAACAGTCTCAACAAGGTGGAGGTGGAAAGGATGTTTTCTCTTGTGGGTGAGTCCGGAACTAGGGGGCACTGTTTTCAAATTTTTCCTTTTAGGACAGAGATGAGGAGAATATTTTTTCTCACAGAAGGTTGTGCGACTTTGGAACTCTGTTCCTCAGAAGGTGGTGAAGGTTATTAAATGCTTTTAAGGCAGAGGTAGATAGATTCTTGTTAGGTAAGGGAATCAAAGGTTATCAGGGGTAGATGGGAATGTGGAATTTGAAGCACAAACAAATCAACCGTGATCTTATTGAATGGCGGAGCATGGCTCAAGGGGCCAAATGGCCTACTTCTGCTCCTAGTTCGTATGTTCATATGTCCTTAACTCTGGGGGTCTCCCCTCTGATCTTGGATCTCTCCCTTTTGTTATGGGAGATCTCGTCCTTGCATAAAGACAAATGGATTGACTGTGAGTGCTATGAATGAAAGAGCAGTTCAGAGACATGCATGTCTGTTGTGAATGCTGAGCCTTCCCCAGTAAGGAATTCAGATGCCATCTGTGCAGGATCTTACATGAGATTGTGACCTTAAAGTGGCTGGTAGGCATTCAGTGCCGATGTCCTATCTTCACATAGTGTGTGACATTCCTGTGGACTCTAACCCTTACACTGCCTCATCCCCTTATGAGAGTGTGAGTTTGGAGTTAGTACAAGTTTCACTTACCCTGGCCAGCATGCATCAGATCCTTTTTTGGCATAGCAGAACAGTTCTTTTTTTGTTTTCCATGAGTGCTAACCTCCTTGTCAGCCTCCTCCTAGGTCAGAGTAGTCAGATGTTGGGACCTCCTGCTCCCATCCTGAGGGAAGAGGACCTCCTGCCTCTCCTGGATGGCCTGGAGGAGAATCCCCAAGGAGGCTTTGCTGAAACTTCATGCTGACTATTTGGATCTTCTCAGTGCTATGGATTACCTGTGTGACAGAAGACCAGGGTTGCAGGGAGTGAATGGCTGTATGGGTGCTGTTTAAATATGGCGCCAGGAACTTAGAGCCCATGAGGGAATGGCATTGCGGACAAACCTCTGCCCTCCCGCCACAAAATTTGCCGAGCTCCTTGCCGATATGTAATTAATAAGCTGAAAAACAGAAGACTGCACCTATTCAGTAGACCCACCGCCTAGCTGGAATCATGCCGACTTTGCCACCCTCCACCACACTTAGTCTTAATAGGAAATTCTACCCTTTGTGTGTGGTTACTGTTGCAGTAACTCTTCACTAACATTTAAAGTATAACATTCATACAGCAGATTACCCAAGATCATTTTAAATTTCTAAATTTAACAAAATGTCTTTTAACCAATTGCTGTTATAGACCAGTGCAAAACCCAAGTCATGAGACTATCTCCTCAAAGTGTTGTAGTGACTGCAAAAACTGAAACACACACAGCACTTCAACTCTTAGTAATAAATTTAACATTTTCTGTTGGCAAAGTTTACAAAATGGACCTCCTTTTTCTAAGTTTTTACTATTGACCATTATGGGCAGCAAAATGAAGAGACCGCTTCTCTAGACAATTATACTCATTGTCCAAAATCAAATGATAGGAGAGGTGAGAAAACTGGACAAAACAGGGAGAGAGGTAATAACTGAGGTATCTTTTTGTATCCTAGTCCTGCAATATAACTTAGTTCCCCTTGTACATTCCCTACATTTTATACCTTGGCTCATTTCCAACAAGATAACTGCACATATTTGAACTTCAGCAGACACAGTTGCCAAACTCATGACTGAAAATTTGAGCTAGAATTCCATGCCATTTTTGGTATATTTCCCATGCATAATTGAAAGAAGGAATTTACTTTAGTTACAAAATGGAGCAAAAGCCATTTAGAATTATAGAAACTTAAAGCACAGAAAAAGGCCATTTGGCCCATCATGCTTATGCTGGCCCTTTGAAAGAGCAGCCATGCTTAGTCTCACATTTCCTCATTTTATCCATAACCCTGTTAAGTTTCTCATCTTCAAACATCTGTCCAACTCCCTTTTAAAATTACTTTTAGAATCAGCAACAACCACCTTTTCAGATTCCTATAACTCTCTTAAGTGATAAAAATCCTCCTCATCTCCCCTCTAGATCTTTTTCTAATAATTTTGAATCTATAACCCACTCACCAGCGGAAATATTTTTTCTCTACCTAATCTATCAAAGACTCTCATCATCATCTTGAAAACCTCATTGGGTCAGCTCTTAACCTTCTCAGTTCCAAGGAGAAAACTCCTATTTTTTTCCACCTTTCTCTGGCTTTCTGATTTCCCAACCCACTATTTCCCTGATACTTTTAATCTCTTGCTTACTGAATGGACTAATTTGCATATATTAAAAGGATAGTCAGTATTGCTATAGCTCTGATTTTACACTATCAAAGTAATCAGGGGAAATTAGGCTCAGAATTATATGGTGCAGCTGTTGACATGTTGAACTGAGACAGACCAAAGTGAGGGGTTTATGAGCCTGAAGAGAGTGAAGTGTTTCATAATGATTTCTGCAGCTATGAACAGCATTTTACAGATATTCTGGCAATGCAAGATATCCATAAGATTTTCGCACATTCCGATCCCCAACTCACAGTGAGGGCTTCTCAGAAGGTCAGAATATATTTCTTATGAACTTATGCCTATCTTTATATGATATTATAATGGGGAAGGAGGAAGGAAGAAGAGGTTTTTTTATTCTTTCACAGGAAATGGGCATCATTGGCTAGGCCAACATTTGTTGCCCATCCCTAGTTGCCCTTGAGAAGGTGGTGGGGAATGGGGAAGCATTAGTTTTGAGTTGGGAAGCATTTAAGGATGAGTGACTCCTCCCGATATTACCCCTCTTCCAAAGCATATATAATCAACATCACGGTCATGTGAAGACCTGAATGAAGAGATTTATATAGAAACATAGAAAATAGGAGCAGGGGTAGGCCATTCGGCCCTTCAAGCCTGCTCCGTCATTCATTATGATCATGGCTGATCATCTAACTCAGTAGCCTGCTCGCGCTTTCTCCCAATATCCATTGACTACTTTCACCCCAAGAGCTATACCTAACTCCTTCTTGAAAACATACAATGTTTTGGCCTCAAATACTTTCTGTGGTCGCAAATTCCACAGGTTCACCACTCTCTGGGTGAAGAAATTTCTCCTCATCTTAGTCCTAAATGGTCTACCCCGTATCCTCAGACTGTGACCCCTGGTTCTGGACTCCCCCACCATTGGGAACATCCTTAGAAGAAGTAACTACACCGTACAGGCCATCAGACAGTTCTACGGATCTGAATGAGGATCTGCAGCTACAGTTATCTGCCTGCACTGCTTTCTGAAAGAAAGATTTGCATACCCATTACAGATTTCAAAACCTCAGGAGAGCCCAAAGCAGGTCCAATGTTATTTTGATCCTTTTAGCGCTGAACAATATTTCTGTTGTTTTTTTTTATTTTTGGTTCACATATTTCTCGTGTGTGCAGAAATTGCAGCATGACCGGCTTAATTGAATCAATTGAACTGGCATTTTACCAATTACTTCAGAAACCTATTTCTGACATCGGGTACAAGTTTCCATTACTAGTTTTCAATGTACAAACATGTAATTCTGCAGCTTCCTCCAGGGCTCACCCCACCGTCAGAAAATTCAACTCCAATATAACTTACACTTGTGCATCAGCATGGGGAAAGAAAGGACAGTTGAGGAAACCGATTCCATTTCTTGACAACCATGTTGCCATCTATGCTTTCAACTGAAGCACAGAAAAACTGAGGACTGAAGACAAAAAATACAGAGCATCTGAGTTTAATATTTAGCACCCACTGCTGGCCCTGATATGGACATTGAATAACAGTGCAGAACTGAAATACAAGCACCCTCTACTGGTTGAAGATAGAAAAGAGCATGAAGCAAAAAAAACATTCCAGGCTATGAAAAATTACATTTAACACATAAAGCTGTAATACCTAGTCCTTAGCTATATTTCCTTTAGAAATATTTATTCTTTACCATTCTCAGAATTTCAAGGTTCATGATCTTACATTAGAACTGAGGTGATGATGTAAAATGAATGATTTTAGGGTCAGTTGCCCATTTACTGTAATGGTCAGTTAATTAGATGTTGCCTGTTTTACACCATTGCCCAAAGTTATAATTATCTCTAAAGTCTATAAAGGTAAATAACATAAGCCAAAAGCCTTTGACTATTGAAGCTACAGAGATACTCAAGTATTGGTGGTTGGATATTTAAGGGTAATTTCCTTCTGGACCTGGAAATAAGCATTGTGCAAAAGGTCCAGGGTGAAAATACCCCCCCCCCCCCCCCCCACTTAGGAGAGTCTCTCTGACTAATTGGCCATGTTCTAATCTCAGAGGCAGCCTGGTGACCACAATGATGAACTATTCACTGGAAGCCTTCTCTAGTTGCTGGGCACAGTGGGATAACAATTGTTTAATGACAAAACTAGCTAAAATTGTTACTTAAGGCTATTATCACATATTTTTACTTTTGACAGGCTGTCTGTTCTTTATTGATAATGTCCCCTTTCTTGGGGGGGACACTTGTAGTGGTTCTGGTGATAATAACACGTGCCCAAAGGCACTATCAACTCTAATAAAAATATTTTATTTAAGGACAATAATGATTAAGCACACTTTTGAACAAATTGTTGTTAACCAGTATTATAAACATATTAGCAAAATCATAATGACAAAGTTTAAATATGTGTTGTCAATTTATTAATTTTTTATTGCTTATTCCACCTAATTAATTGCAATCAGATATCTATGGGAGGCACTAAGATCTTGTTTTTCATAGCATTCAATGGCGTGATAAATATTAACTTGATGCAGAATAACATAATAACAAGAAATATAACCCTGGGTTATATGGACATAAAGGAAATTATGATGTTTATGATAAGTTACAACCTAAAACAATGAAATGGCTGAAAAATTTAAGGTCAAAATTGCGGAGTCTAGAGTTACGATAATATATATAATATGCATTGATTTTTGAAATTCCCAAGAAAAACAATTTAATAGTGCATTTCCTGTCATTTTTACAGTTTATAATAACTACATAAATAGCAATAAAGTACTATCAAATTTACAAGTAGTTTGCTACTTTGAGAAATTTTGTAGGGTTCTCACCACTTGGATGACCAACACTTACTTAACTTAAGATTATTTCAAATTGACATTTCTGATTATATCACTATGCTAAAGAGTAGATTGTGGGATGGACTTCGGAAAGGATGAGGATTTATAGCAAATAGCTGAACTTCCACAGAGTGCCAATCAGAGTTGGATTGCCAGTCTGCTCCTAGTTACTTACCTGGAAATCCAATTGCTTCTTTCTCGCTCAACCTTCCAACAAGCGAGAACTGTGCAAGGCGGTGAACTCATAAGACCTTCAGTCGAAGGCGGAACAGTTGGAGGTAAGGAAGCTACGCACTCTTATTTGGCAGCAATAGCTGCCTTAAAGAAGCTATGTTTAAAGCTCCAGCCACTTTCAGACGTGAATGCGTGGGGGTCCGGTGGGTCAGTAGGGGTCGGGTGGTCGGTGGAGGTTGGGGTCAGGTGGTCAGGTGGGTGGTCAGTGGGGGGGTTCAGTGGTCAGTCATGGGGTCCGTGGGGATGTGGAGGTCCGGGGTTGGTCAGTTGGAGGGTGTTCAGAGTGGGTCCAATGGAGGGGTTGGGGGTTGTCCTGTCGGGGGCACTCACTACTATAGATACTCAGGAATTATAAGTGATTTTAATTCTTCTAACTTTTCCTGGGTAACTATTCTGGTAAGACAGCTGGGACCATCCAAAGTTTGCAATTTAATTTGTGCTTTTAGATGGTTCCCATTGCAGGGAAACTACCCAATGGAAATTTGAATGTCCCAGGTAATTGCTGGGCAATCTTCACCTGGAACTTCCGTAAGGGGGTTCCCCAGCACATCTTTGGAGTATCCCCCAGTAATGACACCCCAGTAGCTCAGAAGTTACGGGCTATAATATTTTTGTATACCCTAAGTTAAACATAGTATATATTTGATCACTTCATTTCACTGCAAGGGAACATAAGGGAAGCTTGATTGGCATAAGGATCTCCAAAGCTTATCCACCATCTTCAAGGCACAAGTCAGTAGTATGCTGAAATACCCTCCACTTGCCTGGATCAGTGCAGCTCCAACACACTCAAGAAGCTTGACAGTTTGACACCATCCAGGACAAAGCAGCCCGCTTGATTGGCACCACATCCACAAACATTCACTCCCTCCACCACCAATGCACAGTAGCAGCAGTGTGTACCATCTACAAGATGCACTGCAGGAACTCACCAAGGTTCCTTAAAGAGCACCTTCCAAACCCACGACCACTACCAACTAGAAGGACAAGGGCAGTAGATAGATGGGAACAGCACCACCTGGAAGTTCCCCTCTAAGCTACTCACCATCCTGACTTGGAAATATATCACTGTTCCTTCATTGTTGCTGGGTCAAGATCTTGGAACTCCCTCCCTAACAGCACTGTGGGTGTACCTACACCACATAGGCTGCAGCGGTTCAAGAAGACAGCTCACCACCACCTTCTCAAGGGCAATTAGGTATAGGCAATAAATGCTGGCCCAGCCAGCGCAATCCAAATCTCGTGAATGAATTAAAAAAAGGGGATGGGTGCCGACGGTGAGAAGTTTCATTGCATTCTATTCGTCTGTCACCACCCAACTCAAACTGGGCAGCTCTCTGTCAATAATGTACTGAACCACCAATATCTTCCTTTTCTCTATGGCCACATGAAGATTCGGGATCCTATCTTGACAAGCAAATGGTAAGTGGGTACCCAAGAACAAAACGTGAAGATTCTCTCAAGACTTAACTCAAGACAGTTGGTGGAGTTACAGAAAGAAGATTTGCAAATAACATTTACATCAGACAGCTTACTCAGAAACAGAGGCAAAATGTATTCCCAAATGTTTTTACCTTAAGGATAATGTTTTAATGAGAAAATGGAGGCCTTATCATGTTTCAGCAAATGAAAGCTGGAGGGAGGTACTCAGATTGCTATCCCAGTTAGATATAGAAATGATATTCTGAGGATAGCTCATGAAATTCCAATGGGGGGGACATTTAGGAATTAGAAAGACACAGGTGAAGATACAAAAACATTTTTATTGGCCTGTATTTCATAGGGATGTAGTCAAATTCTGCAGAACACATCATACATGTCAGGTGATAGGGAAACCACAAGCAGTGATTAAGCCAGAACATTTAATTCCAATTCCAGCATTTGACAAACCTTTTACTAGGGTCATTATTGATTGTGTAGGACCCCTCCCTAAGACTAAAAGTAGAAATCAGTACTTACTAACAATAATGGATGTGTCAACTAGGTTTCCTGAAGCGATATCTTTGAGAAATATTACAACAAAGAAGATTGTGGGAGAGTTAACTACATTTTTTACATTTTAAGTGGGCGGGTCAATTAAGGCCTACGCAGTGTGACGCACGGCCAGTAGCACTCAGCTGTGTGGGTGGGGGAAGGAGGGAGAGTCGGTCCTGCGACTCTTTCACGCACGATAAAGTGCAGAAATCTCCCTGAGGCATGGAGCTTTATGGAGTAAGTTCCGTTTCAAAGTTTAAAATAAAGACAGTTAAAAATCATTTACACATGTCCCCTCATGTGACAGCATCACATGAGCTGGGACATGTTTATGAAATGTTTAAAAAATATTTATTATTTTAATAAACCCTTCATGAAACCTCATTCCGCCCATGGATGAGGTTCCATGAAAAATGTGATGGCCACCTGGGCTCTTTGCCTCCCACCAACCTTCAGGTTGGACATTAAGGCCCGCCCCCACACGCCAAGCAGAAAATGCTGCCCTATGTGTCTTACTGTTGCCTTAACGAAAGCATAACTGGGAGTTAGATTGATTAGGGGATTTAGAAGTTATTATCGTAGTAATCTGTAGGTCTATGTGTTTAAAGTCATTTCTATAATTAATAAATGTTTAATCTAGTTTTGTAAAATCTATAAGACATGGTGGTCTTATTACTATTGAATTCAAGGCAGGCATTTCAAAATTTATTCAAACCGCAAAACAAGTTGTGGCAGTTGTTTCAAGTTTCCCTTTGGGATTTGAACAACTCAGCATTTACCATCAGCTGTGCCATAAAACAATGCCAAAGATAAAGATCACTTCTATGGCAATCTAGATGATATTCTGGAGCATCTGCCACATGGAGAAAAGTAATTCTCCTGAGGGACTTTAATGCAAGAGTTGGATCAGACAGAGTTTGATCCAGTGGCCAGTAGAATTTCATGTAGAGCATGGACTTTGCATTAGCAACACTTTTGTCCAGGGTGGACATCAGCACTGCAATGATACCATCTGAGATCTGACCACTGGCATCAGCTTGACCTGATAATCACCAGAAGATGTGATCTGTCGAGGGGTCTTCACACCTACACATATCACTGCAGATTGTGATACTGATCACTCACTTATCAATAGTTGGGTGAAGATGCAACCACGGAAAATACACAAGTCCAAACACTATGGCATACCACACATCCAAATTCCATGCAGGAGGGATGATGACAGCTGTCATAAGTTTTCAGAAGCTCTCAGGCAGTCCCTTCCATCTGAGGGCTAACCAGAAAACACTGATGAAGCATGTAAGTCTCTGTAGGCAATCTTCTATGAAGCTGCAGTAACCATGCTTTTCAAAGGAAGGACAAGAGCAAAAATTGGTTCAAGACCCACCTATGACTGCTGTCATTGAAACAAAGAGTGCGGCTCACCTTTTTTACAATATGCCTCCTTACTTAAAGCATGTGACAATCTCATGTTAACCAAAGCAGTTTTGCAGAAGACAGTGATGTACTGTGCAAACAAGTATTGGACCAAAACAAAAACAGAATTACCTGGAAAAACTCAGCAGGTCTGACAGAAACGAGAAATGAGTTCTGTGGGGCAAGAGCAAGCTGACATGATCGGTCTACCGGGACAGTTCTGTTTGTGGATTTTGGGTAGGAGGTAGAAGCGGGCCGTCCGAGGTTGGGCGACTATCAGGTTGGAAGCTGTGGGAGGAAGATCCCCAGAGGAGATGAGGTCAGTGACAGTCCTGGAAACAATGGCTTGATGTTCAGTGGTGGGGTCATGGTCCAGGGACAGGTAGGAGGAAGTGTCTGCGAATTGACGCTCAGCCTCCGTGAGGTAGATGTCAGTGCGCCAGACAACAACAGCACCACCCTTGTCAGCAGGTTTGATGACAATGTCGGGGTTGGACCTGAGAGAATGGAGTGCAGTAAGTTCAGAGAGAAAGAGATTAGAATGGGTGAGAGGAGCAGATAAATTGAGAAGACTAATGTCGTGCCGACAGTTCTCAATGAAAAGATCAAGAGAAAGTATTGGACCAATCTATGTAAAGAAATACAAACTGTTAGTGACAATGGTAACAATGATAACCTTTGTGCTATGTATGATGGTATCAAAAGAGCTCTCGGCCCCATCATTACCTAAGTTACTACTTTGAAATTTGCAGATATGGCAGTACTCACTGACAGGAACAAACGAATGGCCTGTTGGATAGGATGCTACTCCAAGCTACGCTCATGTGAAACCAATATCTCTTTGCGTGTGCTTGATGATTTTCTGCAGCTACCCATCATGTATAAGCTGGATGCAGAACCCTTAGCTTGAAAAGGCCACTGATTCACTAGGAGTAAGGAAAATATCTGGAAAGGATAGAAAACCAGCTAAAGTACTCAATAATGGAAAGCCCCACCTGCTGCTATACATTCATGACCTCTTCCTCCTTTGCTGGAGAGAAGGCACTGTCCCACAGGGTATGTGTGACTTAAACACCAGCACTTTATACAAGAACAAAGGTGATTGAGGGGATTGCAACAACTACCATCTCACTTTCAGCACATCAGAGCCACAATGTTACTTCAGAATAGGCAGTCCAGGTAATTCTGTTTTTGTTTTGGATTTCCAGCATCCGCAGTTTTTTGTTTTTAGATCTACGTAGATGTCATCTTCTCATCATGTCAGCTTCAAGAGAAGTGCAGAGAGCAGCAATACCACTCAACCTTGCTTTTGTGGATCACACAAAAGCATTTGACACGAGAGAAAATCAGCTGTCCTCCCAAGCTTCTCAGCTTCATATAGTTCTTCCATAATAACATGCATGGCACCATTCAGTCCAGCAGTTTCATGGCTGATAGTTTTGAAAATATTAACGTATATAATATTTTGCAAAATATTTTTCTTTTAAAATAGAGGTTTAATCTGCAGGTGTATCTTAATTGGATTAAAGCCAGCTAGCCTGGGTGCTTTGATGGGTACTAGTTTTGATATGGAAGAGAGATAGCATGCATTTGCATTTTTTGAATGAGCATTCAAGAAGTGGGGTGAAAACTTAACACCTATCCAGCAGATACCAAGCCATATGTTTTTATTACTAATAAAAATGGTACTATGAAAGGGGTTTCATTGTTAAAAGGTGAAGTTCAAAGAGGCTGGTGAGACAATGAGAATTTGAATTAAATCAGTGGTGGTAGGTATAACTTTAGCAGTTTTCAGGTGTGCAGAGCAGAGGCAATGTGAGATCAAAAGACAGCTGTAAGCCTCCAATTGGCTCCAAATGAACCAAAGTGAAAGAACCTCATTTTGAATTCATAAGGTGAAAATGCTTTGCCTGGCATTTGGTTAAGTTTATGGGTTGCTATTGCCTTAATGGAGATTAGTTTGGGAATTTGTTAAAAGTTATGATAGTAGTAATTTGTAGCCATGTGTATATATATTTTTAACCTGTGTAAATTAATAAAATATTTCAATTAGTTTAATGTAAAACCTCAAGAACTGATGGTCTGATTCCTGAATTTAGAATCACAATTCAAACAGAAGACATAAACTTATAAGTTATGGCAGTTGTTTAAAGTTTCCCTCTGGGATTTTTAAATAACTCCACTTTACCAACTGCATTGGTCATAACAACTGGGGGCTGTGCCAGGATAAATCATACTTCTAATTCCTTGATTGGTTTGGAATTGGTGAATCTTAAGCTTACGAGTACGAGAGGCACTTTGAATTCAGGAGTTGGTGAGGTATTTTAGAAGTGGTGAGACTGCAAGATGTTTTTGGCCATTGAGCTTGAAAGCATAAAACAAAGTAATTTAGACCGGTGGATATGGGTGTTAAAAATAGAGACAACCTATGCAGCTCTTAGGAGAGTTATTCTTTTGGAAGAATTTAAAGATTCAGTTCTTTTGGTAGTGAGAACTCATATGAAGGAACAGAGGGTTGATTCTGTAAGACAAGCAGCTCAGATAGCTGATGCTTATGAGTTAGTTCATAGAGCTAAACCTTTTTCCTGTCACCCTTTCAATTTGGAAAAGGATAAAAAGTGTGAAGGTGAAAGGAAGGTAGGTAGGCAGGGAAGAGAAGGAATAGCTGGAAGTTCCCAGGAAGTTATTTCTCAGAATAAAAAGGCAGGTGCTGAAGGTAGAAATGACATTCGAAAATTGAAGTGTTTTCATTGTAATAAAGTGGGGCACATGAAGTCAGTGTGTTGGAGGTTGCAGGAAAAATCTGCAGGAATTATTGGGGTACAGGGAAAAGCTCTGGTAGTAAAAGTAATGTGGGTTGGGTTCTGTGGTTCAAGCACGGAGAAACCAATGGTTTGTGTACAGGTGAAACAAGGAGAATCAGTGAAAGGTAAAGAAGTGAGAATGTGTTCACAGTTTACTGAAGAGAATTTTGAGGAGCAGGTTGCAGAAATGTTTAAACACTTTGCATGTGAAGGGAAAGTCTTTCCATGTGTACAGGATTGAGTAGGTAAAGATGTTAAAATTTTAAGAGACACGGGGGCTAGTCAATCCTTAATGTTGTGGGATAGTGATATTTGTTGTTCAGAAGGAGTGTTACAGGAGAAGGTAATAATAAGTAGGGTTCATGGAGATGCTAAATCTATTCCATCGTGGAAGGTAAAATTAAAGATGGGAGACTGGTGAAGTTATAGTTGGATTGGTGGAAAGATTGCCCATTGCAGGGGTTCAATTTATTCTGGGTAATGATATAGCTAGTTCACAAATGTGGGTGACGCCTATGGTAGTTGAGCAGCTTGTATAAGTGTTTTCCACAGAAGTGCTACAGAAGGAATATCCTGGATTGTTTCCTGATTGTGTTATAACAAGATAAAAAGCCCATAGGGAAGACCAAAATAAACAACATAAGCAGGCAGTTCAAAGGCAAGAAGAAGGTGTCGAAATCCAATTAGCTGGCATTGTATTTGATAACATTGATCAGGAGGAAGGAACAGTTCAGTTGAAGTGTTTAATTCAAAAGAGTTTAGTGGAGTTACAGAAAAATCATTTGCAATTAAAACAGTTATATCAGAAAGCTTATTCAGAAACCAAAGCAAAATGTATTCCAGTATCTTCGAGGGAATATATTAATGAGAAAGTGGCAGTCAGATTACGTCTCAGCAAATGAAAGCTGGAGGGAGGTGCATCAGATTGTTATCCCATTAGGTCATAGAAATGAAATTCTGAGGATTGCTCATGAAATTCCAATGGGAGAACATTTAGGAATTAGGAAAACACAGGAAAAGATACGACGTTTTTTTTTGGCCAGGATTGCATTGGGATGTAGTCAAATTCTGTAGAATCTGTCATATATGTCAAGTAACAGGAAAATCACAAGCAGTGATTAAATCGGCATCTTTAATCCCAATACCAGCATTTGAAGAACCTTTCACCAGGGTCATGATTGATTGTGTAGGACCCCTCCCTGAGACTAAAAGTGGATATCAGTATTTATTGACAATAATGGATGTGTCTACTAGGTTTCCTGAAGTGATACCTTTAAGAAATATTACAACTAAGAAGATTGTGGAGGAGTTAATGAAATTTTTCACAAGATATGGTTTACCTAAGGAAATACAATCAAATTGCATGTCACAGCTGTTTAAGGAAGTAATGAACAGTTTGGGATAAAACAGTTTAAGTCAACAGTTTATTAACCAGAGTCACAAGGAGTTTTGGAAAACTTTAAAAACTATGATAAGAGCATAGTGTCAGAATTATGCACAGGATTGGGATACAGGAATTCCATTTTTGTTATTTGCTATTAGATATGCTCCTAATACATTGACTAGTTTTAGCCCTTTTGAACTCGTTTATGGTCATGAGGTAAGGGGACTCGTGAGGTAAGGGGACCACAGAAATTGATTCATGAGAAATTGGTGGGTCAAAATTCAGAAACTGTTCTCCTGGATTATGTATCAAATTTCAGGAAAAGATTGAACAGAGCATGTGTGTTGGCTAGGGAACGTTTAGAGATTTCAGAACAAGTGATGAAAGTGAAAGCAGATAAGAAGGTTAAAATCCATAGTTTTGTTTCTGGAGAGAAAGTATTAGTTTTGTTACCAGTATTAGCGGATTCATTAAATGCAAGATTTAATGGGCCTTACAGGATTGAAAATAAATTGAGTGAAGTAAATTATTTAATAAATACTCCATATAGAAGAAAGAAGCAGAGGTTGTCTCATGTAAATATGCTTAAAAGTACTTTGACGGGAAGAGGAACAAAAAGAGGTGTTAGTGATGGTAGATGATGAGAAAGAGGTAGAAGTGCAGGACTCTGAAATTGATTTCCCTCTAATCAAATTAGATAATGAGGGATGCTTGAAAATTTAAATGCAATATTAAGTTATCTTCCAAGCAAGTGTCAAAGTGATTTGGAAAAGCTATTGCAGTCACACAAACCTATTTGTGGAAATAAGTTGGGAAAGACACATTTAGCTTTACATCATGAATGTATAGAAATGTCATTTTCATTGCGACAACAACCATATAGATTAAATCCAGCAAAGTTATCACAAGTACAAAAAGAAATTGATTTCTTGCTTCAAAATGATATTGAGTCTAGTTGCAGTAACTGGAGTTCGCCTGTTCCACTGGTACCGAAACCGGATGGAACACATTAGAATTTTGCGTTTGTCGGTCGGGCAGGATCGACCGACTCGGGAGCAGGCAGGCAGCCGATTGCCTCTGGAGAAATGGGCTGCGCCGACATTTTCTGCAGGCAAGCCAATTAAGGCCTGCCCAGCGGGTAAACGACTCCCGTGGAGAACGGGGAAATAGTCGCGGGGGCGGGCGTGTTCAGACCGCCGGTTCCACTGGGGAACCAGCAGCCTGTATAAAGAGTAGCCAGGCAGCCTGCTTGAGGCAGTGCGCCATGGCCACTCATAGAGAAGGATATGCTGGATTGAGGGCAGAGGAGGAGGAGGAGGAAGGGGGCAGACTGCAGGACAGGCCAGCGGGGGGCCACTGTGCTCCCCGGTTTTCAGATGCATGCCTTGCTGTCCTCCTGCAAGAGGTGGCTATCCGTCGGCACATTCTGTATCCTGAGGATGGGAGGAGGGACCCCATGTCACCAGCCAGGTATGGGAGGAGGTGAGTGACACTGTAAGCGTTCATGATGATGTGCGGCGCACTGGCACCCAGTGCAGGAAAAGATTCAATGATTTGCTGCACTCTGGGTGAGTGAGTACCATGTCTGTCTTGGCCATTTGACCCAGAAGGCAGCCTTAACCTTTGAGCACCCCCACCATGTATTGCTTTCGTTACTGCATAGGGCATCTGTCACACACTTGGTGGGCAAATGGGTACTGTCCATGCTTACACCAGCCTTAGTGGTTAAGGAGAAGAAGGGTTCTTCCCGCAGCATATGTTGGTGTTTGTGGCAGTTGAGTAGTCTGGGGGGCAACCTGCTGGGGAGGCGGCCAGACACATACTCAGAACTCCAACACACATCATATTGATAGTATTGAGATGGTGCAAGGGGTGCCTCAAGGTGTTTTGGGCAAGTGCCATCTGCTGGCATCGGCGCTGCACCTAGTTGCGCCTCCTTGTCATGTGCGCTTAGACCCATGTGCTATTCAAAGTCATGGACGCCGAATGTGTCCAAGGTGGCCAATTGGGGAGTGGTTTGGGACCAGCTGTACCATCTTCTGGGGACTGATCACCAGTAGTGTGGACAGGAGCCGCTGGAAGCCTCAGTTGGGCCACTGTGATTGGGGTGCAGCGTGCACATGCAGAATACATGGGCGAGCAGCCCCAATAAATCCTCTTCTCTGTTTTGCAGGCAAGAGAGTCACCACAATGCCCTGGAGCACCAGAGGACTGGAGGTGGGCACGCCCTCCTCCAGCGCCTCCCACCCTTTGAAGAGCAGGCCATGGAGCTGGGCAACAGTCAGGAGGCCAGAGCGGCCGGGGGCAGCGAGGCTGGGGTCAGGCGGGCAGGTATTTGAGGTCCATAGTCCCATCCACTCTGTGTGCCTACCATCCAAACCACTGATGGTTGCTGCAATTGTTAATGCTGAAACAATGCTCATTCACAGACTGAGACACTCTGACGTGTGGGTCATACAGAAGAGACCCTCATCCCCTTGAGGAATCGCGTCTCCACCACCTTCCAAAGTCACCTTATATCATTTGTGACCATTATCATCATGGTCTAACGTACCATTGGATCGCTGCTGCACGGCCAAAGACTTATTCCATCTAAGGGGGTTTGGGACCTCCAGCACCCTTTCAGCCAGTGCGCCCCATGTTACTTTGTCCAGAAGGTCCTCAGTACCTCAGCTGTGAACATCATGGCACTCAACTTAGATGAATACCACCACGTTACTCATCCCTGCGCCAAGGGGAAACGTTGCCTTCTGCCCACCTGGTCTATGCCCCTCCTTACGGAATGAAGGCCAATAATGTGACCTCTCAATCTCCTATGATCGACGGCAAATGTCACTACTGTTTGCGATGTTTCCTCAGCCCCGCAACTTTCCAGGCCACAATGCATCCAGGTCAGGTACGTCTGCACTCTCCCCACTCCTTTGGTTTATAACATGCCATGTGGTATTCCTGAGGCCATCTGACCAGCCTGTCTGCATGTGCGTTTAATGGTTGGGGCTCATCTTGACTCATTTCCACCTCACCAATGTTCTTCTCCTTAGGGTCTTGAAGGGTGAGCGACATATGAGGCTAGGGGGGAAAGGGATGAAAGGTTGAATTGAATGAACGCTAACTGATGCACTGTCCTTGTTGTTAATTTCAGCATCACCACCAAACCGACCTGCACGTCGACACCGCAGCCCCCACTCCACACCTGAGGGCCAACATGTGCAACTTGCAGCACATCATTTCAGCCAGCCAGGCACCAGCACAGACACACACAACTGGGTGGAGACTTTACCGTCGGCTAGTGTCCTGGATCACAGTGGAGAGGGCACATCACAATCGCTGGAGGAGATGGTAGGGACAGAGAGTGCTGATGGCGCCAGCAGCTGGAGGGCTGCAGGGGACCAGGCACATGCTGAGTCAGGCACAGATGACGTGCCTCTGGAGTTGTCACCAGTGCAGCAGCTGCAGGACAAGCAGCAGGAAGTGCGTTTGCATCTGGTAGGGTTGCATGAGGGAATGGTTCAGTTGCTCTCTGCGATGGAGTCTAGGCAGAGGCACGTGAAGTTTTGGCCCTCTGGGCAGAGCGTCAGGTTTCCTTCAATGAGAGATTGGTGACTGTCATAGAGAGGGGCTTCAATTGAATGGAACATTTTATGATTGGGATATGCTCTGACCTCTGACCTTACAGCAGTACTGACCATGGGTGGTCTTTCCCAATGTGGGAGATATTATGGACACCAAGGGTCGGCACTCGGTGCCCATGCATCTGCGGTGAGCAGGGAGATTGAAAGGGACCTCACATTGGTGCAGCAGCTGGCTGTCGTCGCTGCGATCTCCTCTTAGGGTGCTCCGGATGAGGGCAGCAGCTCCTCTGCCCGTCCACCAGTCAGTTTCTTCCATTGAGGCTGCGACAACTGGAGAGGGGCCAGTTCAGGAACTGGCCACTCCTTCCCAGGTGGGGCCAGCACAGAGGACGCCCGCAAAAGTCATCGATGCCAACAGGACAGCAGAGTCAGTACGCTGTCTCACAAGCCAATCCAAGCGATGGGGCAGCACCTAGACGTAGCACCCAAAAATATAAGCATAAGGCACTTTAGGCATTCCCCGGGTATGTCACTGGTGATTTTGTGTTGGCCTTAGAATAGGGACCCATATTTTTCTTATCGCAAAAAAGTGCTGTGTGCTTTTCTTTTGAACAGAATAAAGTCCACCTTTGTTCCCATGGCTGAGGGTCTTTTGTTTGTGGTGCATTTTTCTTTTTCACATATTTATCATGAGTGTTCGAGTGGACATTGATGTTTCTGTACTAAGCCCTTATTTGCACCTGAACAGGTGGAAGATGTGGCACCTAAGTGCCACGTGTGGAAGTTCCAGGCAATGCTGGTCCTGCTGATCCATGTGTGTGGAGCTGGCTGAAGATTCTTTGGATTAAATGTCTGAGGATGTAGGCGTCGTGGAAGCTGCCTGGGTACCTTGCACAGACTTGCAGAATCTGCATCCTGTGATCACACACTATCTGCACGTTCATGGAGTGGAAGCCCTTCCTGTTGACGAAGGCACCGGGCTCACCTGCTGGCGCCTTGATGGCCACATGTGTGCAGTCTATTGCACCCTGGATGCGGGGGAAGCCAGCAATGGCTGCACAGCCTCAGGTTCGCTGTGCCTGACTTGCCTGGTCACAGCGGAAGTGGATGAAGGTGGATACCCGTCTGAACAGAGCGTCTGTAACCTGCTTGACACAAGTGTGGACGGCTGATTGGGAGACACCGCAAAGATCACCCACTGAGCCCAGGAAGGAGCCAGAGGCATAGAAGTGGAGGGCAACTGGGAGCTTCAGAGTCGCTGGCATGGGGTGTTCTCCCACATAGTTAGGGGAGATCTCAGGGCCAATCATCTGACAAATATAGTTGACTGTCTCCCTTGAGAGTCGGAGCCTCCTTCGGCACTGCACCTCAGTCATATTGAGGTAGCTGCTTCGCTGCCTGTATACACTGGCAGCAAGATAGTGGCATCTTCTACGGCCCCTTGCACCTTGGACAACCTCTTGGCCAAGAGCCGCTTGTGCCTGCACCTGGCCTCCCAAAGGTGGCTCTCCTGGAGACTGATTGTCCAGTCCTGGCCTCCTCCTTATTCTATCCCTCCCTTCCTCCTCAGGGGAGCTGCATCCAGTGGAGAGGTCAGAACCCATACCCCCAGGCTAAATGGAGGCCTCTGGAAAGCTGCAGGCCCGAGAAAGATTACTGGTCTGCAGACTGGTTTCAAAGTACACAAGAAGCTCTTGGAAATCGATGAGAACTGCTAACAATCACACAGGCAACTTTTAAACACTTTCAGCAATTAAAACTTCGTGTAAAACATGAGCAACCCCTCTGAGTCCACATATCCCGAAGTTGCATGAGTTTTCTTAAAATATCTCCTACCTGACTGCCCATTGAGCCTGTGCTCCGACCCGAAGTTCACATGGGCCCCTCAAAATCCAAGACAATTGGGAAGTTGAGGGCCTTAACGAGGCCTTCAGTTAACGGCAGGTGAATGCCCCGCTGCTAAGCGCATCCGCCAACCAAAATATCGTGTGACATTTTAAGCGCTGATGTGTGGGCTCCGCCACCCGCACGTCAGCCAGAAAATTCTGGCCTGTGTCTGGACTATTGAAAGGTGAATGCGGTGGCAAAAGTGGATTCACATCCCATATCACGGGTGGAGAATTGCATTGAGAAAGTGGGACAGTCAAAATTTATCACAAAGGTTGACTTGCTAAAAGGATATTGGCAGGTACTATTGTCAGAGACGGCAATGGAGATATCAGCTTTTCTAACATCGGGTGGACTATATCAGTTTAAAGTCATGTCATTTGGTATGAAGAATGCACCTGAGACATTTCAAAGACCGACAAACAAAGTAATTGTGGGTCTAAGCATTTGTGCGGTTTATATTGATGACCTAATCGTTTTCAATCAGACATGGGAGGAACATTTACAGCATCTGGAAGAATTATTTACTCGACTACGAGAAGCTAATTTGGTGATGAACTTGGCTAAAAGTGAATTTGCAAAAACGCAAGTTACGTATCTAGGCCATACCATTGGACATGGTAAGGTGGCTCCGAGAGATGCAAAAGTCAAGACTATCGTGGATTTTCCAGTGCCTACATCAAAATGAGAAGTTTTGAGATTTCTGGGCGTATGTGGGTTTTACCGGAAATTTGTACCAAATTTTAGCCAAGTGGTTGCTCCACTGACTGAACTACTAAAAAAGAACAAGAAGTTTCAATGGACACTGGAGTGTCAGAAGTCATTTGATAATTTGAAAGGTGTATTAACTATGACACCCAGTGTTGGCAGTACCCAATTATGCCAAGCAATTCAAGTTGGCTGTTGATGCAAGCAACATAGGCATCGGGGCTATATTGTTACAAGAAGATGACACTCGAATTGAAAAACAGATAGGGTATTTTTCACAGAAGCTGAATGTACAACAGAGAAGATATTCAATGATCAAAAAAGAGATTTTGAGTTTGGTGTTAGTATTGCAGCATTTTGAAATTTATGTTGCAAACAATTGAACAGAAACAATCGTTTATACAGACCATAATCCTTTGATGTTTTTGGACAAATTTCGAGACAAAATTGCAAGGCTTTTCAGATGGAGTCTTTTATTATAACCATTTAATCTACATTTTATACATATTGCTGGAAGACAAAATCTGTTTGTAGAGGCACCATCAAGAGTTTGAAG
This sequence comes from Carcharodon carcharias, assembly GCF_017639515.1. Classification (NCBI taxonomy): domain Eukaryota; kingdom Metazoa; phylum Chordata; class Chondrichthyes; order Lamniformes; family Lamnidae; genus Carcharodon; species Carcharodon carcharias. Next base: position 68,609,199 of record NC_054469.1, on the reverse strand, counting down.
CTTAAAGGAAATTGGGACATTAAAAAAAACCTGGATGCTGAACTAGAGTGATTTCTAGTGATCCCAAGGGCTTGTATATATATTTATGCTAATGCATACATCTGATGATGTAATAGTCTAATAAGTATAGGAGATGGAGAGAAATAGGTTGTTAAAATGAAGCCATCTTCTAGGATTATGATGATTCATTTTTTGATAAGGAGGGGAATGTCATTAAGCTACTACTGTATATAATGTTTTGCAAAATATTTTTCTTTTAAAATAGAGGTTTAGTCTGCAGTTATGTCTTAATTGGATTAAAGCCATCTAGTCTGGTTGCTTTGATGGGTACTAGTTTAGATATGGAAGAGAGATAGCGTGCATTTGCATTTTTGAATAGAGCATTCAAGAAGTGGGGTGAAAAACTGACACCGATCTAGCAGATACCAAGCCATATGTTTATATTAATAATAAAATTGGTACTATGAAAGAGGTTTCATTATTAAAAGATGTAGTTCAAAGAGGCTGGTGAGACAATGAGAATTTGAATTAAATCAGCGGTGGTAGGTATAACTTCAGCAGTTTTCAGGTGTACAGAGCAGAGGCAAGCCGGGAGGTTCAGAGCTATGTCACGAAAATTTAATAATTCTCATAATATTATTGTGATTTATTGTAAAAGTAGATTAATAGTGGTTTTTGGATAGTTTCTGTGTGTGTGTATGAGATTTAATTGAATTGGAGGTAGCTGGCCTGGAGGCTTTGACTCAGCAAAAGAAGCTAGATTTGAAATGCTAAATAGGTAAGCATGGCTGAAGTTTTACAATATGAGGTGAGGAGAATTTGCATCTTTAGATAAATCAGGGTAGTTTGAATTTCAAAGGGATGGTAGGATGTTACACCTAGCCAGAGAAGCTAGGCCAAGCAGTGTGATTGTTTTTCCCAAAGGTTATTGATAATATTAGCACCCATATGCAATGGTTTACATTATGAGAAAAGTAAAGTTCCAAAAACATGGGAACAATGGAATTTGCATTCAAAGGGAGAAACATGTATAAAGGGAAATGAGGCTATGTGTTGGAAGGTGTTGTGAGATCTATTATAATTGTGAAAAGCCTCTAGTAGTTGTGTATTAAGCTGTTGTCTACAGAAACTGAGGGCAGAATTTCTGGGCCAATTAAGGCCCGCTCAGCGTGACATGCAACTGGAAGCAGTGTGTGCTCCTTGTGTGGGCAGGGGGAGTAGGCTAAGTCGGGGCCTGCGCTCTTTCACACGGAAATCTCCCTGAGGCACAGAGCTGCCTCAGGAAATTAGTTTGATTTTTAAAAACTTTAATAAAGAAAAAAAAAATTAAGAGATGTCCCCTCATGTGACAGTGTCACATGAGCTGGGACATGTCAATGAATTTTATAAAAATTTTTTATTAAAAACCTTCATGAAACCTCATCCCGCCTGTAGATGAGGTTTCATGATAAATGCGAAGGCTGCCTGGGCTCTTTGCATGCCCACCAACCTGAAGGTTGGACGGGGAGCTCAGTTAATTAGTTTAATTGCTGTTTAAATGGTCTTAATAGACCTTTGACAGTTCATCAGGTGTGCAGCCAACTCTGGTGCATCCCCGCCAAACTCAAGATCTGAATGACGAGTGGTTATGTCGGGACGCACGCCCGACGTCACTGCGCGTCATTTTACATGTCAGCGAGTGGGCCCCGCCCCCCCTTGCCGACCTGTAGATTTTGGCCTGAAGTTGGGTAAAGCCACTTTGAATTCTACTGTCCAGGGTACTGTGTTGACTTGCCTGGATCTGTTTAAATCTATTTTTTAACCGTTCTCTTAACAAGGGTGTAACTGGAAGGCAGATTAATTAGGCGTTTTAGGAGTTATTGTAGTAGTAATTTGTAGCCTTATGCATGTGCTTGGAATCTTTTCTTTTGTTAATAAATGTTTAATTTAGTTCTGTAAACAAAAATCTCTAGAGTCTTGGTGGACTTATTACTACTAAATTCAGGGCATTCATCCTTAAATAAACTACAAAATCATTGTGATCACATGATTGTTCCGTTGTGGGTTTGATCCGCCTGGCACACATCATCTGCCATGTCATTACAGCTAGGAGCACTGATTTTTTGATATATGTCAAAATTTCAAAATTTGCTGTTTTGAAATTTCAAAATTTGGAGGTGTGGCAGACAGTAAGGGTAATAGCAATCGAGTGCAACAAGACAGATAGGCTAGCAGAATGCGCAGACAAGTGGCAGATGGAATTTAATATAGAGAAGTGTGATGTGATACATTTTGGCAGAAATAGAAATAAAGGTGGTGGGTACGGGGCCAATCCAGCAAGCTGCATTGTCCTGGATGGTGTCAAGCATCTTGAGTGTTGTTGCAATTGCATTCATCCAGGCAAGTAGAGAGTACTCCAATACATTCCTGACTTGTGCCTTGTAGATGGTGGACAGGCTTTGGGGAGTCAGGAAGTGAGTTACTTGTTACAGAATTCCCAACCTCTGACTCACTCTTGTAGCCACATGTATTTATATGTCTGGTCCAGTTGAATTTTTGGTCAGTACAAGAGAGTATCAACATATCAAGAATAGTTAGCAAAGCATATTGGATTTTGGGCTTCAAGAAAGAGATATTGAGTACAAAAGCAGGGAAGTTATGTTGAACCTTTAGCTTTGGCTAAATAAGCGCTAAATAAAGTATTCCATTCCATTCTGGCCACTTTAGAATGGATGTGAGGGTCCTTGCGAAGGAGGAGATTTACCAGAATGGTCACAAGGTTAGGTTGAAGAAGCTGGGGTTGTTCTCCTTGGAGAAAAGGAGATTGAAAACAATAGAACATAAGAAATAGGTGCAGAAATAGGCCATTCGGTCCCTCAAGCCTGCTCCACTATTCAATAAGATCTGATTACAGCCTTAGCTTCCCATTCCTGCCTGTTCCCCATAAGCCTTGACTTCCTTGTAGGTCAAAATTCTGTTGAACTCAGACTTGAATATATTCAATAACACAGCCTCCAATGCACTCTAGTACAGAATTCCAAAGATTAACAACCTTCTGAGAGTAGAACTTCTCCCTTATCTCTGTTATAAATGGGAGACCCATATTTTGAAAAATTTGAGATTTGATAGAAGTGTACAAGATAATGATAGGTTTAGATAAGATAAACTAAGAAAAGCTGTTCCCGTTAGTTGATGGTACAAGGACCATCCGTAAAACAATCCAATTAGTCCCATTCCACTGCTCTACCCCTGCAGGCAACAGGGGTAGAGCAGTGGAATGGGACTAATTGGATTGTTTTACGGACAGCCGACATTGACTTGATGGGCCAAAAGGCCTCATTTGTGCCGTAATGACTCTATGACTCTAGAAGGTTGTGGCTTGAAATACTACTTTTGAGACTCAAGTACAAAATCTAGGTTGATAATATTCTCACTTTGGGAATGAGGGAGTGCTGAACTGATAGAGGCATACCTTTCAGTTGAGAGGTTAAACCTGGGTTGATTTCCAAGCCAGTATTTATCCCTCAACCAACATCACTAAATTCAATGATCTGATCATAAACACATTGCTGTTTGTGAGTGCCTGCTGTGCAGAAATTGGCTGCTGTCTTTCCTACATTAAAACAGTGACTACATTTCAAAAATACTTCATTGGTTGTAAAGCACTTTGGGACATCTTGAGTTGTAAAAAGTGCAATGTAAGCACATTGATTTCCCTCAAAATTTGATGGCTCTCCTCAATTATCCGCCCTCATTTGGTTCCACCCTTACCTATCTGATTGTCCCTAGTACATCTCCAATAATGGAGCCATAGCCTCCCTCACACCACCTGCCTCATCTCCCACAGTCACCTCCCTCGCCTTCCACACTCCACCTCCCTTGCCTCCCACTTTGTTACCTCTGGACTTCCAAAAGAATCTATGATTGGCCGTCTTCCTTTTCCTTGTTTAAATGCTGTTGCTTGGCAAAATTACCCTCAGACATGGGATCAGCTCCACATGTATGCTGATATCACCACCTCCCCTCTAATTTTCCACTTTCTTGACCTCTTCACTATTGATATGTTATTATATTGCATGTCTAACATTCAGTCTTGGATGATCTGCAATTTCCACCAGATTAACATTGGTAAGACTAAAGCTATTCCCATATAATTTGCTGTCAAAATAATGGCGCTCTCCATAATTTATGCACAAATGTTTCAGTCACTTTAGGCGAGAGACAGATGCAGAACTCTAAAAGTCGCTGTCTGAGATATGCCATTCTGTTGTTAGCCTCACAGAAGTGGTATCTCACTGTCCAGCTCACCATTGAATGCACTGAATGGCATTAAGTTGTTGTACATGAACTAAATACCTCACAAAAAGTTAGAGTTGATCCGAAGAGATGTGTGGCGCCTCTTTCAGAACTATTTAAGGTCCATGTGTCTTTAATTAAGCCTGGATTAGTTGTTAGAGATGCTTTTAATTACGTGCTCATTGATAATTATTGCCAATTATTCTTTCTGGCATGGACTGATTGGGCCAAATGGTGAGCATATGCTATGCTCTGAAAATGAACTATTATACGTGTTGAATCTCCTTTCTTGAGGATTCAAGTGTTGTTAGATATTTTTAAAATGTGAAATGTGAAAGTAAAAACTTTGTGCCATAACTTTTGAGCTCCAGGGCAGTGTACCTGACCGGAGACCACAAAGATGCACCGGGGAACCCTCCTCCCCACTAGAGGTTCCCAGGTAAGGTTTACATGGCAATTGCTTGGGAAGTGCAAACCTCCCCTGGGTAATTGTCCTGCACTAGGAACCATCCAAAAATTGTGATTTAAATCGCAAACTTCGAATGTCCAGACTGTGTTACATCAATAGTTACCCATAGAAGATTGAAAGAATTAAAACCACTTCTAGCTTCTCGGCAACTATTGTACAGACCCAACCAACATCCCCCACCCCCACACCAACAGGAATCCCCTCACTTCCCTGAACCCCCGGCTACTTCCCCAACCCCCCGAGTACTCAACCCCCATGGGCCCCTCTAAGCCCCACCACAGCCCGCCCCCCCCCCCAACCCGGGTCTCCCCCAGTTGCCCCCATGGGTCACATCCCCACCTGGACTCTCCCCCCGCCAATTCCATGGGCTCCCCCCGGCCCCCACAGAACTTTCCCCAACACCCGATTACACCCCAGGCCCGACCTGACCACCCCCCCGAGACCTGGCCTGACCTGACCACAGCCCCCCCACTCCGCCCAAGGCCGGGCCTGAATCAACCAGACATCCCACATCCCCCCCATCCCCACAAGGCCTGATCCAACCAGATCCCTCCCCCCGCCATAAGGCTTGACCTGATCCCCCCTCCCCTAAAGTCCTATCTATATACTTTATACACTTAGCTTGTCAAAGACCTTTAATCCTAGCTGGACCTTTAAACTTACCTGCCTTATAACAGCTAGTGCCGTACAAAAGGGGGCATGGCTTGTTTAACTACAGCTGAGCCACCCTCGAAGCTAGGCTTCAGGGATGCGCTGTACTGCCCAGAGCTCACCCAGCCTGAATTGGAAGGTTCGGCAACATAGGATGGGTTGGTTTTTCAGGTAAGAACTTTCGAGCAGAGTGCCACTCCATCAGCAGTTACGGCCCTTTTTCTTTTACATTTCCCTTCTGTTACTTTTTCTCTCACTCTCTCTCAATCCAATCTTTCTTTCATTCTCTTTTTTTCCTTTCTGTACTTTATTTGACATTGAATCCACCTATTCTGATTTACAATTTCTTCTCACACCATACGCTATTAATTTTACTATTCTTCAATCTTATTGGTTAAGGAGATACACAGTTACTTGCCCTATTCATTCAAGTCTAAGATATCCAGTTTCCTTTGCTTGAGTTTTTCATCTCACACTTTCAGCAATTTACAGTGCAAAGTATTGTCAAGATTAAACAGACAAAGGCAAGTCTACTAATGGTAGATACAGTAGATTCACTCCTACAGCAAATATAACCTACTGTCTACACTGCCTGCCACAAATTCTGTACCCTTAATGATTCCATCTCCCTCCATGGCCACAATCTCCAGCTGCAGCAGGCTGTTGATATTCTCAGCAATTTGACTAAGATGAAATTCCAACCAAATATTCATGACATGATAAAGACCACGTACTTCCACCACTTTCCTTCACCCGTACCTCAATCCATCTGCAGCTGAAATGCATGTTTGTCACTTCAGACTTGACAATTCCAATGATCTCCTGGCTGACCTCTCATCCTCCATCCACTGTAATCTGCAACTCATCAAAAACTGTGCTACCCATATCAAATCACATGTTTTCCTTATCACAATTGTTACAATTATCAGGTTTATAAGATTGTTATGTTTTTAGACTGTGTCTTTAATCTAGGGTAAAATGAAAGGAGTCATGTGACCTGTTCTGAAGTTTGATAACAGACCTTGGAGATGTGTCTATTAAAGATTAAAGTGAGGCCCGGGTTGTTTTGCTGGGAAGAAGGTATAAGGTGCTCATACTTGTATAGACAATGGCAGCAGCATCTGCTTATAGTGGTTAGATCAATGGTCTCCAGAGTTCCAGGAAGGTGTTGCGAGTGTCAGGTTGTAAAGAGTTATGATTTAAACTGTCCATTTATTTCCAAGATAAAAGAGAGTTGGGATCTCATGGACAACTAATTAGCATTTCTGGCTGGATACAAGGCCCATGTGATTCATGTTGCCATGGAGACAGCTTTGAGAGGGGAAAGCTTTCTAAGATATCTCTGAAACTCTCAGGCAGCCAGTCTGCTGGGATCCAGGAGATAATGAGCAGCTAGAGGCTGGAAGTCTCTATGGTTCATTGAGCAGCAATGCGGGTGGTAGCTTGTACACGGATAGGAACAGAAGAGTAGAGCAGATGGATGCATGGCTGGAGAGATGGAGCAAGAGGGAGGGCTTTAGATTCCTGGGGCATTGGGACCATTTCTGGGGGAGGTGGGACCTGTACCAGTTGGACAGATTACATCTGAACAGGAACAGGACCAACATCCTCGCAGGGAGGTTTGCCAATGCTGGTGGGGATGGATTTAAACAAAATTGGCAGGGGGATGGGATCCTGAAAAGTAGTTCAGAGGGGAGAGAAGCTGAGATGGAATTAGAAGTTAAAATGCGAGTAAGTGAGTCTGGAAGGCAGAGAAAACATAAGCTAGACAAGAAAGAAGTGAGTTTAGCAAGGCTAAATGGAATATATTTTAATGCAAGGAGCCTGAGGAATGAGACAGATGAGCTGAGGGCACAGATAGGCACGTGGGAGTATGACATCATAGCTATGACTGAGACTTAGCTAGAAGAAGGGCAGGATTGGCAGCTCAACATTCCTGGTTATAAGGTATTCAGATGAGATAGAAGGGGGATAGAAGTGGAGCGGATGGGTTGCAATATTGCTCAAGGAATAAATTATAGCAGTGAGGAGGGATAATATCTTGGGAGGATCATCAAATGAAGCCATATGAGTAGAAATAAAAAACACAAAAGGGGCAAACACACTGTTGTGTGTGTACTATAGGCCCCCAAACACTCAGGAAGAGATAGAGTATCAAATATGTAATCAAAATTCAGAGAAGTATAAGAATAATAGGGCAGTAATATTAAAGGGATTTTAACGACCCAAATATTAACTGTTTTAGTGTGCAAGGTAGGGAGGGAGCAAAATTCTTAAGTTGCATCCAGAACTTTTTTAGACAGTATGTAGAAAGGCCAACAAGGGAGGGGGCAGTTCTGGACTTAATATTTGGAAATGAGCCCAGGCAGGTAGAAGGCATATCAGTAGGGAAGCATTTTGGAGATAGTGACCATGACTCAGTTAGATTTAGGATAGTTATGGAAAAGGATAAGGTTGGGCTGGGAATAAAAGTTCTAAACTCGGGAAAGGCTAATGTTATTATGGTGAGATACAATTTGACCCCAGTGGACTGGAAGCAGCTACTTGCAGATAAAACTGTGTCAGAGCAGTGGGAGGCATTCAAGGAGGAAATAGCAAGAGTACAGGGCAAATGGGGCCAAGTCCAGAGAACCCTGGATGTCAAGGGTCATAAGGTTTAGGATTAAGAAATAAAGAAAATCTTATGGCAGGTGCCAAGGGCTCAATACGGCAGAGTCCTTAGAGGAGTATAAAAAGTGCAGGGGGGAACCTAAAAAAGAAATTAGGAAAGCTAAGAGAGTACATGAGAAAGCATTGGTGCATAGAATAAAGGTAAACCCAAAGGGTTTTTTTAAATATATAAAGAGCAAGAGAATAACTAGGGAAAGAGTAGGACCGATTAGGGATCATAGAGGTGACCTGTGTGTGGATCCGGAAGACGTGGGTGCATTCCTCAATGAATATTTTGTGTCAGTCTTCACAATGGAAAAGGATGATGCAGGGTTATATACATCACGGTGGAGGACTGTGAAATAGTGGAAATTAACATAGAGAGAGAGGAGGTACGAGTGGGTTTAGTGGCCTTAAAAGTGGATAAATCTGCAGGCCCAGATGAGGTGTACCCCAGGCTGTTGAGGGAGGCAAGGGAAGGGATAGCAGGGGCCCTGGCAGTAATTTTCAAATTCTCTCTGGCCACAGGTGAGGTGTCAGAGGACTGGAGTACTGCTAACTTTGTCCCATTAGTAAAAAAGGGAGGAAGGGATAGACCAGGAAATTACAGGCCAGTAGGTCTAACCTTGGTGGTGGTTAAGTTGCTTGAAAGAATTCTTAGGGACAGAATATATCTGCACTTGGAGAGACATGGATTAATCAAGGAAAATTAGCATGGATGTGCTCAGGGAAGGTTCTGTTTGACAAATTTGATTGAATATTTTGAGGAGTTAACCAGGAATGTTGATGAGGGCAAGGCATTTGATGTGGTCCACATGGGCTTTAGCAAGGCTTTTGCTAAGGTCCCTCATGGCAGACTGATCAAGAAAGTAAAAGCCCATGGGATCCAAGGCAAAGTGGCACGTTGGATCCAAAATTGGCTGAGAGGCAGGAAGCAAAGGGTGATGGTAGAGGGACATTTCTGTGATTGTAAGACTGTTTCCAGTTGGGTTCCGCAGGGCTCGGCGCTGGGGCTCTTGCAGTTTGCGGTGTACATAAATGATTTGGACTTGAATGTAAGGGGTATGATCAGGAAGTTTGCGAATGACACAAAAATTGGTAGGGTGGTAAATAGTGAGGAGAATAGCCATGAACTGCAGGAGGATATCAATGGTCTGGTCAGGTGGGCAGATCAGTGGCAAATGGAATTCAACCCAGAAAAGTGTGAGGTAATACACTTGGGGAAGGCTAACAAGACAAGGGATTACACTATGAATGGTAGGGCCCTGGAAAGTACTGAAGATCAGAAGGACCTCGGTGTGCATATCCACAAATCCCTGAAGGTAGCAGGGCAGGTGGATATGGTGGTTAAAAAGGCATATGGGTTACTTGCCTTTATTAGCCGAGGCATAGAATACAAGAGCAGGGAGGTTATGCTGGAACTGTATAAAATGCTTGTTAGGCCACAACTGGAGTACTGTGTGCAATTCTGGTCACTACACTATAGGAAGGATGTGATAAAAGCAAAATATTGAAGGATGTGATTGCACTGGAGAGACTGCAGAGGAGATTTACCAGGATTCTACCTGGGCTAGAGGGTCTGAGCTATGAGGAGAGATTGGATAGGCTGGTGTTGTTTTCCTTGGAGCAGTGAAGATTGAGAGGGGATCTGATATAGGTGTATAAGATTATGAGGGGCATAGATAGGGTAGATAGGAAGGCACTTTTTCCATTAGTAGAGGGCTTAATAACCAGGGGGCACAGACATAAGGTAAGAGGTAGAAGGCTAAGAGGGGAGCTGAGGAGAAATTTTCTCACCCAGAGGTGAAAATAGTGCTTGTAGTCTGGTTGTTACAATGAAAGTGTTAAAGCATGAAATCTTGTCATGTCATGCTTTCAGCTGGAGGTTCTAATTTATTTTTAAAAGTTAATGGTCTCTACAGAAATAATAACACATTTCCTGTCTGTCTTCTCTAGCCTATGTTGGCTCCCCAATGCCTCAAACTTAAAATTCTCATCTTTGCATGTGACTCCCTTCATGACCTCCCTTCCTCCACCACCTACCCCCACACCCTTCTCTCGCTCAACAATTTGTTCTGTGTTCTCCAGAGCTCTCCATTCTTCTGACTCTGATAGCTTGTACTTTAGCAACATAGCAACTGGATTAGGCCATTCAGCCTGTCAAACCTCTTCCACCATTGAATCGTACCTTGACTGTTACGTGTCTCTACTTAATTTATCTTTCATTGTTCCATAATCACATGATAGCACCTGATAGTCACCTGACCAATAAAAATTTATCAATTTCAGTCTTGAAAATTTCAATTGATGTTACATCCAAACAGTTTTGGGGAATCAGCTCCAGATTCTCACTACCCTTTACTTGAAAAAGTGCTTCCTGATTTCACTCAGAAATGGCCTCACTCTAATTTTAAGATTATGCCCCCTGATCTGGATTCTACTAATTGAAAATATAGTTTCTATCCACTTGTCACATCTTGTCAATCAGAATAGGTTCGGTTACACTGATTCTCTGAATCTGGCCTCTCACCAATTACCAACCAGGGCCCAAGATTGTCTCCAAGTCTTTGTGCTTTCATTTTCGTCAATAAGGCCTGGTGCAGAATCCTATCAAATGCCTTCTGGAAATTCATACAGAGAACATCCATAGATACTCCATTACAATGGTTAGTGCCTCAAAAAAAAATTAAACTAGATTAGTCAGACATGGGCTACCCTTCAAACATTCATGCTGACTCTCCTTCATCAGTTTACATTTGTCCAAGACCTCAGTTACTCTTACCCCTTACGGCAAATTCCTGTAATTTCCCCATAACCGATGCTAGACTGGATAGGTCTGTCATCACATATTGGGCTGGATTTTATATTCCTGTATTCCATGATCTGGCCCCCCACCCCCACCAACACCCAGCTAAAATCAGGTGGGAGTTGAGTCCAGATTATTTGTGATTTGGGTGCAGATTATTTGCGGGTCAAATCCAGATTATTGGAGGATCCTTTATGAGTCTCTTCTGGATTATTGGTGAATTAGTGTGGGTCTGATCTGGATTATTTATGGATTGGGTCCAGATTACTTGTGGGTCAGGTCTGGATTATTTATGGTTCTTTTAGTCCGGATTATTTAGGCATTATTTGCAGATTATTTTATTGGTCAGTTATTTAAGGATTTTTTGCGGATCAGATCTGGATTATTTGCGGGCCAGGCCCGGATTTTTTGGGGGTGGACTCTGGGTTATTTGTGGGTTCTTTTGCAGGTCGGCTCCAGTTTATTTGGTCTGGATTATTTGCAGGTCGGGTCCGGATTATTTGCGGGTTAATCGCGGTTCGAGTCTGGATTATTTGCGAGTCGGGACCGGGTTGTTTGAGGGTCTGGTCCGTGTTATTTGTGTCTTCACTTGCGGGTCAGATCCGGATTATGTGCGATTTGTCTGCGGCTCCGGTCCAGGTTATCTGCGGGTCGAGTGCGGGAGCTGTGCCAGCCGGGTGGGGGCGCTGTTTGCGGCTCCCTCCCTCCCTCGCTCGGTGGCGGGCGGGCGGTTCAATGATGGCGGAGGACAGCGAGTCGGCGGCCAGTCAACAGAGTCTGGAGCTGGACGATCACGACACCTGCGGCATCGACGGAGACAACGAGGAGGAAAATGAACAAACGCACAGGTAGCGACCGGGAGGGGAGCGGCCCGGCCCGGTGCAGCCCCCGCCACCAACGCCCCCCTAACTGGGCAGAGGGATGATCTCTGCTTGGGGGGCCAGGGCCTGGCCGGCAGGCAGGCAGGCAGCAAGCCGGGGTTATTGGGGGGGAGAGGGAACTCCTTAATCCTGGGGGTGGGGGGGGGGCGAAGCGGTGAGACTCACCAGGCCAAAGCTGCGAGTGAGGATCACCGGGGCAGCGCTGGAGCCTGCAGCCCAGGCAGGGGGCCGAGCCCCTGGACCAGGCAGGTTCACAGGGAAATGTGGAGAGAGCTGGAAGGGGTCCTCGGACCCTATATTATTCAATAGACGGGGGATCATTGCTTTTGAGCCTAGCAGGTTTGACAGGTCAATTGCATAGCTAGGTCAATCACCTACCCCTTAGATGGGTACATCAGGAGGAGAGTCAATTCCCTGCACCGTGCAAGATTGGTAGGCAAATCACAAGGAATTGACCCCCTGCACCATGTACCCTTGGCAAGTAAATGGGGATTGGTACCTGTCTGAGGATTGAAACCCTGGGCTGTGTAAATTGGCAGGTACAACCCCCTGTAGGTTTGGTAAGTAAAGGTGGAGGGGATGCTTGGTGGAGTGAGGTCAGGGGATCAGGCCCTTGCACTTGCACAGTTTCTCTGAAAGCTTGCAAGGAAAGAACATTAATATAGCTTTTCTTATCAAGACGGTAGTGTAAATGCACCTTCCTCTTCTGTCACAGCTTCTGCCTCCAGTCTGTTGTTCATATCATGAAAGTGATCATGAGGCAAGTTAACTGGGATGTAACTAGAAGTTGACCCCACAAATGCAGATGATGTTGCCAAAGGGCAAGCAGATGAGGAGGTGGAAGGGGTCAAGAACAGATCCTTGAGAGGTAATCCAGAGGTAACAGTGCAGACTCTGGAAGAGAAGCTACTGCTGGAGATGCTCTGGTTATGATAGGTGAAGAGTGCATCCAAACGAGGGATGTTTCCATTGAGCTGATATGTGGAAGAAGATAACAGATCCCAGTTAGATACTGTCATTGGAATCACTGTATCTGGTCCGGCTCTACTAAAATATATTTAGATTTACAACAGCAACAATTTATAATTGCATTGTATTAGCTATCATTTGAATTGTATAAGTAAAAATATTACTTTTTCATTTTGTACAGAACTTGAGTAATGCTGAAAATAGAGACATGCTATCAAAGCTTTTCTTGCACTCATCAGTATAGCACACAAGAAATTACCAAACTGTAATGGGGGAACAAAAATTTATACTGCATGAGAAGAGAGTGCTGATTGGTTGGCAAGTGGACTCTGATTGGTGGAGGTGTTGCCATGGAAAATGCAGCATGCAGTAGTTAGCTGCCCAGCTTTGTTCAAATTCAAAACTGGGCAAAAACAGAATTACCTGGAAAAACTCAGCAGTCTGGCAGCATCGGCGGAGAAGAAAAGAGTTGACGTTTCGAGTCCTCATGACCCTTCCACAGAACTCAGTGGAAGGGTCATGAGGACTCGAAATGTCAACTCTTTTCTTCTCCACCAATGCTGCCAGACCTGCTGAGCTTTTCCAGGTAATTCTGTTTTTGTTTTGGATTTCCAGCATCCGCAGTTTTTTGTTTTTATCAAAACTGGGCAAGTTGACTCTGGCCAAGGCATCGCTCTAGGGAATGAACCAGGGAATGACTGTTCCCTAATCTTTTGTTTAGATGACAAAGGTGCAAAGTATGTGCATGTTCTTTTTGTCTGCAAAGAGTAGTGCCCTGTGTATGAATATATGTGGCTTCTAGCATGTGTAAATACTGTGAGCCTGACTGACGATCTTAAATTGGTTGTCTGTGTAATTCTTAGTACAATCAGGATTGTTTAGCAAGTGTTGACCAATTGCGGAAGCACATCTAATGTTGGACATTATATTTAGAGTTTTGCAGGCACAGGCTGGTTGGGTACAATCAGTACTTTGCCTGTTGTGAACAACTAAAGGGACGTGCTGTTTGATACAATCCGCCAAGCGAACAACTAAAGAGACGTGCTGTTTGATACAATCCGCTAATTGTTGGGGTGTACGGCCTATATACCTGGCTACACTCCGACATTGAAAATCATGGGGTGAGTTGATATAGAGTGGGAGGGTGGGAAGGGCCATGCTGGAGTGCAGGTGGTGACGGGGGAGGGGGTGTTCCAGGTGGTTATGCAGGTGATATTGGGCATGGAGGGGAACTGAGGCGTGGACGGTCATGGGGGAGTAGAGGGGAAAGGGGTTCAGAGGCAGGAGTCTGCAGAGTCAGTGGAAGACTTTTGGGCGGATACTCAGGGTACTGGTGATAGGACGGGATGGTGATGATTAAAGGGGGCAGTGGGAACCAGTAGGGTGGGAGGATGAGGCACCAGGATGGCCGGTGAAGCCGCGCTGAGGGTTGTTGGAGGGGATGTGGAAGATGATGTGGATTCTGGGGGTCAGCAGGATGAGGGGAGCATATCAATTATAATGGGGGAATTATATCTTCGGGAAGGTAGGGAACTTCTACATTTATTTGCATGCGATGGAAGGTGATAGGGGAGGGTTGAAGGGTGATGGTGGGCAGGTTAATTGTAACACCTGGGGTGGTCAATGGTTATGGTGGGTGTGGGTGATGGGGGGAGTGGAAAAGGTATTAGGCTCCACTTCAAATGTTACTTGCACCATGGCTGCTTGTAACTGTGCAGGGCCTCATGGTGGAGATCTTGAAATGCTATATGGGAGCTGGGTCATCAGGGGTGGGGAGATGCAGATCAACTCAGTTGGAGAACTGAAGGGGAACCCCAGCATGTAGCACTGACAATGCTAGTATTACACCCAGGATGGGAAGAGTGCGTAGTTGATCTAGTCCCACCACTGCACAGGCCGTACCATTAGTTTAAAAGTTTCATGTACTCACCAATGCGGCCAATTGTTTACCTTCACTACTGACACTCAGAATAAAAGAGACTTTAACCAGGCTTCTTTCAATAAACAGCAAACTTATTAGTTTATTATAAAACCAATCTTAACTAACAGAAAGGCAGAGTTTATCAACATACAGTATGGAATATGAAATTATACTAAATACTCTTTTGAGATGCCCTTGGCATCTCTCTCTCTCTCTCTCACTCTCTTATACATACACGCACACACACACACCCACACACAAAAACTGTGGAATATAAATAAAAAAGGTGGAATTTGGCCACAGGTTAAAAGTCAATGGTTCAAAGGCAAAGGATAGATGATGGAATTCTTGAAATGGCATGTGTTTTACGGTTGATGTCTCAGCACTGATCCGTGAAACAGTCAATGACTCTGGCGTTGCTTTTCAAACAGATTAATGGAACACTCGAGGGTACTCTAAGCTGCTCTACATGCTGTACATATGTACACTTCTGGCTGTGGACTGCAAAAAGGCTGCTGTCTTCCTTCTCAAGCAATTGGTCCTTCTTTTCTCAAAGCAAAACCGAAGCCCACTTTTTAAATTACAGTCTTCCAGGCATGGCTTTTTTTCCAGAGCCATAAAACCCATGAGACCGCCCCCCCACCACCTTTTGTACAGAGTGCCCCAGGGCCAAGAGGTTGACAGTTTTTTTTCAACTGCTCAATTACCTTTTTTTGTAAAAGGATGCTTTTCCCAGAAATAGCATTTGGAATCCTGCATTAACCCGTTAAGGGATGGTGTCTTTTAAAACACAAATTCTTCCAGAATGTCCTAAGTCTCTGTTCATGACATTTCCTGCCTTGGAGAAATGAAGCACCATATTTATATGCATTTCATTACAGAGTGTAATAAAACATAAACAAAAAATACTAAAAAACACACTCTCATCCATTCACTTTTTATACAAAGCTATCATTTTGGCCTTTAGCAAATTTAAGGCAAAGTTAAATTCTAAACAAAGTGCCAGAAATTACATTGTTTTTCCCTGCAATGTGGACAATCTGGTATCTCACTGGCCTTTCTGTGCCCAGTTCATCATCTTGTAACAGCTACCCTCAGGTCACTAGCATCAATTGCTACTTTGAAGGGTTTAGTGAAAGTTGGAGCAGTTAACACTTGTTCATTGATCAAAATTACTTTCAGTCTTTCAAAAGATGTTTTGCACTCTTTCGTCCACACTACCTTGGCTTTCTTTTCTAACAAATCCATCAGGGGATCAGCTGTAGTACTGAAATTTGGCACAAATTTTTGGTAAAACCCACACATCCCCAAAATCCTCATGATCTCCTGTATAGTTTTAGGGGCAGGGAACTCCACCAATGCCTGTTTTTTTTTGCTGTTCTTGGCAGCACTTGTCCTTGCCCGACCTTATGCTCTAGATAAGTTGCTCGAACTTTTGTGAGTCCACTTTTGGCAAAGTTTATTACCAAATCAGCTGACTGTAGTTTTTTAAACAGGGCTTCTAGCTGTTTCAAGTGATGTTTCCAAGTGTCACTATATATCAGTACATCATCAAGTTAAACCACACAGTTGGGAACACCAGCCACCAATTGGCTCATTAGCCTCTGAAAAGTTGCTGGGGTGGCTTTTGGTCCGATCGTCATCACTCAGCATTGGAAAAGACCGTCTGGCATGACAACGGCTCTTATTTCTTTAGCTTGGGGTGTTCAAGGAACCTGCCAATATCCCGTTAACAAATCTATTTTGTTAAGAAACAGCACTGGCAACTCTGTCAATACATTAATACATTGGATAGGAATCTGCTTTTGTTACCACAACGACCTTTCTGTAGTCTATACAGAATCTAGTCGAACCATCTGGTTTAGACACAAACACAACAAGGGAACTCCAGCTGCTTTGGCTGTGTTCAATGAGGTGATTTTCTAACATGTACTAGATCTTTGCTTTCACCTGAGCCTGTTTCTCTGGCCCTAAGCAAGAAGGATGCTGTTTCACAGGAGGGGGGAATTCCCCTACATCCACATCATGTATGGCTAAGGTTGTACATCCTGTCTTCTGCCTACAGATCTCTTTAGATTCTGTAAGTAACCTCACTAGTTCCTCTCGTTGTCCTGCCTCTAAATATGAAATATGGTGACTAACTGTCCTAAAATTTCAGTGTTCGCTAACCGGATAGTAGGAGGTTCAATTTGGGAACTTTCCAAGTCTCCTTCTGCCTCACTCTCACTGTCTCTTCCATCCTCCACTGTGTTTACTACTTGACATACCTGCTCCTTTTTATCCTCCTCCCTACAATGGTATTTTTCAAAATATTGATATGACACAGCCGATTCTTTTTCCTACGATCTGGTTTGTCTATCCAACAATTTATTTTACCAACCCACTTAACTACCTTGCATTAACCACTGAAACCGTGCTTTCAGAGGTTCCCCCTGTTAAGACAATAACACTAACACTTCATCCCCTGGTTGTGATGTTCGGGTCATAACTTGCTTATCAGCCCATTCTTTCATCTTTGTTTGAGAAACTTTAAGATGTTCTTGAGCCACTTTGCAGGCTTCTGTGAGCTGTTCCTAGAACACAGACATGTAATCTAACATAGAGGATTTTCTTGGATTCATTTCTGAGGACCTCTTATCTCATGTCCATAAATTAATTCAAAAAGGCTAAAATCAAATTCATTTGGTGGATCTAGGGTAGCAAATAAAAGAAAATCCAGTCCTTTGTTCCAATCATGGGGATGTTCATGACAATATGCTTTAATCATTGTTTTGAGAGTTTGATGGTACCTCTCTAAAGTTCCCTGTGTCTGTGGATGATATACTGTGAACTTTGACAGTTTTATATCGAAACTACTCATTATGTTTTGAAAAATTTTAGACATAAAATTGGAACCTTGATCTGACTGGATCTCCACCGGTTATCCATATCAAGTAAAAATATTGGGTTAACCTCTCTACTATTACTTTAGCTGCAATTATTCTTAAAGGGATGGCCTCTGGAACTCGAGCTGTCATATCCATAATAGTAAGGATATACTGGTGTGCTGCTTTTGTTTTTTGGCAACGGTCCCATACAGTGTACTAACACTCTACTAAATGGCTCCTCAAAACCTGATTTGGGAATTAAGGGTGCCAGTTTGATTGTATGTTGTAGTTTCCCCACATTCTGGCACATATGCATGTTTTGCAAAACTGCACCATGTCCTTATGAAGACCTCGCCAGTAAAACTGTTGGTTTATCCGCTCTTGAATTTTCCGTATCCCTATATGCCCTTTCATTGGAATTTCATGTGCTATCCATAATATCTCTTTGTGATATTTAGGTGGTACCATTATTTGATGAACAACCATCCACTCTTCATCTGCAGGACTGTGAGGAGGTCTCCGCTTCCTCATTAGAATTCCATTTTTATTATAATAACATTCTGGAGCTTCCTCAGTTTCAGCTTGGGCTGATTCTGCTACGTTACTGAACTCCAGATCAATTTGCAGTGCCTCAACTAAAGAAGATTTATTCAAAATCTCTTTTGGATTATCTAAGTCTTTAAAGAAAGTTTCAGCTAGCCAAGTATCTGTCTGCGGTATCACTTTAACTTCCGATGATGGACTTTGCTTCAGCCATTGCACACAAAGGAAAATTCCCGGAACCTTTTCCTCTAACTGTTCAGTTTCTTTAACCTCACTTGAGCTTTCTGTAATTATGGGAGAAGCTACTGCCTTCACTCTGGCTGAATCGTTTCCCAAGAGTAAATCAATTCCTTCTATGGGTAATTTCTAAACAATCCCTACCATCACTGGCCCAGATATTAAGTCACACTCTGAATGCGCCTGGTACAAAGGTATGGGCATATACTCCCCACCAATACCATTTATTAAAACTTTGGCATTTAATATGCTTTCTGGTAGATAAGTTATGCCTTTCCCCAGCAAAATTGTTTGAGTGGCTCCCATGTCTCTTAATATGATTATAGATTTAGCTGTCTCATTTAAGGGATAAGGAGTTACTTTTCCTCTTGATAAGAATTCTTCATGGCTCTCATATTTCATTCACCTCTCCTGAATTCACAGCAGTGTTTATCCTTGGTTTCACAGCTGTAGTTAACACTACAACTTGATCAGTTGTATTTTCAGTCAGGGCCCATTCCCTGAATCACCCTTATGTACCCCAATAAGTCCCATGGATTTCCTGCACAACTTCCAGAAATCTGTATGAACATGTCCTACTTTGTTACAATGGAAAAACTTAGGCCTCCGAATATCACTTCCACCTTCAGCACCTTCCTTTCTAGTCTGAGGAGTTGGTTCTGGGGAATTCCCAACTGCCCCTTCTCTTCCCTGGCTACTTGCCTTCCTGTCACCTTCCCACCTTCTATCCTTCTCGGGTTTGCGGGCGTGACAGAAAAAGGGTTTAGATTTATGGACCATCTCATAATTGTCAGCCATCTCCGCTGCCTGTCTAGCTGTTGCAACCCTCTGGTCTCCAACATGTGTTCTAACTACTGGAGAGAGTGAATTTTTAAATTCTTCTAGGAGAATTACTTCCCTAAGTGCCTCATGTGTTATCTCTACCTTTAATGCCCATTTCCCACAGTCAAAATGACTTTGCTTTCCCCTCTCAAATTCAATATAGATCTGCCCAGGCTGTTTCCTTACATTTCAAAATTTCTGCCTGTAAGTCTCAGCGACCAACTCACTTGCACTAAGGGTAGCCTATATTACTGCACGATACTCCATAGAAAAGTCTTCTGTAAGTGATGCATAAACGTCATGAGCTCGACCCACCAATCTACTCTGTAAGAGCAATGTCCGGACTTGTTTTGGCACTTCATTTGCTTAGCCATCTTTTCAAAAGAAATAAAAAATGCCTCTACATCCCTTTCCTCAAACTTTGGGAGGGCTGTTGCAAATTTAAACATCTCCCCACTGGGCTTTGGGTTGGAAGTGTTTTTTTCATCATCAGAACCTTCCTCAGCATCTGAGGCCTCTCCTAATTTCAGCCTTTTAAGCCAGTATTCCCTTTCTCATTCCTGCTCCCTTTCCTCCATTGTTAACTTCTCTCTCTGGAGGTCAACTTTTTGCATTTCAAATTCTCTTTCTCTTTTCTTTTCTAATTCAAACTTTTTCATTTTTTTTTTGCTTCCAATTCAAGTTTCTTTCAATTGCAACTGAATCTTAGCCAGTTCAATTGACTCACCCCCTGGAGAACGTGGTCTCTCTGGGATCCCTTCCACTTTCAAGTGCCGCCCTATAACCTCAGCTATTATCTGCCTTCCTCGCCCCCTAAGGTTAATTCTAACTCCAACTAATCCATCAATTCCATTAGTTTAGTCTTGGTTACTTTATGTAAACCAGTCAGTTGAATCTTATATCTCTAGAAAAGTCTTTGCAACTTCCAAAGCCATTTTGGTTTACTAATGTATAAGAAACCTGGCATTTGTCCTTTTATCATTTTTTACCGATTATTATTATTCCATGTCCAGTCACCTGTTGTCCATGTTTCAAATCCTGCAAAAGCTCCCAATCTATGTTATGGAGGGATGGGAGGAGTGTGCAGTAGATCTAGCCCCACTACTCCACAGCCCTACTTTTAGTTTAAAAGTTTCATGTACTCAGCAATGTGGCCAATTGTTTACCTTCATTACTGGTACCCAGAATAAAAGAGACTTTAACCAGGCATCTTTCAATAAATAACAAACTTATTAGTTTATTATAAAACCAATCTTGTCGAATAGAAAGGTAAAGCTTATCAACCTAGAGTATGGAATATGAAATTATACTAATTATTCTTTTGAGATACCCCAGGGGGGTCTCACACACAAAAACAATGAAATGAAAATAGAAATGGAGGAATTCGGCCAAAGGTTAAAAGTCAATGGTTCAAAGGCAAAGGAGAGACGGTGGAGTTCATGAAATGGCGTCCGCGTTACACGGCTGGTCTCTCAGCACTGATCCACGAAACAATCAGTGACTCTGGCACAGCTTTTCAGGCAGACTCATCGAATACTCGAGGGTACTCCATTGCAGCATGTAGAGCATCTCAGGAGCAGTTTATATTCACTTCCGACTGTGAACTGGCTCTGGACTGCAAAAGGCTGCTGCCTTCCTTCTCTAGCAGTTGGTTTTGCTTTGAGAAGAGAAGGACCAAAACCAAAGCCCACTTTTTCAAACACAGCCTTCCAGGCATGGTATTTTTTCAGAGCCATGAAACCCATGTGACCCTCTTTGTACACAATGCCCCAGGGTCAAGAGGTTGACAGTCTTTTTCAACTGCTTAGTTACCCTTGTAAAAGGATGCTTTTTCAAGGAATAGCAGTTGGAGTCCTGCATTAACCCTTTAAGGGTCAGTGTCTTTTAAAACACAAATTCTTCCAGAATGTCCTAAGTCCTTGAAGATGAACCATTTTCTATGATTAAAGTGTTAGTGACATTAGGGCCTAAGGACAGAAGAGTGCATGAAGGGCAAAGGCTCAGCTTGCGCAGGAGACTTCTTGCACATGGCTTGTAAGGGCCCTGGCAAAGATCTTTGCCTCCTTGCACATTCCTGATTTGGAGGGGGCATGGGATGTCCCTTGGAAGATGGTGGGGTAGGTGCGCACAGGTTTAGGGACTATTCAAATAAACCACATCAGACATGATTAAAGTGCAAGTGAACCATATTTACAAAAGTGTGATAAGTGTAACAATCATAGTGTACCTGTGTAACCGTTTGTGAATTTAGAACTTCTTAATTTTTCTTTCGCTGACATTTCTTCTAAGTGCCCCCTTTCATGCAGCCACTGCAAAAGCTCACCCATGGCTAAAGCAATGGAGTGCAGATCTGCGCGCATCTCCAGCAGAATCTGCTGGACCAGGTTCTCCATGGAGTCCACCACCCTCCCCATGGAGACCTTTATGTGTGCACAGGTCAGCAGATCTTCATCAGCCAGTAGGTGGACAGGCTCCACCTCATGTGCCACTCTGTTGAGAGCCTCTGACACCTCTGCCTGATTTTCCCCCATCTCTTGCTGCATCTCCAGCTTCTCTTGGAAGGCCGATTCCAGAGGCCCGTCACCAGGTGCGAACCTTGCAGATACCCCTTCCCCACAAGTGCCCATGAGCTTGGCTGACCCTGTCTGCGCCTGCTGTGGGCACATGTCTGTGCAGTGACCACCAGAATGTGAGACCCTTCCTAAACTAAATCTAATACCCACAGTTTTGTCTCTGGGCTCGTGGAGGGTGCAGATGTCTGCTGTGATGCCTCTACAGGGGATGGGGCACCTGGAAGGAGGTCCGCGATGTCCTCGCTTGTCTGCTGTCTTGTCCGAGTACTTGACAGAGCTTCATGACTTTCGGCTTCGCCCTCTTCCTGGTGGCACCTGTACGTGAGGGAGGAAAGAGCGACTGACTGCATGAGCTGCCTCCAACATGATTCTGAGCCAGCAACCTTCAGAGCAGTGAGCCATGTAGATCTAAGGTTAAGGCTGAGGGAGACATGTCATTAGCAGTGCTTGCTGGTGCCCTCAATGCTTAAGCCCACCCCCCCATTCCCCCGCATCCCAGACAGCATTTGAGCTCTCTGTGTGGAAGGGTGAGGGACCCACAGTGGCCTCTCTACCTGCAGACAATATGGACTGCAGTGGGGCTATGAGAAATCACCTTATCAAGTTACCACTGAGGCCCATGTCCCCTGTACAATTCAGTGAGGTGAGTGTGAGCAGTTGAGGGTTCACTTATCCTGGTGGTGTGGATGAGCTCATTCATCCTTTTTTTGGCATTGGAAGGTAATCCTCTGCTGGAAGCCATGGGCACTGTCTGCCTGGAGACTTGCTCCCATGCATGGTTCGTTTCCCTGCTCGGCTGCCTCCTCTCATCTGGTGGATAGAGGACATCCCTTCTGGCCTCCACTTGGTTGAGCAAGATACCCAGGGAGATGGCGTTGAATTTGGGTGCCAAGGCTCTCTGTCCTCTTCTGGCCATCTCTTCAATCAGCATTTTGTAGGCTATTTTAAATACGGCGCCTGGATATGATAGTAGGGTGCATGCCATCCTGCTCACCCTGCCACGCAAAATGTTGGCAAACCCCTGACTGCATAATTAATGAGGCTGGATCGCACAATACTGCGTGAATTCCCAGTGGCCTCCTGAGGTGGAAAACAATCCCTGACCCCATCCACGCCATGGGGCTTAGCTCTGGAAGTGAAAATTCTGCCCATAATGTCCAAAGTTAGATGTGATTTCATGATTGGACAACACCTGATAAACAATCCTGATTGTGCTAAGAATTACACTGAAAACCAGATTCAGATTGTCAGCCAGGATCACAGTGTGGCCCATTTATACATGTCAGAATCTGTATATGTTCACACACAAAGCCCTATAATACACAGGCCATGTTCTTTACAGACAGAAAGAACATGTACGCTCAGTGCACCTGTTACAGCTAAATAAAATAAGTGATAGTTGTTCACTGGTTCATTCTTCAGGGTAATACCTTGACCAATCAGAGTCAAGCTGCCAAGTTTAAATTTCAAACAATGCTTAGCAGTTAACTGTCATTCACCATTAACTGGTGCATTCTCCGTGGCAACGTCTCTACCAATCAATCAGCACTATCTTCTCATCCAGAGTAAAGTTGTTGCTTCCCCTGACGTCAGTACTCTTGCAATTGTCCTGATGAGTGCAAGATGAAAAGCTTTGACAACATGTCTTTTTTCAGCAATAATTGAGTTCTGTACTACCAAAAGACTAAATATTTACCTGAGTCATAAATCAGTAATAAAACATTATAAAGCAGAAATAAAAAATGTTTTACCTATCCAAATACAATATATTGTTTTTGCTCCACAAATTACTGTACTAAAATGATGCCGGTGACATCGAGGGAACTGCTTCGGTCTGCACAAAGAATTTCTGGACAACTGGATATTTCCGAACAAATAATTTCTGGACTAGAGAGATTACAGAAACATTATTTTATGTTGGTAAAACTCTTAATAGAAATTGAGCTTACATTTTTAAAAGTCTACAGTAGCATGCTAACCGTGTATATTTATTTCATACGTACATACAAACATATGAATTAGGAACTGGATTAGACCACTTGGCCCCTCAAGCCTGCTTCGCTATTCAATAAGATCATGATTGTAACTTCCACTGCACATTCCTGCCTACCCCCGATAACCTTTCACCCCCTTGTTAATCAAGAATCTATCTAGCTCTGCCTTAAAAATATTCAAAGACTCTGCTCCAGTTGCCTTTTGAGGAAGAGAGTTCCAGAGACTTCTGAGAGAAAAAAAATTCTCCTAATCTCTGCTGTAAGTGGATGAACTGTGATCTCTAGTTCTAGATTCTCCCGCAAGAGGGAACATCCTTTCCACATCCACCCTATCAAGACCCCTCAGGATCTTAAAGGTTTCAATCAAGTCATCTCTAACTCTTCGAAAAGCCAACCCACCCATCCCTGGTATTAGTCTAGTACACTTTCTCTGAACTGCTCCTAATGCATTTACATCCTTAAATAACGAGACCAATACTGTACACAGTATTCCAGATGTGGTCTCACCAGTGTTCTGTATAACTGAAGCATAATCCCTCGATTCCCCTCACAATAAACAACATTCTATTAGCTTTCATAATTACTTGCTGTACCTGCATACTAGTCTTTTGTGAGTCATATACTAGGACACCCAGATCCCTCTGATTCACATAGCTCTGTAACCTCTCACCATTTAAATAATGTTTTTTTTATTTTTCCTGCCAAAATGGACAATTTCACATTTGCCCACATTATACTCCATTTGCCAGATCTTTGCCCACTTAATTAACTTATCTATTTCACTTTGTAGCCTGTTTACATCCTCATCACAGCTTACTTTCTCTTACTCTTTGTGACGTCAACAACTTAGCAACCATACCTTTGGTCCCTTCATCCAAGTCATTTATATACATTGTAAAACATTGAGACCCCAGCACTGATCCCTGTGGCACACTACTCGTTACACCCTGCCAACCAGAAAAAGACCCATTTATGGCTACCTGTTTCCTTATAGCTAGTCAATCTTCTATCCATGCCAATATGTTACCCTCTACATCATGAGTTTTTATTTTCTAACTGTAGCCAAACATATGGTTAACTTCGTATTTTGTAGAGAGCTTTGGTCAAAAGTTACAACTGAATTACATGACCTAGTTATCTGCATGCCAAATGCAAGATGAAAATCTTTCAGCCACGATTGTAAAGAGATCTAGAGAAGTACAGAATAATAAAAATGCCGGGTTCTGTTGTTTCATGCAGGTGAGAAGAACAGGGGTTTGAGAAAGTATGTTTGAAATACTAGATTGTTAGAAGTAAGTAGAGCAATAATCTAATCAAGAAGTTTAGGTAATGTAATAACCTACAACAAATAATTCTGTCATTCAGGTGGCAGTTAAATTCTTGGTTTGAAATTGGCCCTGTGTGTTGTGTTTTAGTTTATATCATTAACATGTTATGGAGTGATTGTTTTTACTTTTGTGTTTACTTTTGTGAAGATTGTCTGTTCCGTCTGATTATGATGTAGAAGGATTCTTATTCCACAGATCACTAGCTTAACAAGAAATAATTTGCAGTTGATTGCCAAGTTAGCTATGACCAATTGATTGACTTCTTTGTCACAAGAATTCAGACCACCCTTTGAGCTCCTCCACTGCTTACCTTTTCCCACCAAATCAAACCTTGCCGTAGGCATTCCTTAGACCCATGCTTTTTCTATTATCTCTCCAATCTTCCATTCCTTCTTTGAGTTGAGCTCTGCCATGAAACCCATCTCCTGTTTCCTTGAACAGTTGCTGCTAAACTGCTGACCACCAAACTTACTTTCCTGGTCTTCATGCCAGCTGACATCCTAAAGGGTCCCCTCTCAACTCTTCTCCCCCACCCTTTCAAAACAACTATCAGCACTTCATCCTCAAAAATATAACATTCTTGACCCTTCTGTTCTTGCAGACTGCCCTCCCATTTCCGTCTTCCCTTTCCTCTCCAGAGTCCTTAAACATGTCACTTTCCAAATCCATATCTGAACTCCATGTTTGAATCTTGCCAGTTTCTGCCCATGTTGCAGCATTGAAATGGCTCTAATCAAACTCATACTCTCTGACCTTGGTTGTGATGCAAAAGGCTAGTATGCAGGTACAGCAAGTAATTAGGAAAGCTAATAGAATGTTATCGTTCATTGTCAATTCCAGTGCACTCTTGGCTGGTTGCCCACATTCTACCCTCCGAAAACTTGAGGTCATCCAAATCTCTGCTGCCCGTATCCTAATAATTCTCACCAAGTCCCGTTCACCTTTCACCACTGTGCTCACTGACCTGCATTGGCTCCTGGTCCAGCAATATCTTGGTTTTAAAATTTTCATACTTGTTTTCAAATCTCTTTCTAGTCTCACCTCTCTCTATCCCTTTAATATCTTCCAGCCTTACCACTCTCTGAGGTATCTCTGTCTATCTAATTCTGACCTCTTGTTCATCTAGTTTTAATGGCTCTATCTTTAGTGGCTGTGCCTTCAGTTGCCCAGGCCTTAACCTCTGAAATTCCCCCCCTTTTGTCTCTCTGCCTTTTTACATTGCTTTCCTCCTTTAAGATGCTCTTTAAAACGCACCTATTTGACCAAGCTTCATTATGTTACTCCTGTGAAGAGCCTTGGAACATTTTATTACATTAAATATAAATTGTTCTATCAACCGAAAGGTATTAAACTTTATACCAGTGCTTCAATAATTCTTTGAAAAACTCAAATCTTCTGGCTGTGGGCTTTGTTCAAATGGGAGAAAACATAAGAAATAGGAGCAGGAGTAGGCCATTTGGCCCCTCAAGCCTGCACCACCATTCAATAAGATCAGGGCTGATCTGCCCCAGGCCTCAACTCCTCTTTCGTGCCAGCTCCTAATAGCCCACAACTTCCCAATATTTAAAAAATCTATCTACTTCCTCTTTAAATACTTTCATTGATCTAACCTCCACAACTCTCTGGGGTAGAAAATTCCAGACCATCACTACCCTCTGAGAGAAGAAACTTCTTCGCATCTCAGTTTTAAATGAGTGTCCCCTTATTCTGTAATCATGTCCCCTAGTTCGAGATTCCCCCACTAGTGGAAACGTCTTCTCAACTTTGACCCTGTCAAGCCCCCTCAGAATCTTGTATGTTTCAATAAGATCACCCCTCATTCTTCTACACTCTAATGAATAAATGCCTAACCTACTTAGCCATTCTTGATAAGTCAACCTCTTCATCCCTGGAATCAGCCTAGTGAGTCTTTTTTGAACTGCCTCCAATGCCAGTATATCCATCCTTAAATACGGAGACCAAAACTGCCAGTATTCCAGGTGCGGCCTCACCAACACCCTGTGCAGTTGTAAAAAGACTTCCCTATTTTTAAGCTCCAACTGCCTAGCAATACAGGCCATTTTTTTTTTGCCTTCTTAATTACTTGCTGCACCTGCATGCTAACTTTTTGTGTTCCATGCACAAGAACACCCAGATCCCTCTGTGAGTTCTTGTGCATGAAGCATAAAAAGGTTAGAAGAGGTTGCAGTGGTAGGGTGGGGTGTGGCAATGGAGGAATTTGTAAACAAGGTTAAGTAGGTGACTGACTGCAAATCTTAGAGGACAAGTTTTTAAGGTAAATGGGATGAAATACTTGTTAAAATGCAGGGGGGAAGAGCTTGAACAAGTTGGTTTGTATTGGGTGAAGTTGACAAGGCGAATGTTAAATAAATGAAGCCTGGAAATGAAGAAGATCCAGATAAGTTTCAGTTGCTGCATGGTGGAATTAGGATAAGTTAAAATAGATGGAGAAGGAAAGGATGTGGGATTGGAGCTCAGATGATTGTTATTTGCTTATAAGGTGTGTTAATTGATTAGGTGTGAGATTTCTGGCAGAAGCTGAGAGGCTGGTTTTGGTTTTGTTAATATTAAACATATTAAGAATGTTTTCGCCCAACTGAAAATTAATGTCAGGCAGCTTAGTAGCAAGGGAACTAATGGACCAAGTTGAATATCATCATCATACACATGGGGTCGTTGAGGTGAAATAATCCTTTTGATCTCTGCTCCTTACCTATAGGAAATACAAGATGTTAAGTTAGAGATTTGATGTTGCCATGCTGAACCTTAATTATATTTCAGAGGGTCTGTTGATAGTGCGAATACTGTGAACCACAAAGACCAATTTCAACCTATAAATACTGAATGATTGATTCTCTTGATAAGTTTGGGGTAGTCGGAAGTTAATCCTAGTCATCAATACTCCCGTTTCCTTTGAAACTTGAAGTGGTGCAGTAGTGCTATTCAGTTTTAGAAGATATTACATTGGCTAATGTGTGAAACCTCTTTGAGTGAAATATCTTAAGTCTAACCTCTGATGAGTAGACCGACAGTAATATAGTAACAGTTTCAGGCAGGAGAAAACCTTTGGCAATCTAGCCCATATATCCACAGTATCCCTATGGTGCATTAATGATAAAAGCAAAATACTGCAAATGTTAGAGTTCTGAAATAAAAACAGAAAGTGCTGGAAAAACTCAGGTCTGGCAGCATCCGTGGAGAGAGAAACTGAGTTTACATTTCGAAACCAATATGACTCTTCTTTGGACTTTATGATATACAATTTATATTGGTGACTTGGCTTGGATGAAGGGACTGAGTGTGTTGTAGCCAAATTTGCTGATGATAAAAAAGACAAGTGGAAAGCTAGTTTTGAGGTGAGCACAAAGTGTCTGCAAAGGGATGTAGATAGGTTAAGTGAGTGAGCAAATATTTGGCCAGGTGGAGCATAATGTGGGAAAATGTGAAATAGAATAATAATTAAATGAGAGAGACTGCAGAATGCTGTGGTACAGAAGGATTTGGGTATCCTTGTACATGATACCCAGATCCCTCTGTACCATAGCATTTTGCAGTTACTCTCCATTTAAATGATAATGTATGTTGCTTCTAGTAGGCATAAGTGAGCCACGTTAAGACCTCAGCTGATTATCTTAAATTGGTAAAAACAAAAAAACTGCGGATGCTGGAAACCCAAAACAAAAACAGAATTACCTGGAAAAACTCAGTAGGTCTGGCAGCATCGGCGGAGAAGAAAAGAGTTGACGTTTCGAGTCCTCATGACCCTTCGACAGAACTTGAGTGAATCCAAGAAAGGGTTGACTTGTCACCCCTTTCTTGGATTCACTCAAGTTCTGTCGAAGGGTCATGAGGACTCGAAACGTCAACTCTTTCCTTCTCCGCCGATGCTGCCAGACTTGCTGAGTTTTTCCAGGTAATTCTGTTTTTATCTTAAATTGGTTGTTGGTGTGGTGCACTCAGGATTGTTCAGCAAATACTGCCCAAAAGTGGAATCACAGCTAACATTAGATGTTTTGTTTTGGGTTTTGCAGGCATGGGCTGGCTGAGTGGTCTGCACGTGCTTGCAAAATGCGGGCCTTAGTGGACAGGTCACTAAAATCATCACAATGTTCCCATTGCTAAAAAGCAAACAATGTTGGGATGCGTAGCAAGAGGTCTAACATATAAATACGGTTGTAAAACTATCATAGAATGATAGAAACCTACAGCACAGAGGGAGGCCATTCAGCCAGTCATGCCTGTGCTGGCTCTTTGAAAGAGCAGTTATGCTTGGTCCAATGCATTTTCTGCATAATCATCTAATATTCAACTCCCTTTTAACAGCACAAGAAATAGGAGCAGAATTATGTCATTGGCTCCTTGAGCCTGTCCCATCATTCAATATGATCATAGATTCCCCATAACCATTGACTTCCTTGTAGATCAAAAATCTGTCCAACACAGCCTTGAACATATTCAATAAGCCAGCCTCCACTGTCCGCTTGGGAAGAGAATTCCAAAGATTAACGACCCCTGTGAGAGGAAATTTCACCTCATCTCCCTTCTAAATGGGAGATCCCTTCTTGTTAAACTGTAGCCCCTAGTTCTAGATAGAGGGGAAACATCCTCTCAACATCTACCCTGTCACCCTGCCTCAGAATCTTAAATATCTCCATAAGACCACCTCTCATTCTTCTAAACGCCAATGAGTAGAGACCCAACCTGCTCAGCCTTTCCTCATGAGACAACGCCATCATCCCAGGAATCAAACTGATTTATTCTCTGAAATGCCTCCTATGCAAGTATACATGTGCGCAGTTCTCTAGGTGCAATCTCACCAATGCACTGTACAGTTGTAGCAAGACTTCCCTACTTTTATACTATATCCTCTTACAATAAAGGCCAACATTCCATTTGCCTTCCTAATTTCTTGCTGTACTTCTTGTGATTCATGTACAACCAACACCCGGACCTCTCTACAGCAGAATCTCCATTTAAATAATCATCTTCTATTTCATTGTTTCTGCCAAAGTGGACCCATTCTCTGCAAACAAAAAGACTATGTTCAAGTCATATGTGTTTTTTGAATTATCCGAGAGCATGAGGAACCTATAGTTCTCTGTCACTTTCTCCATGGCAATGCCTTGGTCAGTCAGCGTTGACTTGCCAGCCAATCAGCACCCCTTCTCTCCTATGGTACAAATTGTTGTGAATCATGTGAAATTTGGCATTCTTGCCAAATTGTCTGAGTGCAAGATGAAAAACTTCGACGACATGTTTCTCTTTTCAGCAATGTTCAAGTTTTATACTACCAAATGACTGTGTGTTATAAGGACTATTTTCCCCTTGTGTTTTTTAAACTTGCAGAAGTCCTGGAGGAGATACTGGAGCCAGAAAGAAGAAAAAAAAACAGAAAAAGAAGAAAGAGAAGCCTAGTTCTGCTAGCACCAAGTCAGACTCTGCCTCAGATTCACAGGAAATCAAAGTTCAACAGCCTCCTTCAAAAGTGATTTTTTTTTAAGATGTTATTAATTTGTTTACAATATCTGCAGGGTAAAAAAGAAAAACTCAAACACTTGATTCCTTAAGTAAAAGTTCCTATAAGTATGTTTTAACATAAACACAGCTTGCAAAACTTCAAACAGACCAGTGCTTAGAATTGAGATAATTTACCTGCTATTTTACTCCTGACTAGTAAGTGAGATGACTGCTAGCGCAGATGCTGTACGCATCAATAGCAATGTTCTCTTGACAGCATGATTTGGTGTTAACCTAATACAGGCTTTTTTTTAGTTAGATTCACTGCCTAGACTCAACCATTATTTTCCAATTTCATTCAGTTGTGTACCAAATAAAATATGTAGGTTAAATGCAAGCAATATTGGGATTATTTTGCAGTCCTTATCTGTCAGAGTGCTATTTGATGTAGAATTTGACAGTTTCTTTTAAAAATGCCGCTTTTGTTTTATATCAGTTGTTGTGCTGTGTGGGTTAGGAGATGCACCATTTCAGCAACAAATCCAATTTAATTTTCTTGAACTGCATGTAACTCCAGGCAAGCTCTTTAAGCCTCAAGGGATACCAAGTGATTATTTTTTCTTCAATTTTTAAAGTAACCATATTTACAGATGATTTTGCTGAAGCTCCGTATATTTCCATTTCCACTGTTGAACTATGCCACGTACACACTGGGATGACTGCCTTTGGGCTTGGCCAGTTCTTTTTAAATGCAGACTTGAGCTGGTTTTTATTTTACCTCCACTGGATTTTGAATATAGCCACTTGCTAGATGATGTTAAGAGTTTTTTTTCACCTTTCCTTTTCGTTCAGCAAGAAACTCTTTTTTTAAACTCTCCTTCAAAATCTATTTCTAAGAAATCATTTCCTTGTTGAAATTTTCAGTTTGCTGGTTGTAACAAGCAAAGCAACCTGTTAAGAAAAGGTTGTTGAGCAGTGCTGTACCTGAATCAATGCAGGAAAGTACAAAATTATATGGACAAGTTATGTTTAATTTACTGGACTAAGAAGTCCACGTTGTAACTTTTTAAAAAAAAAGTCAGAATTCCAAACTCTTAATTAGGTGACTTGCTAATCACTTTCAAACTGTGAAAATGACAGTGATTGCTGGGAGAGTGGAAATTCTTTAAAAAGTTTGTCCATTTGATCACAATCAGCGCCTTTTATTCCTAGCCCACCCCTTTCTTTCTTCCTCTTTTGATTAATGCTGTGCATGGTTTCACGGGTTCTCGAAGCTCATGGCTACCCCAGTGTTATGCTTACTCTGGATGTGAGAGTTTAAGTAGCGAATCCTAGGAGCCTATTTCCATGGGGTATGCCTCAACCGTGCACAACCCTTTCCCATCTGGTTTGATTAAAGTTTGCCCACCCCATTCGTCTATAACATCACTTATGTAGTCTGGCTTGGCAGAGTTAAGGCCAGAAGAACACCACAGTGGTTGGCACCTAAGACAGGTCCTGAGTTTTCATGATTATGTCAATAACACATGCCACTGGAGCCACAATCCAGCATTCTATATCAATATAAAATCTCATTGGTTACATTGTTTAAGACAGCTTTACTCTGACAGTATCATCACTCTGGAAAGGTTAAATTGTAGAATGTTAATTTTTGCGCTTATGTCTGACTAACATGATTGAATTGTTTGAGGAGGTGGCAAGTAGGGTTGATGGCCAGACTGCATTTTGAATACTGTATCTGTTTCTGGTTTTTGAGACACAAAAGAGGACCTTCAGGTGCTGGAAGTAAGGCAGAGAAAAGTTTAAAAAAAAAGGCTGACCTGAATGATAAGGCAAGACAGAAATGTAAGCTATTCATTCTGTGAATAATAGTCAGGGAAATAATCTTAGAGGTACATATGATGGTTATGAGAATGGAAATGATAAATCCAGAATAATACTTCAAATTTGAGTTAAATTGCCACAGTAGGACAATGGGGCACTGGTTCAAACTAAAAATTTAGGATTGGAAATTCTTCACACAAAATTGTCGTGTTAAATGGACTTTCATGTGGTGTACTGGAGGTAAAAATGCCAGTAACATTTAAGAAGCTATTAGATGCTGTAATGGCAGATGTTAGGATCCATCTGGATGAATGAACCTACATGGACTGAATGGGTTTCATCATCTTTAACTGTCCTGTTGTGTTATGGGGCAATCTATTCTACTCCCCAGATTCATGAAATACATATGTTAAATCCTGCAGCCTGACCCTGATGTGCTACGGCCTGCTGCAATGATTTTCCTTCTCCGCTGAAGCAGGTTCTCCAAGCTGGAATCCCACCAGGAGCCTAGTGATATTATTTTATGAATTGTACACTGGAAAGTTAAGTCAAATGTAGATCATTAGAGAGGATAGAACTCGCACTTCACCAAAGATATGCTAAAGTTCAGCAAGGTGATAACTTAATGTGTTCTTTACAGGGAGTCACCTAGAAATGGATTTGCTGATAAGAGTTTGATATTATTAGCCTCTTAATCCAATGAGCTTTATTTCTCTATAACTTTATAACACTGGACCTGTTTGCGTATTTTGAAAAACGTGTAGTGGCTAGAAGTGAGTAATTGTAGAATATTTAAAACCTTTTGCTGCAACGATTGATATATTACCTTGGAGAGCTTGATGTTACTGGAAATCAAGCAGGCAAATGTTCCAAACCTAATACATACCAAATTTTGTTCAATTTTGGCCAAGCTTGATAAGGAATTTATTCGTATTTGTTCTCTTTAGAAAACAGAAGCTCTGTATATTCACATACACTGATGTGTCATTTCAGTATGTCAAAATTCTTTATTAGATTTTAAATTGAATAGAAGAAAAAAGAAAGTCATTGTCAAAGTGGTGCTGATTTTCTTTTTCATTTGTTCATGGGATTTAGGTGTCGTTGGCAGCACCGGCATTTATTGCTCATCTCTAATTGCCTTTGAGAAGGTGGTGAGCTGCCTACTTAGAGCTGCTGTAGTCTGTGTGGTGTCGATACACCCACAGTGCTGTTAGGTAGGAAGTTCCAGGCTTTTGATCAGTGACTGTGAAGGAACGGCAATATATTTCCAAGTCAGGATGGTGTATGAGTTGAAGGGGAACTTGCAGGTGGTATCGTCCTGGTTTGGAAGGTATTGGCAAGTTGCTGCAGTGCATTTTGTCGATAGTACATACAGCAGCCATGGCGCATCAGTGATGGGGGGGAGTGTATGTTTACGATGATGACACATTAAACAAACATAAGGTGATTAAACCAATGTTATTCGTTATCCCAAATTTTCTGTGTGCAGTGACAAAATATTCCAGCACAGATCGGAATATTTTGGGTACATCGTTCAGTCACTGAAAGACTTTAGAGTTACATTCATTTTTGATTTTCCTTTTGAAAGCCTAAATTTAGTGCTTTTAAACTTGTAGTTGTTCAAAACCTATTTTAGTAGATTCCTAATCCTGGGTTTGGCATTGTAGTAGCTTTTCAGGAGCAAGTTAAGTCCCAAGTTCCAAAGTATATAACCACTAGCATCCTCAACGTTCTGTCTTATCCCCTTTCCCAACACAGAGTTAACCTTGCTTTGAATGGACATCAGCTGCTGAAATTTGCATATATGAACACAATGTATGATATCCCTTCTTCAGTTTTACAACTTTCCTCCTCTTACTCTCCTTTGAATGGAGCAGATTTATGTTAAGAGTGGTTTCACAGACAACAGTGATCTCAACTTTGCTGATGTGTTCATTCCTCATAAATGAACTTACCGATAATGGGACTAAAGTAGTTACACCTGACCATAATTTCAGCTAACATCTGGATGCGCACTTTAGTGAAGGAAGGGAATAGAGAGAACTTGTTGGATTGTGATCATGAACATCCCATGGTTGCTGAGGTTAATTATAGAATTCCATTTCTGTTCAGGCAACGACCACCTAATTCATATAGAAATTGAATTTTATAGCCTCCCAGATTATTTGTGCCAGTAGAGGATGGTCATTATGGGAGTGGATCTGAATGGGATCTGGTCAAAGTGGATTCTGTACTACTCTATGTTGGCTTCATTGCTGTTTATTATTTTCATTCATGATTTGAATTAAGACATTAATGGAGCTTTTTGTAAATTTGCAGATAACATGTAAATGTTTGCATAAAGAAGTTAATATAGACAAAATAAGTAGATTGAAGGATTATTTAGACAAAACGTTGCATTTATATAGTGCCATGAATATAGGAAATTGTCCCAAGGCACCCAACTCTTTTTAAACATCTATTGGTTTTAAACTGATGTTTTTTCTCATTAGAATCCCACCGTTCCAATGCAAAAACTACAGGACATACAAAGAGCCATGGAATTGCTGACAGCATGCCAAGGCCCTGGCAAGAGCCTGGAGGAGGCAAGCCAACACAGATACCACTTCTGGGACACCCAACCGGTACCCAAACTTAGTACGTTTAACACATATTCTGACTGACTACAGTACATGTAGGAGTCTTCTGTTGTCATGAAGGGTGCAGTTTTAGCTCACACACTTTTTTAGTAAAGGGAGGATTCCTAAGCAAGTATCACAGAACAGGTCTAATGTTTGTTGGTTAAGACAGTTTATTAACAACGTAAAGTTACTGGATTAGGAATTCAGAGAAGAATTTAAAACCCACCATGACAGTTTGAGAATTTAAATTCTGAAAATCAAAAGCTTGTGCCAGTAAAAGTGACAGTGAAGCTGTTGGATTGTTGTAAAAGGTTTATTGAAGTCCTTTAGGGAAGAGAACCTGCCTGCTTTGGATTGTATGTAATTTTAGTCTCACCAAGGTGGTTGACCCTTAACTACTCTCTGAAATGGCATAACAAGATACTCTGTTACCACCACCACCACCTCAGAGCAACTGGGCAGTAAATGCTGGTATTGCTGATGATGGCCACATCTTGAGAATGATTTTGTTTTACTAAAAAGAGTGGCATCAAAATAACAATTATCCCGAAAATAGATTGATGTAGTCATATGTTCCTAAAAAGTATGTTTTTTTCTAACATATCGAAGCAAGTTTCTACCTTATTAATGCATCTACTACATTTTTATATTAAAATGGTTTCACGAGAGGTAAAACTCATTGTTTAGGGAAGCACAAAAAATAGTGGACTTCTGTAGCGTTAATATGATTACTCTCATGACTAGAACTTAATCTCAAAATGCTTTTATTAAACTTAAAGCTGTTTTTGTTCAAGTATGTTGATATTCATAATGCATACAGAATATTGAAACTAGCATAATCTAACTGATAGGCTAATGACAGGTTAAAAGACTCCTTGATTTGCTATGTTATTATAAGACTGATTCTAGAACATATGTAACTTGGCGTTAGCGAGAGAAACTAATAATGAAACTACATCAACTGAATAGCAATTAGTTCCATATCTCATTATCTCAAAACTTTCCTCAGAAATGCCATCTTAATTACAATTTTCTAATTTGAACTGATGTTTTAGTCCTGTTTACTCTATATTCTGCCTTTCCATCAATTTTCAACTCTTGTCAAAGTTTATAGGGAAGAAAAGCAACCATTCAAGCAGTTGAGTCTATGCTTTTTTTTCCAGCGAATTTCAGTACCAGGGGAGCACTGCTTTCTCCCCATATCCTGTATCCTCCCTATTTAAATACGTAATCTGGTTTTTTAAAAGGTACATGGTTACTGCCTCAATCATGCACTGTGGCAAAGCATTCAATGTTCCAATGATCCATTTAAGCAACAGAATTTGTTTCAAGATCTTTTTCTGACTTTCTTAGTGACTATTTTAAACTAATGGCCTTTCATCACAGACTCCCAACTAAAGGAAATTGTCTTTGTCTATTCAATCTGTCAAAACTCTTCATAATTTTAAAAATCTTCATTAAATCTTTTCTCAGCCTTCTGTGCAACAGTAGAAAAAAGCCTCTATATTTCAAGACCCTCATAAATGTAATTATAGTTCCCCGTCTCTGGGATCATTCTGGCAAATTTGCATTATAAATTCTCCATATCTTTAATGCCCTATCTACAATACTGTGCCAACTAAAGTATTGTACCCGTCTAACTTTGAGTCCACCACTGTAGCTGTATTTGGAATTCAGATTTTTTTTCCTCTGGTGCTTGCTTCCTTGATTTTCAAACGTATTGGTCGTTTTTATTTAGAGATAAAAACAACAAAAACTCATTACACTCCAACAGTTGAATGACTGAACTAACTTGCTTAGAATTTAGTGCAGTGCTGCTATTAATGCAGCTTAGTACTTGATTTCCTTTGTTAACTACTATTTTGCACCCTTTGGGTTTTAAGGACTGGTTTGTTACCATTCTTGCATTGTATTGTCAATCCTTACACTTAACATATGACAATATCAAACATAGTTATTTTATTTTTATGATTCAATCTTCGTGTACCAAGTTCGGAAAAGTACAATATATACATTTAAATACTGTAAGCCTATTATAGGTAAAGTGCAAACACTCCATATTTTTTCTACACAGGATTATTTGTTATTGGTGAATTAATTTTTAATTTATCATTTCAGTTTTCCACAGCTTCATGATCTATAAAGTGTTGAACATATAAATGGTTATTTACAGTGCTGTATATTCCCATGAAGAAAATAGTGGAACTGACTTTTGAAACTTCTGCAAAAGGAAAATCATGTCTGCACACTGACTCCCTTATGTTTCTTACATTACTAAAATGGCTGCCTTGATAGCAGTATTGTAGACTGAAACAAAATGGGATTTGTCATTTAATCATTTGGTTAAGGGAGCTAATTTTAATACTAAACAAGATGGGGAAAAGAAGAGAACGCCATTTGAGTGCCACTCTCTCTCTCTCTCTCTCTCTCTGAAATACAGAAGCACAGAGTGTAAAGAGTTCATAAAAACTTGCAGATGCTATCAAATTGAACATTCTACTTTTACAAGTAGAATAAGATTAAAAGCCTGTTGATTGGAAGATTTAATTGTGTAAAATAACTTGTCCAAATTTAATTCTATGATTTAACAACTTGTCAGGAAAATTGCTGTTTATTTACTCTCCTTTACATCTCTATCTAAGCACAGTTGATTTATGTTAACATCTACATTAAATTGCTGATACATTGTGTTTGCAGTGAATTTATGAAAGAATTCTCTGTTTTGGTCCCTATAGATGAAGTTGTGACAACTCATGGTTCTATTGAACCAGATAAAGAGAATATCCGTCAAGAGCCATATTCTTTGCCTCAAGGCTTCATGTGGGATACTCTGGATATGGGCAGTTCTGAAGAGGTTTGTAATTCAAACATTTTAAATTTTTACTAGGTCACTGCTGGTTTGCTTTCTTCTTTAAAATATGATCATTCTATCCAAAATTCTGTTTATAATTTATTGGTACGTTATCCTCTCCCCTTGTTGCAAGCTGAGAGAATAAGATAATGTGGGTAATTTGCTTTACCAGCCTTCATCAGCTGGGAGGGGCATGGGGCTTGATATTGTAGTGGACTAGTTTGGGAGGAGGTGTGGAGCACAATTTGAATCTAATCCCAACTTGAGATGAAAGGCTTTTCTTTCTGCCTGGAAAAGTCCTGTTGAAATGAGTCTGAGAATTGCTCCAACAACTCATTGACACCAACACCCATCTAGGACCCTCCACCCCTGCCTGTCCCTCCGTCCCTACCCCATCTTCCAATCCCAGCCCTGGCCATGTATTCACTATACCCCTTGATCTTCCCCTCTCCGACGCTGAACGTTCAGTGCTCAGCAAAGGAATTAGTTTCATACCCTTATGCCCTCATCTCAATGAATTTCGAGCTCAGCACGATGCTGAACTCTACTTCCGCCGTCTTCGTCTCCTTTGGGCAGGTGTCCTCTCTCTGTTCAGCAGATCCTTTTACCCACCTCCAATATTCTCCCTGCACCTGGACCCCTCGCTCTGGATTCTTACC
The DNA here is from genome assembly GCF_017639515.1 of Carcharodon carcharias. Taxonomy (NCBI): domain Eukaryota; kingdom Metazoa; phylum Chordata; class Chondrichthyes; order Lamniformes; family Lamnidae; genus Carcharodon; species Carcharodon carcharias. The sequence goes on along the minus strand of NC_054469.1, from coordinate 68,570,802 downwards.
TTCTCTTGATCTTTTCATTGAGATCTGTCGGTGTGACATTAGTCGTCCCAATTTCTCTGCTCCTCTCACCCATTCTAATCTGTCTCTCTCTGAACTTACTGCATTCCGTTCTCTCAAGTCCAACCCCAACATTGTCATCAAACCCGCTGACAAGGGTGGTGCTGTTGTTGTCTGGCGCACTGACCTTTACCTCGTGGAGGCTGAGCATCAACTTGCTGACACTTCCTCCTACTTCTCCCTGGACCATGACCCCACCACTGAACATTAAGCCATTGTTTTCAGGACTGTCACTGACCTCATCTCCTCTGGAGATCTTCCTCCCACAGCTTCCAACCTGATAGTCGCCCAACCTCGGATGGCCCGCTTCTACCTCCTACCCAAAATCCACAAACAGAACTGTCCCGGTACACCGATTGTGTCAGCCTGTTCCTGCCCCACAGAACTCATTTCTCGTTATCTTGACTCCCTTCTCTCTCCCCTTGTCCAGTCCCTTCCCATCTACATCCGTGATTCCTCTGACACCTTACATCACATCAACAATTTCCAGTTCACTGGTCCCAACCGCTTCCTCTTCACCATGGACGTCCAATCCCTCTACACCTCCATCCCCCACCAGGATGGTCTGAGGGCCCTTAGCTTCTTCCTCATCAGAAGCCTGAACAATCCCTGTCCACCACTACTCTCCTCCGTCTGGCTGAACTTGTTCTCACACTGAACAATTTCTCCTTGAACTCCTCTCACTTCCTCCAAATAAAAGGTGTGGCTATGGGTACCCGCATGGTCCCCAGCTATGCCTGTCTCTTTATGGGGTACGTGGAACATTCCTTGTTCCAGTCCTACTCCGGCCCCCTTCCACAACTCTTTCTCCGATACATCGATGATTACTTCGGTGATGCTTCATGCTCTTGTCGGGACTTGGAAAAATTTATTAATTTTGCTTCCAATCTCCACCCCTCCATCATTTTCACATGGTCTATCTCTGACACTTCCCTTCCCTTCCTTGACCTCTCTGTCTCAATCTCTGGTGTTAGACTGTCCACCAATATCCATTACAAGCCTACCAACTCCCACGGCTACCTCGACTACAGCTCCTCACACCCTGCTTCCTGTAAGGACTCCATCCCATTCTCTCAGTTCCTTCGCCTCCGTCGTATCTGTTCTGTTGATGCTACCTTCAAAAACAGTTCCTCTGTCATGTCCTCCTTCTTCCTTAACCGAGTTTTCCACCCATGGTGGTTGACAGGGCCCTCAACCGTGTCTGGCCCATCTCCCGCGCATCCGCCCTCATGCCTTCTCCTCCCTCCCAGAAACATGATAGGGTCCCCCTTGTCCTCACTTATCACCCCACCAGCCTCCGCATTCAAAGGATCATCCTCCGCCATTTCCGCCAACTCCAGCATGATGCCACCACCAAACACATCTTCCCTTCACCGCCCACGGCGGCATTCCGTAGGGATCATTCCCTCTGGGACACCCTGGTCCACTCCTCCATCCCCCCCTACTCCTCAACCCCCACCTATGGCATCTCCCCATGCCCACACAAAAGATGCAACACCTGCCTCTTCACTTCCTCTCTCCTCACCGTCCAAGGGCCCAAACACTCCTTTCAAGTGAAGCAGCATTTCACTTGCATTTCCCCCAACTGAGTCTACTGCATTTGTTGCTTCCAATGCGGTCTCTTCTACATTGGAGAGACCAAATGTAAACTGGGCGACCACTTTGCAGCAGAACATCTGCGGTCTGTCCACAAGAATGACCCCAACCTCCCTGTTGCTTGCCATTTTAACACTCCACCCTGCTCTCTTGCCCACATGTCTGTCCTTGGCTTGCTGCATTGTTCCACTGAAGCCCAACGCAAACTGGAGGAGCAGCACCTCATCTTCCGACTAGGCACTTTACAGCCTTCTGTACTGAATATTGAATTCAACAACTTTAGGTCTTGAACTCCCTCCTCCATCACCAGCCCCTTTCCGTTTCTTCCCCCTTCCTTTTGTTTTTTCCAATAATTTATATGGATTTTTCTTTTCCCACCTTTTTCCATTATTTTTAAATCTCTTATGCCCTGCAAGTCTTTCCACCCGACCCCCACTAGAGCTGTACCTTGAGTGCCCTACCATCCATTCTTAATTAGCACATTCGTTTAGATAATATCACCACCTTCAACATCTGTGTTCTTTTGTCTGTGACATCTTTTGATGATCTGCTCCCCAATCACTGCTTGCTTGTCCCTATAACCACACCCCCTCCCCCCCGCCACCCCACCATTCTCCCCACCCACCTTAAACCAGCTTATATTTCACCCCTCTCCTAATATTCACTCAGTTCTTTTGAAGGGTCATGAGGACTTGAAACGTCAACTCTTTTCTTCTCTGCTGATACTGCCAGACCTGCTGAGTTTTTCCAGGTAATTCTGTTTTTGTTGAGAATTCACAACCTGTGTCCCAGAAGATATGAGCCTACCACTAAATTGAAGGTGCCATTGGGACAATTGATGTGGGAAATTGAAATACAACACTTGTGAAATTGTGTAAGTGAAGTTGGATCAGGATTTGCCATTTATGTTTAGGGGTGTCTGCAATGGTACCTAAAGTGGCTTTATAAATTATTTCAAGGAATTGTAATAGCCAATATAACGTAGGACTACTGAATTACATCTGTCCCCTCCATAATTATCCTTCAAACAGTACCACTGAAAGATTATCTGATCATTAATCTTTTTGCTGTTTGTGGAACTTTGCTGTAAGCAAATTGACTGCTGCACTTCCTTATACTATAACAGTAATTCCCTTCGAAATACTTCATTGGGTACTACGTTCTAACAAAATTAAAGCAATCTGCGATAGTGGTAATGACTTGAAACTTATAGCTGATGAGGGTAGTGGAAGCAGAGACGACCAATGATTTTAAAAGGAAAGTTGATGGGCATTTGAAGGAAATTAACTTGCAAGGTTACAGGGATAGAGTGGAGGAATGGGACTGGCTGGCTTCCTCTAGAGATCCAGCGTGAATTCAGTGGGCTGAATGGCCTTCTATTTCGTAAATTAGTCTATGACTATAATCTGACCAATTGCACCAAATAAATCCAATTCTAGTGGATTGTTTGAGGTATAGTTCATTTTATAAACATGTTCTGAAAACATGGCTGCAGAATTAATTTCATCTGCATAAACCTACCACCAATGCTTTTGAGTGCATGAGTAGGAAGGTATGCCATTGCTAATAAATTTTGTCTCAAAGATTTTAATAGACAATGTTATTAGCCAAATGCTCAATCAGCAATATCTTGTTATTGTGTAAATAGCAACTGAAGGAATTTGAAATGATTCATCCTTTAATGTGAATTTCTTCCTACGATTTTATGATTGGGCAGTGAAGGGAGTTTTATCTGTACCATGCCTGACATTGTTTGATCCTTGTATTAGTGCACAAAGTAGAAATTGTGAGTTTCAAGCACCAGGATTCCTTGTTGATTATAGCATTCATACCGATTTTTATAAAAATGAACAAGACCATCTGTAATAGCTCAAACATCAGTAATAATCTATAATAAAAACTGATTTGGCATTTCCTTTCTCTACAGGACTCAGTAGTAGTGAACATGACCCATATGCAACTTTTTTGTCATGAGCTAACATAATTATGCCTTTCAACTGCCATCATGGAAACTATTTATCCATTTCACTTTAAATGAAACCTGGACTTGCCCCACAGCTTCTGACTAGTGTTATAAGATTGTTGGATCTGAACATTTTTCATAAATTAAAAAAATTGAACATTCAGTGACTGATATGAAGCATAAATAATTGTTTCTGTTTTTGAATCAAGCTTTACCCAGCTGTTTTTGCTTGCAGCTGAAAGAATTGTATACATTGTTAAATGAAAATTATGTGGAAGATGATGACAATATGTTTAGATTTGATTACTCTCCTCAGTTTTTACAGTGGTGAGTACACAATTCTACTTAATGCTGTCTTTTAGAATTTTTATTTTAATTTGGGATTAGTTAGGATTGTTTATCTAAAAGATGCATATTCTTTCAGGGCTCTTCGTCCTCCAGGCTGGTTACCACAGTGGCACTGTGGAGTTCGTGTATCTTCAAACAGAAAATTAGTGGGGTTTATTAGTGCCATTCCTGCCAATATTCGTATTTATGAAATGTAGGTTCTCATTTTATTGCATTTGTTTCAAATATCCTTTAATTGTTTCACAGGCTATTTTATTTGTGAAAGCATCTTCTTACAATTGAACAAAAAATTGATTGCTACAAAATTGCCATCATTTGTTTATTGTTATGACATGGCAGATGATGTGTGCCAGCTGGACTAAATCCACAAGGGAAACTTGGCCACACTATCACAACGGCTTTGCAATTTGTATTTATTACGAGATGTGTGCACTGAATTCAGAAGCAATGAATCCACTATGACCTTTAGAGATTTTAAAAATTAAGTTAAAATATTTAAAAACAAAAGAAAAGATTTCAAGCACATACATAAGACTACAATTGCTTACTACTATAACAAATCCTAAAATTCCTAATTAACCTGACTCCCAGTTACACACCCCCTTTAAGGCAACAATCCAAAATAGATTTTAAATCAAAAATAAAACAAGCTAGCAAGTTACCACAGTATCTACTTGACAGTGGAATTCCAAAAGCTTGCCTCCAACTTTAGTTCTTGGACATGTACAAATGGCTGGAGGCTTTCCGAAGGCTGCTTCATACACTCCTGTTAGATCTTAAATGGCTCTCCAACATAGCCATACCTTCTCCTTTATTTATCTTTCTCTCTCTTTAAAATGTAAATTCCATTGTTCGCTATGTCTTTGAAACTTTACCGTTCCCATAATATAAAAATCTTTCATGTTGCCAATATTGTCAGTAACCTTTGGGAAAAGTAAACACACTGCTTAGCCTTGCTTATCTGGCTAATTGTAAACATCCTAACACCTCTTTGAAATCCAAACAACCCCTTCACTTATCTAAAAATGCAAATGCCTTCACACTTTACATGCTAAGACCCCATTCATGTTTACTCATTAGCATTCCAACTACATTTCTACACCTAACTTTTTTGATAATTTCAAGCTTAGAGCCTACCTGACTCCAAATGTAATTAAATCACACAGACTGAACTATCTACACTCACATCCATAAACCTACTTTACAATAAACCAGAATAATATGAAAATTATTATACTTTGTAATATTATCAAATTCTTTTTAATTTTTCTTTGCCTTTTGAGAGATGAAATAAGTTGTTTGTTTGAAATTTTTGTAATGTGTGTTTATGTTTAAGGCCTCATACAAGCTGGGGTTGTTATTTTACTTTCCTGTTACAGAATATTTCCTAATATAACTATTTTCCATATGCATGAGCATTTGATACTGCTACTAAAACAATTACCAATTGCCAGCATGCATTTCAAATCATCTGTAACTGTAGATTATGCAGATCACTTTAATTCAGTGGAAATAATGCTTTGATAAATTGATTGTTTAAAATGCTTATCTGTACAATATCTATAAATTGGTTTTCATTGGCAGTACAGTTGCCTGGCTGGTGCTCATGTAGCGAGATTTACACTGTTTTCAGTTTTCTTTGAAAGAGCACATGAAATGAATGTCTTAATTCCATAATACTAATATAATCCTATTTTTAGATATTTACTAGCAGAGTCACGCAAAACATTTGCAGTGGAGTATCTCTGTTGCAAGCTTCTTTAAAACACTTCCCATGTCATCCTTCACTTTCCATGCCCATCCCATTATTTTCAGCCCACTAATATCATTTCCATTCCACCTCTTCTTCATACAAAATCGTCATCCCTCATTCCATACCTCCCACACATTCCGCTCTTCACATGCTGTCCCCTGCCCCCCCCACCCCCACCAGTTCCATTCCAATACTCTCATCCTCTGACGCTGTCTGCGTCCCTCCCTCCCCAACACACCTAAGAAGGGTATATTGCATTGCTCCTTTTCAATGCGCCTCCGCCATCCTGCTGCCATTGGCAGCCGCATGTGTCTCACACCCTCCAGTTGACACCACGCCAGAGCAGCTGTGTCTCAAAGTAGCAACCACTAACTAAAGATCATAAAAAAGTAAAATTCTTTGTATGAGGGGGGTGTTAAAAAAACATTTGGACAGACATAGCTTTGAACTCCGCTTCACATATTTTCTGATCTTTCAGCTCACGTTTGTGGGAAGAAGTTGAAATGTCTCCCATTTGTGGGTGGTTGGGGTGGGGTGGGGAAGTAAAGCATCAGAGCTCTGATGGAAGATCAGGCTCTGGCCTTTCTTGGCTGCAGGGGCTTTGGTAATGGCTAGGTTGCCAGTTTGAGGCCTGCCTGGCCTGTCAGCTGAGAAAGAGACGGAATTATTCAAAACAATGGGGCAGTTTCACAATGTCTGAATTTAGCTGCTTCTGTTAATTAATACAATACCTGCCTCACGCACTCCACTCCTTTGCTCGCCCACATGCAAGGGGCTCCATCCACCAAATCAACCCACTGACCAATCAGAAAATCCAAGAAGTTATTTTTTTATTATTAATATTGATTCATCATTAGAAAGTGCTTAATTGCATTTATTTAAAGTTGATTCATTTGATAAGCTAAAAATTGATAACGAGGAGGTATTAGATAAGCTTGGTGTGCTTAAGGTTGTTAAGTCACCTGGATCAGTTGACAAGCATCCAAGGATACTGAGGGAAGTAAAGGTGGAAATTGTGGCGCTATTAGCCATAATTTTCCATCCTTATTCAATGCAAGGGTTATACCAGAGGATTGAGAATTGCAAATCCTTGTTGAGAAAGGATGTAAAGCCAACAAATTCAGCCAATCAGTTTAGCCTCAGCGGTGGGGAAGCTTTTAGAAATGATAATTCAGGACATTATTAACAATCATTTAGGCAAATGCAAATTAACTAAGGAAAGCCAATGCGGATATATGAAGGGCAAATTGTGTTTAACAAATATGCTTGAATATTTCAGGTAACAGAGAAGGTGGATGAGGGTAGTGCATTGATGTGGTGTATGTGAACTTCCAAAAGGCATTTGATAAAGTACCACATAACAGACCTGTGAGCAAAGTTACAGCTCATAGAACAAAAAAGACAGTAGCAACATGGAAACAAAATTGGCTAAGTGATGGGCAAAAGAGAGCAGTGGTGAATGGTTGTTTTTCAGACTGGAGGAGTGTTTATGGTGGAGTTTCTCAAGGGTTGGTGTTTGGACCCCTGCTTTATTTGAGATATATTGATGACCTAAATTTGGCTGTAGAGGGCACAGGACCATAATATGTTGTGCCTTTTATTGGAATATTTAAGATTACTGTGGTGAAGGCAACTAGAATTTTATGGTCAGTTTCCTAATACTTTTCACATCAAATGCATAATTTAATGTTTTCTAATTATTTCTGTCAGCGAGAAGAAGATGGTAGAAATCAATTTTCTTTGTGTGCACAAGAAACTGCGATCGAAACGTGTTGCACCAGTTTTGATCCGTGAAATTACACGAAGGGTGAATTTGGAAGGGATCTTCCAGGCAGTGTACACAGCAGGAGTGGTTCTTCCGAAGCCTGTAGCTACGTGCAGGTAGCATATCATTTTTGTTAATCTAAATTGTACTTGATAACAAAATGGTATGTAAGCATATTTGTTAGATTTAGAGCTAACGTTACTGATTGTTCCTTAAACTTCTTTGTCTGTATGGAAGTATCTGATTTTATTTTCAATATTTAATGTGAGTATTGCTGAAAAAAGAGACGTCGCAGCTTTTTGTCTTGCACTCCTCAGGATACTTTGCAAGAATGCCAATATAAGGGGAAAACAACAGTTTATACTGCATGAGAAGAGAGTACTGATTGGTTGGCAAGTGGACTCTGGTAGTTGCCATGGAAAATGCACCAATTGATGGTGACTGACAGTTAACTGCCAAGCATTGTTTAAAATTTAAACCAGGCAGCTTGACCCTGATTGATGAAGACATTGCTCTGAGGAATAAGTCAGCAAATGGCTGCCACTTATTTTGTTTAGCTGAAACAAGTACAATGTGTATCCATGTTCTTTCTGTCTGCAAAGAACAAGGCCGTGTATTTTATTATATGTATCTTCCAGTGTACGCAGATGTGCCACTGTGAGTCTGACTGACAATCTTAAATTGGTTGTCAGCGTAATTCTTAGCACACTGAGGATTATTTAGTAAATAAAAACAAAAACAAAAAACAAAAAACAAAAACAAAAAAAAACAAAAACAAAAAACAAAAAAGTTCTGTCGAAGGGTCATGAGGACTCGAAACGTCAACTCTTTTCTTCTCCGTCGATGCTGCCAGACTTGCTGAGTTTTTCCAGGTAATTCTGTTTTTATTATTTAGTAAATGTTGTCCAATCGTGGAATCACATCTATTGTTGGCCAACCAATCAGCACTTTTCTCATGCAGTATAAATTATTGTTTTCCCCTTATATTGGTATTCTTGCGAAGTGTCCTGACGAGTGCAAGATGAGAAGCTTCAACATGTCTCTTTTTTTCAGCAGTACTCAAGTTCTGTACTACCAAATGACTTTTATTAATTAGTAGTGGATTTAACTTCAAAGCATTTTCAAGTGAATTACTTTCTGATGTGCAGGAATTGCTGTGTCGATAAATGCATCTATTCTTCACCAGCAGTCCCATGAATAGATATGAAGTGAATAAACCAATTTATTTCTAAATACAAAGGTTAATTGGTCCATCTATCTTTAAGTTATTGAGATAGGTGTACTCCATACTCTTCTTTGGCACCATAAGACCTTTAATGATCACCAGAACAGACAATGGTACCTATATTTAATATTTGTCTGAAAGATGGCACCTCTGACAATGTAGCATTCCCTCAGTACTGCATTAGAGTGTCAGTCTAGATGGTTTAATTGGAAATAAGTAATTTAGATTGAAGGTTTTTGGAAAAAAGCGACATTCAACCAATAACTCTTTTTGCTTCTTTGATTTCAGCATTTGACTTGCTTGTTACTAGATTTGTGTACCTTGATTATAAATGCTTATATCATAAAACAACAACTTGTATTTATATAATGCCTTTCATGTAGAAAAATGTCCCAACACACTTCACAGAAGCATAGTCAGCAAGAATCAAAACCAAGCCAAAGAGGGAGATATTAGGATGGGTGACGAAAATTTTGGTGAAAGTGGTGGATTTTGAAGAAGACCTCAAAGGAAAAGAAGGAAGTGGACATTTCAGGGTGGGCTTCCAGAACTTGGGGCCGAGATGGCTGAAGATATGGCTGCCAATGGTGAGGCAAGGAGAGAAAGAGTTGCACAAGAGGCCCGAGTTTGAAGAACACAGTTCTTGAGGGTTGTAGAGCTGGAGATGATTACAGAGAAAGGAAAGGGTGAGGGCTTGAATGGCTTTAAATGTGAGGATAAGAATTTTAAATTTGAGGTATTGGATAATCAACCTTTCAATATATAGTCAGTGAGCACAAGGTGAGTGGGATTTGGTGCAGGACAGGATATGGATAGTTTTGAATGAGCTGAAGTTTATTGAAGATGGAAGGACAGCAGGAGAGCATTGGGATAGCTGAATCCGAAGGTGACAAAGGGTTTCAGCAGCAAGTGGGCTGAGACTGGTGCAATGGCAGGCAGTTTTGTAGAGGTGCAAGTTGGAACTGTTTAGTGTTGGGAAATGAAGCTGGAAGCTCAGTTCGGGATCAAATTGGATGCCAAGATTACAAACGGTAGTTTCTATCTGAGATCGTAGTTGGGGAATGGATTGGAATTGGTGGCAAAAGTATGAATTTGGGGTGGAACCAAAAGGCTCATCAGGACAATAAAGGGGGCTGGTACGATCAACATATCATCAAGAGCTGCAGAGAACTCAAAATGATGGCAAGGGATAGTGCACCACAGTCACAGAGGATGCTATTCGTGACTTTAATTGGGATTATTTCAATGCTGTGGCAGGGTGGAAAATGAAGTTTGGAGATGACAATTTATTCAAGAATTTTGGAGAGGAAAGGGAGATTGGACAATCAAGTGACAGTTGTAAAGACAGAAGGGTTGAGGGGGGGGATTTGAGGAGGAGTGGGATGACTGGCTTTGTAATGGAATGGGCCAGTGCCAGAGGAGACTGAAATATTTGCAGCATGGGGGTCAGGAAGGGATGATGGATTGTCAGTTTATTAAGAATAGAGTTAAGAGAGCAGGAAATGGGCCTCAGGGACAAGATAAGCTGAGAGAGTGCATGTGGGAGATAGCAGAGAAATTGGAGAAGTATGGTGGTTGAGGACTGCAGTGTTGGTGGGGGGGTGGGCAGGGAGCGATAGTGGAAACCTTGGAGGAGGCATGCTAGGAGAGGAGGATATGACAGAGGCAGTTGGGCAGATGTTTTTAGTGTTACACACAACGCCATGCATCTTCACACTTGTTTTTGCAGGTTATAGTGGAGGAGATAGGGGATGGTAGAAGCAGTTGGTAGAGGAGAAAAGAAACTGGGATTATCTTTGCTTTTTCGGACGATCCTGAAGTAGAGAGTGGTTTTGATAGAGGAGAGCAAGGCCTTATGGTGCTTAATGTGAATCAACCAGAAGTGCCGACAGATGTCTAAATCAGTCGTTTGCCAGATATTACCAAGATTGCATCCTTGGAAAAGAGGGAACAAAGATTGGTGGTTATATCACCTGAGAAATTAGCCAACATGGAAGAGAGTTAACATTAAGGTGGAGGTTAGAGAACAATTGAGCAGATTGACAACAGCAAAGGATGGGAGCTAAATAGATGGGAGTTTGTAAGTGGCTTGTGGGGAGAGTTTATTCCTGGGAGAAATTATTTCAGGGCAGATACAGAAGGAAGTGGGGTTGGAAGGGGTTAACTGAATATGGATGAGGAGAGATACAGGGAAGCGGTTGGAGATGTTCTTGCCTAAGACTCAAAGTTCAACCAAGTGGCTTGGGTGTCTTGGCCTACAATTTATGATGGAGTGCTTGAAAATCACTCAACTTCTTTCTGAGGCCAAGTTCATATGCATGATTAGAAACTCTCATCCTACCATTCTGGCATAGAACCAGGCTATATTTACTTTGCTACTAATACGCTTGGATCCAAGTGCATTGATGTTAGAATATCACAGATTTTTATTTGGTTTAAATTTAATAGTGCTGTTGTGTTCCAAGGTATTGGCATCGATCTCTGAACCCCAGAAAGCTGGTGGAAGTGAAGTTCTCTCATCTCAGCAGAAACATGACTTTACAGAGAACTATGAAGCTCTACAGGTTACCAGATGTAAGCAGCTCAAACCATTTGCTTCCTAAAATAAAACTATGGAAGTCGTGAAGCCTTTTCTAATTGGTTTCTTGTCACTTTCCTACAGTATTTGTTTCAGTGAGGGAAGAATTGAATGGTTTCAGGTCAATAATATTTTGCAATTTTGTTCATCTTAAATTGTATTGTACACTGCAATACCTGTTACATCCTTGTGCTAAAATAATCCTCTTTTAAAAAATATTCTGTGGTGCAATTGTTGGAAAGTCAGTATTTGTGCATTTTAATTAAATATCAGAATTATGCTTATTGCAGTTAGTGGCTATGCTTATATTCCCGTGGGTTCAAATAAAGGTATGTTATGGAGCAGCAGATGATGTGTGCCAGGCGGATCAAATCCACAAGGGAAACTTGATCATGCAGTCGTAACTGTTTTACAATTTGTATTTTATTTCGAGATTCATTCCTGAATTCAGAAGTAACGAGACTACCAAGACTCCAGAGGTTTTTTAGAAAACTAAATTAAACAATTATTAACAAAAAAAAAATTTCCAACATATACATAGGTCTGCAAATTACTACTATAATAACTCTGAAAACCCCTAATTAATCTGACTCCCACTTACACCTCCGTTAAGGCAACAGTAAAAACAAATATATTTAAACCGACCTGGGCAAAGCCTGGATAGTCAAATTCAAAGTGAGTTTACTCGACTTTGGTTCCTGTGGACAGCAACTTGATGTGCTGAAGCTGGAGGCTTTTCACACTTGTGTTAGATCTTAGAATTCCTTCTTCTCTGACACAGCCTCACCTCTCCTTTATACGTGTTTCTCCATTTTTAGTGCAAATTCCATTGTTCCCATATGTTTTTGCAACTTTATTTCTCTCATAATATAAATCTTTTCATAGTACTAATTTTATCAGTAATCTTTGGGAAAAATAAACACACTATTTGGCCTGGCTTCTTCTGGCTAGGTGCAACATCTTTGAAATTCAAACTAACCTAATTTATCTAAAAATGTAAATGTTCGTTACACCTCACATTCTAACACTTCAACCATGTTTACGTATTTAGCATTTCAAACCTAGCTTCGCTTTTGTAACTCAGCCTCTGGATTAGCTGTCTCCAATTCAATTAAATCCCACTATTAACTCACTTTTCAATAAATCACAATATTATGAGAATTATTATATTTTCATGACAGGTATAACATAGACTGATGGTAAGAAAGGAGGCTAAACTGTATTTTAGTTAGAAGTGGCAATACCAAATTCTGTTTATCTCAATGATAATTCCATTATATTTCTTTTCTGCTAGACCCCCAAGACAACAGGTTTGAGGCCAATGGAGCAAAAGGATATAAAAAGAGTACAAGAGCTGCTCTTTAATTATCTAAAGCAGTTTGAGCTTGCTCCAGTGATGAGTGAAGAAGAAGTGGTCCACTGGTTATTGCCCCGTGAAAACATTATTGACACTTATGTGGTAGAGGTAATGCAATGCTGTTGTGTGCCTGTATGCATAATGACATTCTGTTTTGAAAAAAAATTATAACAAAACTTTTCAACTACCCCTCCATCCCTTGACAGTCACCTAGGCTGAACATGAAAAATAGCCACTTGAGTGAGAGTTGGAGGCCTTTTATCACTTGTGAAATGTTATCCTAGCACCAGTCATGGTCTTTTTTGGGGAAAGGAAAGAAAAGTTTTACGAAGGCTAATCAGAATTTTTTGTTGAAATAGGTACTGACTTTTGTTTTTGAAAATTGTAAGTTATACGCTTAAAAAGAAGAATGGCTCATAAAGCAATCTTATTGTGCTTCACAGGTAATGTTTAAAATACAATCAATTACTCAGAATTTGTTTCAAAAACTTAGCCACTGCTGAAACTCATGCTGAGAATATTTGCAGGAAATCAAGTTATGTTGTCAGTGTACCATATAGAGCATGCAAGAGTATTTTCAAGTAAGTTTTTGCAACATGTTTTAAAACAGTTTGATAGAGAACATGGGATATTTTTAGCATTTGCTGTTTTTCCCTATCTTATGCTGGTATGTTAACAATATTGAAATGAAGTGAGTAATAAATTGTATATTAATGGGTTAGGAATTTCTGCACAAGAATGGAAAGTACTAGAATTTTATGTACCTCAAATATTTTAAATGGTGCCTCTAACATGCAGGAAAAGAATATTGCAGATTCACTGTACTTCTGTAAAATGTATTCTTTGAAAGAGGAAATGGACTTTCCATCTTCATTAGTTTAATAGTATAACCCAGTAAATCGGATTAGGAAATTTAAGAACCTTTTAAACTATTTTTTTGTAATTAAGAATATTAATTAAAGCTTAGTTTTATCTTTCTGTTAAGTATCTCCATATTGAACATAGCAAAACTAATTGTTATTAAGAAATGAACTCAAGATATTGGGTTGTTTTTGTCCATCAATGGCAGATTATAAGGAGGGGCGCAGGACAAATGAGATGGCTGCCTACCGCAGTTAGTGGGGAGCTGTCATCGATTCTGCTTTATCTTTCATTTGCACAGTTGAAATGAGCTATTAGTATGAAAAATGCTTCCCATAGACAATATGCCAAATAGGGGATTGGAAATCAGGTGCTGCTGCATAATTTAACCCTCAATACTTGTTCTTGTGAATCTGCACTGCACCCCTTCCAAGGTCTTTTTGATTATCTTTGTACCTGTCTGCTGGCTATTAATGTTTTGTGTGCTTGACTCTCAAATCTCTTTGTTCTTTTACAGTTACAGTTTTCCCACTATTTAGCAAATACTCCAATTTACCTTTCTGGGGTCCAGAGTGCATGACCTCACACTTGAACTCTATCTGTCCACTCACTTAATCTATCTATGCGCCTTTGTAACTCTGTGCCCCCATCTGCAGTATTTACTGCCCCTCTTAACTTAGTGACATCTGAAAACTATCAACATCCTGGGGTGACCATTGACCAGAAACTGAACTGGACTAGCCATATAAGTACTGTGGCTACAAGAGCAGGTCAGAGGCTAGGAGAATTGTGGCAAGCAAATCACATCCTGACCCTCCAAAGCTTGTCCACCATCTACAAAGCACAAGTCAAGAGTGTGATGGAATAACCTCCACTCGCCTGGTTGAGTGCAGCTCCAACAACACTCATGAAGCTTGACACCATCTAGGACAAAGCAGCCCATTTGATTAGCACCCTACCCACAAACATTCACTCCCTCCACCACCGACACACAGTGGCAGCAGTGTGCACCATCTACAAGATGCACTGCAGAAGCTCACCAAGGCTTCTTAGGCAGTACCTTACAAATCCACGATCACTGAAGGACAATAGCAGCGGACACATAGGAACACCACCATCTGGAAGTTCCCCTCCAAGCCACTCACCATCCTGATTTGGAAATATGTTGCCATTCACCATCCTGACTTGGAAATATATCACCGTTCCTTCACTGTTGCTGGGTCAAAATCGTGGAACTCCCTCCCTAATAGCACTGTGGGTGTACCTACACCACATAGACTGCAGCAGTTCAAGAATGCAGCTCAAGGGCAATTAGGGATGGGCAATATATGCTGGCCTAGCCAGCAATGCCCATATCCCGTAAATGAATTTTTAAAAACTTGGACAAACAACACTTTATTCCTTCATCCAAGTCATTAATAAATAGTGCAGAATTGAGACGTCAGGCCAGACTCCTGAGGAGCACCCCTTGTCACTCCCACCAATTAGAGTACAAATGCTTTATCCCCACTCTTTGCTTCCTCTCTCCCAACCAACTTCGACAACAGAATAGTGAAATATTGGGGAAAATTAAAAAGTTTCTTTTTAGAAGTCAAGTTAGCTTATAAAAAGCACAGCATGAATGCTTCACTGCTGTCTGAGTATCAGAATCCACTGTCCTGAAAACACTGGATAGTGATGTTTAAATGTTAATATTTTCTTCCATATTTCAATATTCTGCACCCTGGCTAAGAATGCAAGTTCCTGACCAGCTCTGTTGTCTATCAGCATTACTTTTGAAGCACTATGAAGACAGTTTAAGTTTACTTACTGAGCTTCTTTCCCTCCGCCTGCTAATAGCTAGTTGGAAATTAAGAACCAAGGTAAGTGATTCTCCAGGAAAATAATTTGGGAGTGATTATTGATCATACTCCGAAATGAGTATAACATAATGCAGAAACACAATAAAAGGGTGATCTGTCTCTTTAAGTATCTTGGCTTCTTACACAGGCATTTTGACTAAGAAACTTGTAGGTGGCAAATCACACCTAGTTCACATGCAGTTTTACATCTCTGAGCTAGAAGCTATTGAACATGCGTGGAGTTGACTCAACTTTCTATCAGCCTGTTATCTATCCTTCTACAAATCTCTCCATACCATTGTTTAATTGAGTTTTAATGCGATTTTAGCCAGATATGAGATGAGAAGAATTGTTTTACTCATAGGAGGTCGTGAATCTTTGGAACTCTCTTCCCCAGAGAGCGGTGGAGGCAGAGTCGATGAATATTTTTAAGACAGAGGTAGATAGATTCTTGATTACCAAGGACGTCAAAGATTATTGGAGGCAGGCGGAATGTGGCGTTGAGGCTACAATCAGATCAGCCATGATCTTAGTGAATAGTGAAGCAAGCTCGAAGGGCCAAATGACCTGACATTGCTCCTAATTCCTATGGAGATATAAATATCTTCAAGCTTTAGAGAGTGCAGGTGGAATTTGTCTCCTAAAAATGTTGTTGAGGTTGAGAATTGAATCTTTTGGCTGCATTTGGGTGCTATTTCTTTAGAATACCGGAGTTAGCATTCTACATTTTAATCCTTGTTCACCTTTCTAACAAGGAGACAGAGGTTCAAACTAGTGAAAGGGAAATCTATGGATGACATCAGGAAATTCTTCACGCAGAGTGATCATTGTATAGAATAGACTACCAGACAAATAGCAGAGGTGAAAATCCTGGAAGCATTTAAGGTATAATTGGATACTGCAATGTGGAGATGGTAGCATCTTTTTAGAAGGCTGAATTTGAATGGACTGTATGGATGGGTTTTACGTGTCTGCATGTTGCAACTGTTTGAAAGCATCTGGTCAAGTAAGTTAGGTACTGGGTGGACATTGGGACTGAAGTCAAGCCAAGTTATACTGACATCGCACGCTCAATGGTGAGGCCAATTCTGGAATACGGGGCGTAGCTGTGGTTGGACTAGCTCAATATATAGATGCTTTAAAGTGGTTCAGAGAACTGCCCAGGATATTTCCAGGCTTTGAAGGGGCTAATTTATAAAAAGAAGCTGAAGCAACCAAACTTAAGTTTCACTTGAAAAAAAGACTGAGAGGAGACATATATAGGCCTTCCAAATAATAAAAAGTATAGTTGAGGTGGAATTAAACAAATTACTTACCTTGGATAATGAATATAGAACAAGAATACACTACTATTTGTATGTTATATAGTCTCAATTTGGTTCAAATTACTTTGGTTATATCAAACTATTTTATATTTTTCTCTTTGTTTTCTTTGAAATATTCCATTAAAATTTGCCTTTAGAAAATTGGGTTATGTTAGACTGTTTAATCTGCTATGGAAATAGGAAGGTTTTCCAGAAATTGGCAAGAAAATTAATATGCCCACAACTTGAGACAAAATGGTCTGGCAAATTTTCAGTCTGAAAAACAAAAAGTAAAAACAATCAATTTTGGAAATGCAAAATTTAAAAAATGGGCTACAAAATACTAAAAGCGATAAGATGGGTTATGATGTTGCAGCTGTATAACCCAAAGAAATCCTTCATCAGAATTGTGATTTTAATGAAAGCTTATAACACCTAATATATGAATAATTAATTGTTCCTCTTCATGGAAATTGACCTACTTCCAGATATTTGAATGTGTTTTAATTTAATTGTGGAAACATCTTTTTTTCTTTGACATTATGTTGTTGCTAAAATATGCCCATTACAGAACAGATAATGGTTGGTATATTTATAAGGTTGGCATATTTATAAATTACTGCCTAATAGCTAAATTCATATCCATGTTTCAAATCTATTTTGTCTAGTTCTTTGTAGCCCAATAGCACAAAAATTGTCTTAAAAATCTTTTCTTGCCTCGAAGCACTAACACTTCTGGTTCGGTTTTGTTCTTTTCATATGTTATTTTTTAAATTCACTCACAGGATGTGGGCTTCACTAGCTGGACAGCATTTATTGCCCATCCCTAGTTGCCCTTGAGAAGGTGGTGATGAGTTGCCTTCTTGAACCGCTACAGTCCATGTGGTGCAGGTATACCCACAGTGCTGTTAGGAAGGGAGTTCCAGGATTTTGACCCAGTGACAGTGAAGGAATGGCAATATATTTCCAAGTCAGAATGGTGAGTGACTTGGAGGGGAACTTCCAGTTGGTGGTATTCCCATCTATCTGCTGCTCTTGTCCTTCTAGATAGTAGTGGTCGTGGGTTTGGAAGATGCTGTTGAAGGACTCTTGGTGAATTCCTGCCATGCATCTTGTAGATGGTACACACTGCTGCTACTGTGCGTTGAAGGTGGAGGGAGTGAATGTTTGTGGATGTGGTGCCAATCAAGCTTTGCCTTGGACGTTGTCGAACTTTGAGTGTTGTGGGAGCTGCACTCATCCAGGCAAGTGGGGAGTATTTCACACGCCTGACTTGTGCTTTGTAGATGGTGGACGGTCTTTGGTGAGTCAGGAGGTGAGTTTGTCGCTGGATTTCTAGCCTCTGCCCTGCTGATGTAGCCACAATATTTATATGGCCAGTCCAGTTCAGTTTCCAGTCAATGGTATCCCCCCCAGGATGTTCATAGTGGGGAGATTCAGTGATGGTAATGGACATCAAGGGACGACGGTTGAATTTTCTCTTGTTGGAGATGATCATTACATGACACTTGTGTGGTGCGAATGCTACTTGCCACTTGTCAGCCCAAGCCTGGATATTGTCCAGGTCTTGCTGCATTTGGACATGGACTGGTTCAGTATCTGAGGAGACATGAATGGTGTTGAACATCATGCAATCATCCCCCCTTCTGACCTTATGATGGAAGGAAGGTCATTGATGAAGCAGCCGAAGATGGTTGGTCTGAGGACGCTATCCTGAGGAACTCCTGCAGTGATGTCCTGGAGCTGAGATGACTGACCTCCAATAACCACAATCATCTTCCTTTGTGCTAGGTATTTCTCCAACCAGAGGAGAGTTTTCCCCCTGATTCCCATTGACTTCAGTTTTGCTAGGGCTTCTTGATGTCACACTTCGTCAAATGCTGCTTTGATGTCAAAGGCAGTCACTCTCACCTCACCTCAGGAGTTCAGCTCTTTTGTTCATGTTTGAACCAAGGCTGTAATGAGGTCAGGAGCTGAGTGGCCCTGGCGGAACCCAAACTGGGCATCAGTGAGCAGGTTATTGCTAAGCAAGTGCCGCTTGATAGCATTGTTGATGACCCCTTCCATTACTTTACTGATGATGGAGAGTAGATTGATGGGGCAGTAATTGACCAGGTTGGATTTGTCCTGGGTTTTTGTTGTGTACACAACATATCTGGGCAATTTCCACATAGCCGGGTAGATGCCAGTGTTGTAGCTGTGCTGGAACAGTTTGGCTTTGGGTGTGGCAAGTTCTGGAGCATAAGTCTTCAGTGCTATTGCCGGAATATTGTCAGGGCCCATAGCCTTTGCTGTATTCAGTGCCTTCAGCCGTTTCTTGATATCATGTGGAGTGAATCGAATTGGCTGAAGACCAATTGTGATGCTGGAGCCTCCAGACGAGACCGAAATGGATCATCCACTTGGCACTTCTGGCTGAAGATTGTAGCAAATACTTCAACCTTATCTTTCACACTAATGTGCTGGGCTCCTCAATCATTGAGGATGGGGATATTTGTGGATCCGCCGCCTCCAGTGTGTTGTTTAATTGTCCACCCCGTTCACGACTGGATTTGGCAGGACTGCAGAGCTTAGATCTGATACTTTGGTTGTGGGATCGCTTAGCTCTGTCTATCACTTGCTTCCTAAGCTGTTTGGCAAGCCCTGTGCTGTAGCTTCACCAGGTTGACACCTTATTTTCAGGAATGCCTGGTGCTCCCCCTGGAATGCCCTCCTGCACTGTTCATTGAACCAGGGTTGATCCCCTGGCTTGATGGTCATGGTAGAGTGTGGAGTATGCTGGGCCATGAGGTTACAGATTGTGGTCAATTCCACTCTGCTGCTGCTGATGGCCCACAACGCCTCATGGACGCCAAGTCTTGAGTTGCTAGATATTTTTGAAACCGATCCATTTACCACGGTGGTAGTGCTACACAACACGATGAAGGTATTCTCAATGTATCTCAATGTAAAGGCGGGACTTCGTCTCCACAATGACTGTGCGGTGGTCTCTCCGACCGTTACTGTCATGGACAGACCCATCTGCAGCAGGCAGGTTGGTGAGGATGAGTTCAAGTGTTTTTCCCTCTTGTTGGTTCCCTCACCACCTGCTGCTGACCCAGTTTAGCAGTTGTGTCATTTAGGACTCTGCCAGTTCGGTCAGTAGTGGTGCTACCGAGCCACTCTTGGTGATGGACATTGAAGTCCCCAACCCAGAGTACATTCTGCACCTTTGCCACCCTCAGTGCGTCCTCCAAGTGGTGTTCAACATGGAGGAGCACTGATTCATCAGCTGAGGGACGGCTGTACGTGGTAATCAGCAGGAGGTTTCCTTGCCCATGTTTGACCTAATGCCATGAGACTTCATGGGGTCAAGAGTCGATGTTGAGGACTCCTAATGCAACTCCCTCCCGACTGTATACCACTGTGCCGCCACCACTGCTGGGTCTGTCCTGTTGATGGGACAGGACATACCCAGGGATGGTGATGGTGGTGCCTGGGTTGTTATCTGTAAGATTTGATTCCATGAGAATGATTATGTCTGGCTGTTGCTTGATTACTCTGTGAGACAGCTCTCCCAATTTTGGCATTAGCCCCTAGGTGTTAGTAAAGAGGAGTTTGCAGGGTTGTGGCTGTGATACCATTGTTGTTTCCGGTGCCTAGTTCAATGCTGGATGGTCCATCTGGTTTCATTCCTTTTTTGTGACTTTGTAGCAGTTTGATACAACTGAGTGGCTTGCTAGGCCATTTCAGAGGGCATTTAAGAGCCGACCACATTGCACTGGGTCTGGAGTCACATGTAGGCCAGACCAGGTAAGGACGGCAGATTTCCTTCCCTAAAGAACATTAGCGAACCAGATGGGCTTTTACAACAATCTGCAATGGTTTCATGGTCATCATTAGACTTTTAATTCCAGATTTTTTTGAATTCAAATTCCACCATCTGTTGTGGTGGGATTCAAACCTAGAACCCCAGGGCATTACCCAGGGTCTCTGGATTACTAGGAAAGTAGTCTTTCTGAACTTGATTTTATCTGTTATAAAATTTGTGTTAGGAATACCTCTGTGCTACTAAAAGCATTGTGGATTTCATTTCAAAAGTTGCTAGTTTTAAATATACCCTATGTGGAATTCTGATTCCCCAGGGGAAAATAAATGCTTTTTATGTCCAGTTTTTGAGTGTTCTGGAGAAACGTCTTATGGGTAGAAAGGGAGAGGACTTGTAGAGTGGGTGTTTTTTTGTTTCTATATTAGCCAGAAGTAACTTACAAAACTTGGTTTCATGGGCATGATATGTAAATATCCTAGTACACTTTTGTACATTGCTTTGTACTATAGGATGTAGTTTAAATTACAAAACGACCAATTCTCTCAACATTAAGCATGCCTTTGACAAAGAATTATGCCTAATTAACCATTTTCCATTTTGATTTTCAAATATTTTTATTTTAAATATTAATTAACAATTCATCTTTGGAAAAATGACTGAGTAATATAACTTATTCAACAATCATATATTTGTGTAAATTAATTCAGCTTTCTTATGACATCAGTTACAGTGACATTATGACATATATGTTCCCCTTCCCTCTACCCTCTGAGGTTTAAACTCATTTGCAATTATACTTTTAATTTGTATTAGTTAGCTATTGTATTTGTTGTCAGTTTTCAATTGTCCTTATATTTGTGGACAGGTTTTGCCTTCAACTTTGATATTTAAAGATGTTCAAAATGCTTTTTAACTTTTCTTCAATTAACTCTTTGAAACAACTATTTATTTTCTTTCAGGGTCCTGATGGTGAGCTGACAGACTTTGTGAGCTTCTACACTTTACCTTCTACGGTTATGCATCACCCCATTCATAAGAACCTTAAGGCTGCCTATTCCTTTTATAATGTCCACACTGAAACCCCACTCATTGATCTTATGAATGATGCACTAATAATTGCAAAATCGGTAAACTTTTCATTATGTAATCTCTTGAAGTGTAAGGTCTAGTGTAACATGTATAACAGTTACAGCATAATAAAATTATTCATGGTTAACTGAGTTACAAAAATGTTTTGAGGACAATACAGCAGTTATAGCATGAATTGTTCATGTAAACTGTATAGGACTGAACACCGTTAGATTAACAGCGCTTGTTTCTAGAATAAATGAGTTGAAATATGTATCAGAATTAACTACCACTGAACAAAGGGTCTCAAATTGCCAGCTACAGTTTGCTGAAAGTGCAACTCTGTGTGCACTGCAACTCTGTGTGCACTGCTAGCTCATGCATGGCTGGAACTTTGAATTGTTCTCTTTAGGAGCGAGCTCTTTACATACCTCGATAGATGAAGGAGTAGAGCCAAAAATTTAACATTTAAATATTTAGAGAAGCGTAGTGAGGGGCAAAGAACGTGCCAGTGCATCCTAAAGTAGACATGATTTGGTTTTCCATTTTAGACTTACTTGAGACAACACTTGTTCTGACTACAAGGATTTGGAGATACCTGTATGTTTGCATTTATTGCTAATATGCATCTGTTGACCTATCATAAATTTCTTGTTATGGAAATTGGTACCTATGGTTAGGGAAGGAGCATTAAAAGCAGTTTTTTTTAAAAAATCGCAAACTCCTGGTACTACATTTTGCAATGCCAGTGGCCAGGCCACAATTATAAAATTTTACAGATTTTATAGAATCATAAAAGGTTTATGGCACAGCAAGAGGCCTCTTGGCCCCTCGTGTTTGCACCAGCTAAAAAATGAGCCACCCAGCCTAATCTCACTTTCCAGCATTCGGTCCATAGCCCTGCAGGCTATGACACTTGAGTTGCAAATCCAGACTTCTTTTAAATGGGTGAAAAAACTTTTCCTCATCTCCCCTCTAATCCCTTAACCAATCACTTTAAATCTAAGCTCCCTAGCCACTGACCTCTCTGCTAAAGTAAATAGGTCCTTCCAATCAACTCCCGTACATCTCCATCAAATCTCCCTTCACCCTCCTCTGTTTCAAGGAGAACAACCCCAGTCTATTCAATCTTTCCTCATAGCTGTAATTTTCCAGTCCAGGCAACATCCTTGTAAATCTCCTCTGTATTCTTTCTAATACAATTATATCCCTCCTGTATTGAGGTGACCAGAACTTCACACATTACTCAAGTTGCAGCCTAACTAAATAACGTTTTATATAGTTCCATCATAACCTCCCTGCTCTTATATTCTATGCCTTGGCTAATGAATGAAATATGCCGTCTTAACCACCTTACCACCTGTCCTGCTATCTTCAGGGACCTGTGGACATTCACTTCAAAGCCCCATACTCCCTCTACACCTCTCAGTATCCTCACATTCATTGTGTATTCTCTTGCCTTATTTGACCTTCCAAAATACATCACCTCACACTTCTCTAGGTGCCACTTTCCTGCCCACCTGACCAGTCCATTGATATCCTCTGAAAGTGCTAACCATTTCAGACGAGCATGAGCCTGCTGAAGCGTGGTGGGAATCTTAACAGAGACAATGCATTTATATGAGATTAGATGAAGGCACAATTAGGCTCAACCATTAATTAGTAGCCTGTTGGCAACCACTGTCTGGATAAACTCACAGAAAGAAAAGCTACTTGGGTGAGCTACTAGGGAATAGCAAATGGTTGGCACATAAAACTGTACCCTGGCAACAGTGAGCATTTTCAGGACAAGAGTATAACTATAACACTTATAAAATATTTTTCTTAATTAAACTTCACAATACAGTACAGTATTTAATTTCAGTAACTATGTCAACTTACCACTTAGAATAACCATTGTAAAGCAGAACAAAAGTGCTCTGTTTATGTAAAAGGAGTTAGAAAATTCCTCTCTCAGCTACACAAGGCTGAGATATTTTCAAGCTTAAGTTAAAAAGTAGAAACTCACTAGGCTTTAAGTAGTTTCAAGTGCTAGGTTTCAGGTGCAGTGTCCCAAATCCAGCACCCTTGGGACTGAGACCTTGCCAGATTTCGGATTTTTCCAATTTTTATAACTAACTCCTTCACACAGGCTGTTTCTGTAGCGCACTCTGTGCTGATCGTTAATGTCATAAAAATAACTAGGCTGTAGATCATGGAAAGAAGAGTGATCATAAGATATAAAGAAATTTGAATTGAAGATTTTATTTGAAGATTTAAAAGTTTGATTGGACAATTTAAAAAAAAATCTATTAATCTCTCAGTGGAGTGACAGCATTTGCTTGGCCTACAATAACTGGAATAGAGAAATGCTGATTTCTGATCCTCTCACCTGAAAGTGACCAGGAGTGTTGAAATCAGAATGTTCCCACTGGTGGAACAGACAGCTTTGCACCCAGAAAATAGGGAGGGCTGGGGGGAGGCTGTTTTTAAAGGGCTTTAATGAACTCAGGTCCTGTGTGTAGGCAACTGTCGCTAATTCCACCCTCTGGGTTCAGCCTGTGAATGGCTTCTTTATTGCTGAGTTTACTCCATTCCAGGAGTGGCACCCGAAAGAAAAATGTCCAGTTTTTGAACAATTCCGGCTTTGGGATAGCCAGATTTGAGAGACTGTACCTGTATCACTATCATGTTTATTCCCCGATCTTCAGTCCTTCATTTTTTTTCTGCTTTCTTTCTACAGTTGATTCTTGTGGACTGTTGCAGGTATCATTTACCCGCTAAATAGTTACTCATCAATATCTAAAAAATATTGTAGTATTCTTGTAACCCCAAATAAACATTTGGTAAGTGAGATTAGTCAGACAAAGTGCAAGAAAAGCCCTTGGCATATGAGGAAATAATTTCTAAAGGTTTTATTTTTCTGGCACTGTCAACTCTCATTTTCCTAATAAATATTTTATTTTCCCTTCACAGAAAGGATTTGATGTCTTGAATGCACTCGATCTGATGGAAAACAAAACATTCCTAGAAAAATTAAAATTTGGTATAGGTGATGGCAACTTACAGTACTATCTGTACAATTGGAGGTGCCCAGATATGGAACCTGAAAAGGTGAGAAACATTTGATATCTTTATTGTAAATGCTGAGGCCACAAATTTTTGGGCCTGTTCTAAGCTTGCTAGAAAATTCAGTTAGGGTGGGCTCTGCTATTTTAGATACCTCCAGTCAGTATGAGTGCCAATATGGGTGTAACTTAGGCAGGAGAGGTGGATGGCATTAGGTGGAAGGAGGGGAGAGCACACAAGCCAGTTATGTTGGTTTAAAGGTCTTTTCCGATCATTACCAACACCTACTCCCCTGTGTAAGAAGGTTGATTTTCCCGATAATGCCATCAGTCTTCTAAGTTATCGAGGCCGCACCCCAGTTTGCCGGTTGTACCCTTCCAAAGATTTGGATGGCCAAGGCCATCCAATTTTCTGCTGCTTTTATGCCAGCAGTGTGCTTCAGACCCTGGGGACACAAGCACACAATATGTGCATTAATATTTAGTTTGTCACAGCCATTGCCTCTGTCTTTGCTGATGGATGTTGGCTTCCAGTCCTACAGTGTCTCAAATTTAAAATTCTCATATTCATGTTGCGTTCCCTTCAAGGCCTTGACCTCCGATCTCTAACCTGCAGCTCTATAACACTCCTCTCTATTCCTTTGAGTCTGGTCTATTTTGCATTCCCCTCCATTCACACCACCATTGGTGTCTATGCCTTCACCCATCTAGGCCATATGCTCTGGAATTCCCTCCAAAACCAGTGCTATCCACCTTCTTCTCCTTCCAAGCTCTTATTAAAATACAACACTTTTGCCAAACTTCTGACACCTTTCCTAACATTTCCTTTACCTTGGCATTTATTTTCATCTGATTACTCTTGTGTAGCACTTTGGGATGCTTTCCTATCTTAAAAGTGCTATATAAATCAAAGTTATTGTTGATAGAAGAACAAGTAATTTTTTCAGTAACATTGAGTATTACTGACCAAATATTTATTGAGATATTTCGCTGGTAATTTTTCATAAAAATTGTCTGGGGATCTGACTTTTAAGGGAAAATAATTTGTTAAAGCAGTTTAAAATAAGCCTCCCCTACTCAATTTGAATTTGATGGTGAAGGGCATTCAGCCCATCTTACAATATCCGTACAAAAAGGTCTTTAAGCTCATCACTGTCCTATTTGTAACATTGAAGTTTTTGAGGTGGACAGAATTAGGTAACCAGTTAATCTTCTGCATTAAGCTAGTAATAGTTAATTTTTTTTGCTAAACCTGAATAATATGGCAACATGATTGAAGATGGCAACACAGATCTTCTCCAACTTCATACTTACTTTGGGTAGCCCATAGGTACATATTTTGAAACATGATAGTTATGGATATATAATAATGGAAACAATAGTTTTTCTAGTTTTACAGTATCCAGCAGTAACACTAGTTCTAGACTTAACATTTAAGTTCCTAACTGTAAATGTTTATTAATTAAATAAATAAA
The DNA here is from genome assembly GCF_017639515.1 of Carcharodon carcharias. Classification (NCBI taxonomy): domain Eukaryota; kingdom Metazoa; phylum Chordata; class Chondrichthyes; order Lamniformes; family Lamnidae; genus Carcharodon; species Carcharodon carcharias. The sequence continues at coordinate 68,544,756 of NC_054469.1, read as the reverse complement.
TAAACCACAGTTATATAGGGAGGGCAGTGAAAGTCTTGTGCCACAGCTACAGCATGTGGGAGTTTGGAGAGCGTAGTAATCCCGGACAACAATGTTTGCAATAAGTGTCTGCAACTTGCGGAACTTCAGCTCAGAGTTGTTGAGCTGTGGTCTGAGGCACTAATATTGCTGGGCATCAGAGAAAGGGAGAGTTCCCTGGGCACTTGATCCAGGAACCTGGAACCTGTGTGGGAGACAGGGATTTTGATTTATGGGCACTGGTACCAGTACTGGGAAAGAGGGATGGACTCTATTTAAACCAGGCTGAGAACAAAATTGGTAAATTGAATATCGAGGGCTGTGGCTAGGGCTTTAAACTAATGAAGCAGTGGGGCAGGAGAATTCAGGAAAGAGTAATTTCAAAAGCATTAAGAGAAATGTTAAGGATGTAAAGCAGATCAGCAATTTGGGTAAATAACCACAAGAGTGGGTCAAACAGGGACAGAAAGCTTAACAAAGGTAATGGAGTAATAATGACTAGAATGGCATCAGTGGAAAAGATAAAATAAAGCTAAAGGCATTATTTTTGAACGCTAGATGCAATCACAACAAAATCAATGAATTAATAGAACAGATGAATGGGTTTGATATAATAGCCATTGAGGAAATGTTGCAGTGTGACCAAGGTTTGGAATTAAATATTCTAGGATCCTTGACCTTTAGAAGAGTTAAGCAAAATGCGAAAAGTGAAGGGATTGCCCTGATAATAAAGATGGGATAAAGACAGTGTAGGATCTTAGTTCAGAAAATCAAGATGTAGAATAAGTTTGGGTAGAGCTAAAAAACAGTGGGTGTAGTTTACAGGTCCCCTGAGAGTAGTTGTAGTGTAGGGCCAAGTGTAAATCAGGAAATTAGAAGGTGCATGCAACAAGGGTAATATAATAATTAGATTGGGAAGTGGGGGGAGTGTTTAATTTTCTTATAGACCGGGCAAACCAAATTTGCTGTAATGGTGTTGGGGACAAGTTCATTGAAAGCATTCACAGTTTACTTGATCAGTTATCTAATTTGTAAAATGAGACAGGATTATTTAATAACCCTGTAGTAAGGGAAAGATTGATCATAACATAACAGAATTTTATATTGAGTTTTAGTGTGATCTAATTAAGTACAAAACTAGGGTCTTAAATCTGAACAAAGCAAACCATGAGGGTCTGAGGGGTGGGTTGGTTAAAGTAGATTGGGAAACTAGGTTAAAAGATACGATGACAAATAGGCGATGGTAAACATTTAAAGAATTAATTCATAGTTTGCAACAGGTATACATTCCCTTAAGGAATAAAATGCCACTGGTAGAGTGAAGAAGGCAGCTCACTACCAACTTCTCATGGGCAATTAGGGATGGGCAATAAATGCTGGTCTAGCCAGCGACGCTCACATCCTGTAAATGAATTTTAAAAAGGAAGAGGCTTATAATGCTGCCAAACAGAGTTGTAAACCTGAGGATTGGGGGGATTTTAAAATTCAGCAAAGGCTGACAAAAAATGAGAAATGAGAGTAAACTAACTAAAGACTTTAAAACGCATTGTAAACATTGTAATGGGTATGTAAAAAAAAAAGGGAAGTGATTAATGAAAGTAAGTGTGAGCCTATTAGAGGCAGAGACAGGAAAAATTATCATGGGGAATAAGGAAAAGGCAGACGTTAAACAAATAGTTTGTATCTGTTGACATGGTGGATAAAATAATCTCAAAGTAATGAAAACCAAGGATCTAATGAAAATGAGGAACTTAGTATTAGTAAAGAAATAGTAGTAGAAAAATTAATGGAGCTGAAAGCTGACAAATGCTTGGGACTGATGGCCTACACCCTAGAGATTTTAAAATGGCCACGGAAGTAGTGGTTGCATTGGTTTTGATCTTACAAAGTTCTTTAAATTCTAAACTGATTCCTCTGTTTTGGGAGATAACAAACATAATGCTATTCATTTGAGAAAGGAAGGAGAGAATAAACAGGGAACCATAGCTCATTTAGCCTGACATCAGAGGTAGGGAAAATACTAGAATTATTACAGGCGTGATAACTGGGCACTAAAAAAAATATCAATATGATTAGGCAGAGTCAACACAGAATACTGAAAAGAGTATCATGTTTGATAATCCCTGGATTTTTTTTGAGGATATAACTAGTCGTTTAGATAAGAGGGAGTATAGGAATATAGGAGTTGGAGTAGGCCATTCAGCCCATCGAGCCTACTCCACCATTCAATATAATCATGGCTGATCATTCATTTTAGTGCCTTTTTCCCACATTATACAAATATCCCTTTATGTTATTGGTATTTTGAAATTTGTCAATCTCTGCTTTAAACATACTCAGTGACTGGAATTCTCCACCCCAGAGGGCTTTGGAAGCTTAAAGATTTACAGCCCTCTTGAGTAAAAAAAAATTCTCCTCATCTCGGTCCTAAATGGCTTCCCCCTTATTTTGAAATTGTGTCCCTTGGTTCTAGACTCCCCAGCCAGGGGAAACATCTTACCTGCATCCACCCTGTCCATCCCTTTTAAGTATTTTGTAGGTTTTAATTGAGATCACCTCTCATTCTTCGAAACTCTAGAGAATACAGACCCGGTTTCCCCAATTTCTCTTTACAGAACAGTCCCACCATCCCGGGAACAAGTCTGGTGAACCTTTGTTGCACTCCCTCTATAGCAATAATATCCTTCCTAAGGTAAGGGGACTAAAGCTGCACACATTACTCCAGGTGTGGTCTAACCAAGGTTCTATACAATTGAAGCAAGACTTTGCTACTCCTGTACTCAAATCCTGTTGCAATAAAGGCTAACATACCATTAGCCATTCCTAATTGCTTACCGCAGTGGAACCATGGATATAGTCTGCTTTAATTTCCAAAAAGCATTTGATAAAAGGTTATTATATAAAACTTGGGTTTGGGGTTAATATACTAGCATGGATTTGAGGAAATCAGAGTAAGAATACCGGATCATTTTCAGGCTGGCAGGGCGCTGCAACGATCGGTGATTGGGCCTCAGCTACGTACAAGCTATATTGATGACTTAGATAAGGGGATTGAATGTAATGTATTCCATGATTGCTGATGATACAAAATTAGGTGGGAAAGTAAGCTCTGAAGAGGATACAAAGAGGCTGCAAAAATAATTAGGTTAAATGAGAGGGCAAGAATGTGGCAGATGTAATATAATGTAGAGAAATGAGAAGTTTTTCATTTTGGTGGGAAGAATAGAAAGGCAGAATAGTTTTTTAAATAGTGAGACTGGGAAATGGTAGTCAGAGGTATCTGGATATTCTTGCAACACATCACGGAAAGTTAGCATACGGTACAGCAAGCAATTCAGAAGACAAATGGAATGATAGCCTTTATTTCAAAAGGATTGGAGTATAAAGAAGCCTTACTGCAATTTTATAGGGTGTTGGCGAAACCACACCTGGAGTACTTTGTGTAGCTTTGGTCTCTTTACTTAAGGAAGAAAATACTAGCCTCAGAGGGAGTGCAAAAAAGGTTTACTAGACTGACTCCTGGGATGAGGAGATTGTCCTGTGAGGAGACGAGGCCTGTATTCCCTAGAATTTAGAAGAATGAGAAAAGATGTCATTAAAATGTATAAAATTCTTAAGGAACTTGACTTGTAGGTGCTGGGAGGATGTTTCTCCTGACCTGGGAGTTTAGAACATGGGGATACAAAATAAGGGATCTTTAGGACCGATGTGAGAAATTTTTCATTCAATGGTTTATGAAACTTTGCAGTTCTCGACTCCAAGGAACTGTGGATGCTCTGTCTTTAAGTATGTTCAAGTCAGAGATCAGCATGTTTTTGGATGGTAAGGAAATCAAGGGAAAATGTGGGAAGATGTAGCTGAGGTACAGGATCTGCCATGATCTGATTCCGTGGCAGAGCAGGCTTGAGAGGCCAAACTACCTACTTCTCCTATCATGTTTTTATGCTCTTAACTATGAGAACTTCAGATGTCAGTTCTGGTGTGACAATTCATTACAACTGGAGCAAGTAGCTGAAATATTTGAGCAGTTTCAGATGGTCACCTTGTGACTTACTGAAATTCAACAAATCTTAAAATTCAGAACAATGTTAATTTAGTTTAAAAGCAAAAAACTGCGGATGCTGGAAATCCAAATCAAAAACAAAAATACCTGGAAAAACTCAGCAGGTCTGGCAGCATCTGTGGAGAGGAGCACAGTTAACGTTTCAAGTCCGAATGACCCTTCAACAGAACTAAGTAAAAATAGAAAAGTGGTGAAATATAAGTTAGTTTGGCCGGGCGGGGTGGGACACAAGAAGAGCTGGATAGAGGGCCAGTGATAGGTGGAGATAACCAAAAGATGTCACAGACAAAAGGACAAAGAGGTGTTGAAGGTGGTGATATTATCTAAAGGAATGTGCTAATTAAAGGTAGAAAGCAGGACGAGCAAGGTACAGATAGCCCTAGTGTGGGTGGAGTTAAAGTTTCAAGTCCGAATGCCCCTTCAACTCCACCCCCACTACGGCTGTCTGTACCTTGTCTGTCCTGATTTCTACCCTTAATTAGCACATTCCTTTAGATAATATCACCACCTTCAACACCTCTTTGTCCTTTTGTCTGTGACATCTTTTGGTTATCTCCACCTATCACTGGCCCTCTATCCAGCTCTTCTTGCCCCATCCCCCCTTAAACCAACTTATATTTCACCTCTTTTGTATATTTACTTAGTCCTGTTGAAGGGTCATTTGGACTCGAAACGTTAACTGTGTTCCTCTCCACAGATGCTGCCAGACCTGCTGAGTTTTTCCAGGTATTTTTGTTTTTGTTAACTTAGTTTACTTGTTTTGCAACATTGATGGCTTTTGGTGATATTTAAAACTAATTGGGAAAGAGTTTACACAATAATTCTGAGTTTACAAATGTAATTTCATGGCAATCTGGGATGAGTTGTTGGAGTCAATCTTGTAAATACTGGTGAATAGCTGGAACGATAAATTTCATGAATATATAAGTTCAAGCTCAGGTGATTGCTCTCCGTTTTAGTATCTATCTGCAGTGAAACCCTCATTGAAGTGTTTTGGCACTGCCACCACGCCTAGCAAATTATTCTAAATATTTACCACTATATTAAGTATAGAATAACATATAAAATGCACTTCCTGACCTTTTTAAAATACTGTGGATGTATTTCATGCCATTTAATACTGTTAAATATTTCAATGATGTCCTCAATTATTGCATTTTAAAATTTCTATAGCCTTATCCATCAAAACTTATCCATGTTCCCCCCACTTTCACTGAAAGTCTTGATTTCTTTTTCTTTAGGTTGGTCTCGTGCTACAGTAAAATGGTCTACTACTGCTGTAGAATCCTCTTCATTGAAGCCCAGGGTCCAATATCATGCCTTTGTTCAGTGACAAGAATCTACCAGCTCAACACAGAATTCTGTAAAAGGAGCTAGTAGTTCCAACCACATTTTGTTTTCATCAGAATGGAGACGATTGATTCTTTGCTAGGATTTGATTTTATTGTGCAGAAAAGTGTTCCATAATTCTGTGTTATTTGTTGGGAATTTAAATCACTATGAACTTTGTCTTCTAACTATTTGCAACCTGAATGAGAATTCTCATCAATGCCTAAGATGATTTTGAATGCACTTTTGTTAGTTTCAAGAGGCAAATCTACATTTAGACATTCATGAAGAATGTTACTGCTACGTTAGGTAGTGAGGAACTGGAGGCTTTTTTTGCAGAATGACAACTCAGTCTTTTGTACAAATGAGGTACAGTAGTAAATTGTGTGAAGAAGAAAATTGTTACCGTTATATCTAGTGGGTGGTCTTGTACTGCCAGACAGATTTCTATTTATTGACCAGTGTTTTTTTAAGTGTTCGCTATGGGAACATTGAAGGACCTATGGTACAAACTAATTTTTACCCATTTGCGCCATGTTTGTAACAGAATGTGGGAATTTTTGCAATAATGCTTTAGTGTAAATTCCAGAATTTCCGGCAATGCAGATAAATTGGAAAATGTCCCACTCTATTCATATGCACCCGCAATGTCAACAATGCAATCTGGCTGCTCATAGGTAGTGTTCATGGCTTATTTGTGAAAGAGGCTACATTCCCCACATGTTTTTTATGTAAGGCTGGGGCAAGGCTTTATTTGTCACTTGTTAGTTTTTAAGCTTTTTTTAAAAGCCACCTGGTGTGGCCCAATCAGTGGAGTCAGTGGTAAAAGTGCTTGCTTTACAATTCATAGATCAGGGATTGAAATCCTGGAGCTGCTTGACATTTGAGATGTGAGCCTGGTTTGTGACTAATTTTCAGGTCTTTGGGCAAGCCATAACAGGAGTAGCTGAGTTGGTGATGATTAAAGAACACAGCTGAAGGCTACATGTAGAGGCAACCACACATATACATGTAGATTTAAAATATTTTAAAAATCATGATGGATTAGCATCTTTCTCCTGCCAAATCTTTTTTCATTCTCTACACATGAAAATTTGGGTATTTCTTTTTTTCTCCAGATACCTGGATATGGAGTCAGATATGTATGTTTTTTTTTTCAGCATAAACTGCACGTGAATACCTGACAAAACTAAATCAAAGGGAAATAGTTTTTTTTAAAAAAGAGTGAAAACTGAAAGCTTTGTTCTATGTTGTGTTTTGCACAAATTATGTTAAAAGGAAGGATTTGGGCCTTGTTTGTTAAAGCATGTTTAGCTGTTCAGCAGCTTAAAACTTTGCCTGGTCAAGTGGCGGGTTATGTACAGTTTACTATTATCGCTATGCATGCTTCACTGAAAAGGTCCCACACTAGAAAATGTGCGAGAAAAATTACCTATTCATAAATCGGTCCGGGAATGGTTTAAATGTTGCCAGAGGAAGAATATACTTTTTGATTTCAGTAATGTTTTAAGGTCACCAGCATGACTGTTTGATGTCTGAATTAATAAAAGTCATTACAACTTTGCTATTATTTGTGCATGCTTTGATTCTTTCAATTAGTGTAAGCTTTGAATATGTTTAATGATGTCACTTAGAATATATAAACTTTAGAGTTTAATACCGTAGTCATCCTATAAGCCTAACATCATTTGTATGTATTTCCAAATGGATGTTTTTCTTTTGTTGCTTTTTTTTCTCTAGATCTCCCTTCACAATTAACTAGCCTTGCTGAGAGAACAAATTGCTCTGCGTGGACTGATTTTTAAGCAGTTTGGGGTCAATTGTCCTCCAATTTTTCATTTATCTTGATGGTAATTGGTCTATTTCTGCCAGACATCATGGCTGTGATATGAATGAGTTTTGAAAATTGAGAGTAATTATGGATGTAAACCTGCAACATCTCCATGTTCTATTTGCTATTCGGTAAAATCTGCTAGAAAATTATGTTCTAGAGGTTAGAATAAGGGCATTAGACATAAATCCCATCCCTTTAATGAATAAGTTGGTAAAAATCTTAGTTCATGTATGTAAACTGTCTACCTCAGTGAGATGCTAGGAACCAGAAACCAGTAAAGAGCTACTGGCTGCAAAAATTTTTGGAAGAATGGGGTAGGAAATAGAATGGAAAACGAAGGAATAGTTTTACAGAGGGGATATTTTCAGATCCATAAAAGAGGTGGGAGAAACTAGAGCCAAGTGTCTGGGTACTGATTTTTATTGAGGTTTTTAGTGGTGGAGAGGAACTGTTTCTTGAGTATTTACTTTTTATTGTAGAATACTTTGTTGGTGTGCAAGTTGAAGTTACGTAAAATATTTTATGCAATTTGGTGCTTTATGAAATTAGAAAATAATATTTCAGACAAGATCTTCAACGAAAGCAGGAAATTGATTCTCAGTGATGATCAGAGGCTGAGAAATTTTTGAAAACTTGGAACTGGTGCTTCTGAACTTTGGTTTCTATAACCCACACTTGGTGCTTCTGAACTTCGCTTTCTTATAGTCTACACTTTGTGAATTTTGAAAGATCTTACATTAAGTTATTAAAAGTCAATCATTGTTGAACAGCTGCCACGTATTTTATTCACATAACAAAACATACAAATTATAAATTTAAAATGGAACGAATATTATTTCCTAAAGCAGTTCTTATTTGATTTCCATTGAAACAACAGAATCTTATTTTACAAAACTGATAAAACAGCAAGAATCTAGATTTGATTTCCAGTATTTGTATTTTTTTCACTTTCTATAAGAACTTGCTAGAAAAGTTCAACTTTATAATGTGGATAATGTTACTTCTCCTCCTGCTCCAGAAATGCCATAAATTGGTCCCTTCACATGCTTGTTTTACTAAAATCTTTCTTAGAATATGGCCTAGTTATCTGATTTTAACTCTTTCTAGTATGTCCTTTCTTCTGGATATGTTACCTAGGTGTTCGTGCACTACAACCACAGAAAGTAACAACATTGTTCTTTAAGCTGTATGTTGATACATACACAATTTAAAATCATGTACCAGTATTTGTGCATGTAATGAATAATGTGCAGAATAATGGTGTGAATTTAACGCGTGCAGTTCTAAATGAAGTTTCTGTCATTCGTATGTTATTAAGTCCTGATCTCCCTCTGTTACATATATTGTTACAGTATGTTACCAATACTGACTTACTTGTTTTTTTTTTGTTTATGTACAGGGTTACCTGTTAGAGTGAGAAGTGCCCATTACACTAAATGGCCCAACAGCTGTGCTGAAGGGGTGTGAGGGATTCTGGAGGTGCAAAGTTACAGGTAAATGCAGACATTATAACACATGTAGACTTACACAACATCTAATTTTAATAAGCAGCTAGATATGTAGGTGGTATTTAAGCATAATATCAATAGTGCCATGATGTCAGATTTAACTGTTGCTATGTATCTGGCTACTTAGGTATGGTAGAGTGTGGTTCTGAAATAGTAACCTTGTTTTAAGTTCAAATCATTATCATGGAAAGTTGGTGATCGACTAGACACTTGGGGAGGACAAAAATTGGATAAGACCAGAAAATGGGCCCAGGAATCACTATGGGTCAATTACTCATTCATGTTGATGCAAAATGTGTGCAGCCCAACACTAGGTAGGAAGAGCAAGATCCTTTTCCTTTAGGAGGCCTGCCAGCCACTACAAAGGCATTGCGCGACTTCACCCCTGCCTCAGCTCATCTGCTGCTGAAACCCTCATTCATGCTTTTGTTAACCTTAGACTCAATTATTCGAACATGCAACTGGTTGGTCTCCCACATTCTACCTTCTATAAAGTTGAGGTCATCCAAAACACTGCTGTCCCATCTTAACTTGCACCAAGTCCCTTTCACCTATCACCCTGTGTTTGCTGACCTGAAGTGGTTCACGGTCAAGCAATTGTATTTCATTTTAAAATTCTCATTATTGTTTTCAAATCCCTCCATGGCTTCACCCCTTCTTGTGTAATTTCCTCCAACTCTGAGATACCTATGCTGCTCTGATTCTGGCCTCTTATGCATCCATGATTTTAATCACTCCATCATTGGTGGCTGCACCTTCAGTTACCTAGGTTCTTAGTTCTAAAATATCCTCCCTGCACACCTCTGCCTTGCTTTCCTCGTTTAAAACACTCAACTTTTTGACCAAGCATTTGGTCATCTGATCTAAAATCTCCTTGCTGAGGTCAGTGTCTTTTTTTATTCTTTCATGGGATATGGGCATCACTGGCAAGGCCAACATTTACTGCCCTTGAGAAGAAGGTGGTGAGTCACCTTCTCAAACCACTGCTGTCCATCTGGTGCAGGTACACCTAGAACAATGTTAGGAAGGGAGTTCAGGATTTTGATCCAGTCACAGTGAAGAAACAGTGGTATAGTGCCAAGTCAGGATGGTGTGTGGCTTGGAGGGGAACTTGCAGTTGGTGGTTTTCCATAATCTGCCCTTGTTCTTCTAGATGGTAGAAGTTTAAAATAACAAAACAGGGGCATTATACAAGGCACTATATAAATAGAAGTTGTTGTTGGCAGGTCTGACAATGCACCAAACAAGAGGCCTGATGTCATTGTCACGCAATATGGAGGAGTCTAGCTCCAACTTGGCAGAGGGCTTTGCGTAGAGCTTGGATTCCATCCTTTCCAGAGTAGAAGTGATTGTGATTCCGATTCCATGAGACCCTTGGAGATTCAACCGTAATGCAATGTCTGATGTCTCAGTTTCAGCAGCAGAAGGCACCCAATACCTGGGTCTACAATGGAAGACCAGACTGAGGTCATGAATTCTTAGCTTGTTGCTATGCAAGCTCAGGCTGCTGCTATTGTGGCTCAAAGGGGCTTTCAGGGTTTTTCAGCAGTCCAGCAATCTGTGCTCCAGCAAATTATTAGTATCGCTGAGGTAAAGTCCCAGGGAAGTGGCAGTGGCTCTGCAAAGCACAAATCTGCTCTTCTCTCAGGATGACAGCATTCTCACCCAGCACAGCTCCACTGTCAGCCAACCCAGACTACTGCCACCCATGTTCAGGTTTTGCAATCCAAAGCCGGGCAGCTGCTCCAGAGCAACCTATGAGACCATTTGCAGCCTCCCCTACAGAATCAGCAGCCTCCCACCACACATGCTGCAGCCACTGAGGTGGCACTTCCTAGAAGCACCATGACACACACAGGCACCCACAAGACAGGTACTAAGGGCATATACAAGGGTGAATAAGTTTACTTTTGTATGAAATATTGAATGGGTTTCTTGGATAAAGTTGGTATATGTTGGCTTTTATGCCAGCATTGTGGGCAACAGGGTACTGGGATGGACCACAACAGATGGGAAGGTGAAGTAAAATGAGAACTTGAGGTTGCGTGTGGGGGACTGGGGTTGAATGATTTGATCTCACAGACAATTTACAAAAGGGAATTTACTGGTTGTTTACTTCTCCCGAGATGCTTTCCACATTCCTGCTGATGAGGGCTGTGCCAGATTGTGGAATGCCACGAATCAGGCCCTACCACTCCAGCTCATACCACAGGGCTCCACCAGAGCAGTCCAATCAGCAGAACCATTACTTCAACTAGTCTGAACAATGAAGCTCCATATGTAAAATGAGAGCCATGATGACATATATTGGCCATGTGTGGTTGGGTTGTGAAGCAAAATCAGACCACATCTTAAGCAGATAACCCTTGGTGCCTAGGAGCCACCCTCGAGTTTGGCTGAGGGAATGGCAGACTGGTGCAAAATGCTTTTAGGATAGCATGCATTCACCATGATGTGGTGAGCATAGTCAAGTACCCACTACAGATCAGGTGATAGATCAGTATTTAGATGCAGCACCCACAAAGCGATGCGTGCGCAGCCTACACCATGGAGCCTGTAATACAGCAGAGCCATACCCAGACTCTGCCTGCTTGTGTCTGGTCAGCAAGAACACAATGAGATGTAAATGGTAACTTGTACATTGATGCTGAAGATGTGGGCAGAGTTCTCAATGAGTACTTTGGCTTTACTAAGGAGACGGATGACGCAGACATTTTAGTTAAAGAGGAGTGTGAAATATTAGATACCATAAGCATAAATGAGAGAAATGCTGGAGGGATGACATCCTTGAAGATTTATAAATCACCAGGCCATTAAAGGAAGCCAGGGAGAAAATAGCATATGCTCTGATCATTTTCTAGATATAGATACTAGACACTAGATACAGATGAGGTACCAGAGGATTGGAGGTCTGCGCACATTGTACCATTATTTAAAAAGGGCGTGAAGGATAGGCCAGAAAATTATAGGCTGGTCAGTCTGACTTCGGTCGAATCAATTCTGAGACACAGGATAAATTTGTCACTTAGAAAGCACAAATTGATCAGGGATAGTCAGCGTGGTTTTGTTAGGGGAAGATCATCTCTTATTAACTTAATTTTTTTTGAGGAAGTAACGAGGAGGATTGATGAGGGCACTGAAGTGGGTGTTGTCTATATGGATTTCAGTAAGGTATTTGACAAAGTTCCACATGGCAAACTGGTCAGGAAAATGAGATCTCATGGGATACAGGGGAAGTTGGATCCAAAAATGGCTCAGTGATAGGAGACAAAGAGTAATGGCTGTTGGATGTTTTTGCGAATGGAAAGTGGTTTCCAGTGGCATTCCACAGGGCTCAGTGTTGGGGCCCTTGCTATTTTGTGTATATTACTTTGTGGGAGGCATGATTGGGAAATTTGCAGATGATACAAAAATTGGCCGTGTAGTTGATAGTGAAGAGGATAGCTGTCGACTCCAGAATTATATCAATGATTTGGTTGTGTGGGCAGAGAGTGACAAATGGAATTCAATATGGAAAAGTGCAAGGTAACGCAGTTGGGAGGGCAAGCAAAGCAAGGGAATACTCAATTAATGGGAGGATATTGAGATGGGTTAAGGGAGTACATGTCCACAGGTCCCGGAAGGTGGTAAAGCAAGCACATGGAATGCTTTCCATTATTGGACGAGGTATTGAATATAAAAGCAGGGATAAAACATTAGTCAAGTCACAGCTGAAGGAAGGACACAATTACTCACTCTCTCGTGTAGAGGAGATTTACGAGAATGTTGCCAGGGCTTGAAAGTTACAGCTATGAAGAAAGATTGAATAAGCTAGGGTTGTTTTCTATAGAACACACATACGCCCCCTCCTGGCTCAGATGAAGGCAAGAGAAAAGCTCTTGAAAGAACCTAGATGGATAAAGTCTCCTGCTGAAAGCCATTCTCCTCCTGCTCCTGCCGGCAGCAGCATGCCCTCCTCTTTCCCCTACTACAAGCCTAGAGGAATAGTAACGATAGCACCCATGATCAGGAGTTAAGTGGTCTGACCAAAACGCTTGAAATCACAACCAAGACCTTCTCCATGTGCTGCACCACTGCCTGTCAACTTCAACCAACTGCATGAAGCACTTCCACAAACTTAAACAGAGCCTGTAGAAAGTAATCAGCAACTAACCTGCAATTTATTGATGACCCTTTAAATGGGGCAAGGGGTGTCCTTCCATAAGCTAAGCACACTGCGTGTTTTACAAAGGGCAGATTTGAAATTCAATCTTTCCTTTTCATGGGACGTGAGCATCGTTGACAAGGCCAGCACTTGATGCCCACTTCTGGTTGTCTTGAGAAGGTGACAGTGAGCTGCCTTTTTAAACCACTGCAATCCACCTGGTATAGCCACAGTGCTGTTAGGGAGGTAGTTACAGGATTTTGACCCAGCAATCCTATCTCTGTAGTGGATGATTTTAAAACTTGTGCTCAGTGATTCTATTACATACTGTTTAGTAACATTTTTTTGACACTGCCCTGATGTCAAAATGGCAGTGCTAGCATCAAATCAGTGTTACACGCTGACTGACGTCACAATCTGCCTTTCTGCAGACTTCCAACATACACTTGAAGATGGTGACCAGCATAAATCACACCGACGCTGTGCGCATCTATCGCATAAAACATTTTGATAACTAAGATAAAACATCCAAAGATACTTTAGAGAACAGTAGTAATAGAAGCTTAGGATGAGACACAGAGGACTGATCCAAACCAGAGTAGAGGCGCAGCAGGGTTGAGAAGGAATTCCAGAGAGCAGGGCCTAGGTGGCTAAGAGCTCTGCCACCAATTTTGGAGAATGGAGGATGCACAGGAACCTAGAATGAAAAATACAAGAAGGAAATTCTGGAAGAGGATGCTGCTAGGCCCTGGAGGGATTTGCATCAACTTTAAATTGCAGGTTTGAGAGGATGAGTGTGATAAGTGAATGGACAGGATAGGGACATAGTTGAGGGGAGTGGGAATCCATGGGGCAGGAGTTAAGTTTCATAAAAGATGAGGAATGTGGGAAAAAGGCAGGCAAAACAGTAAAGTGATCAGATCAGGGCTGGGGCTGATAAAGAAGGAAACAGATGCACAGATGCTCATTCAAATAATCTTTTTAAAATTGATTAGTTCCTCACAATTCGTATTAGAGGGAACGTTGGAAGGAACAGAAGAGGGATGTTTGAGGAAATTCAAAAACTACTAAATTTAATTCTTGTTAAAAACTGTTCCAACATGGTGAAAAATTTGAAAACCAAGCAACCCGTTGTGATGTAAAACATGACATTGACAGAATTACATTACTAACACAAGAAAGCCACTCCTCACATCAGAGCAGTTTCATTCACCAAATTTATCATGCTTAAGAATTACCCTCACTAAAAAGGAAAAAAAATCTAATCTTTTGCATGACTCGGTTTTCCACACACTGTGGTGATGTCTGTGCTACTAAGCAAATACAGCAGAAACAAATATAGCATCCTTTAAAAAATGCAACAGTTGGAAAACCATGTAAGTAATAGTGTCACAGCAAATAATTTTAAAATCCAATCCATCCACGATTGATGAGTCAAAATCCTGTAACTCCTTCCTGCCAGAACTATGGGTGTACCTATACCAGATGGACTGCAGCGGTTCAGGAAAGCAGCTGACCACCACCTTTTCAAGGATACTAAGGGTTGGGCAATAAATGTTGGCCTCGTCACCGATGCTCACATCCCATTAAAGAATGAAAAATGTCAAATTTGCATGGTTTAAAAAAAAGCACTTACATGAAATATTTAGTTAAAAAACAATTTCATAAAGTACTGTCAAAGTATTTTCCCCTCCTCTTTGTCTTCCTTCTGTTTCTTTTTATAGCGCTCAATTTAGTTTTGGTTTTTGTTCCAAGTTTCCAGCATCCGATGTTTATTTATTTTTCTTATTCTTTTTTGGCTTCCGAATTTTATTTGGATTTGGAACTACCTTCTTTATTTTTAAAGGAAGCAATGTCACCCCTGTCTTTTTGCTTTTATCACTATCTAATTCTAAGGAAAAGTCACTTGATGTTACTTCACAGAATTTACGCTTCTGACTTGGTGGAAACACAGCCTCCGCTAATTCAGGCTTTGGCATGTCACTAGTGCTATCTTGCTCCCTTGTCTCCAATCCTTCAGCATTCTCAATCATCTTACTTTGACGTATCCAGGAAACATTTAAAGGAGGTATTTGTGGAGTAATGGCATTAACTGTCTCACCAAAAGCCTCTGAATTCTTTTTAAATCCCAGTGCGAGTGTAGATTTTAATCCCAGCACCGGTGCCACAGTTTCACTTAGACGGGGAACTTGACATGCAGGCACCTCCCGACTCTTACTCAGTTGAATGAGATGTTGAGCCATCAAAGAAGGCTTCACCGACTTACACACCAGAACCAAACACAATGTGTTTTTCTCCAAAGCCCGAGTGACCTCGTTGATTCCAATGGCCAACTGTTTCCTAAGTTCCACATTAGTCCATCCTTGTTTAAATTCTTGAATCCTGTTCATCATATGGTCTTCCTTCATTTCTTTGACCGCCTCAGACTTCTGTTGGTCTTCTTCGATTTCTTTGATATTCCCTTCCCTATTCCTCTTTTCTTGACCTTTTGGTCCCTTAGAAGCTCTCGGTTTCCTGGGCCTTAAAGTAGGTTCTATTTTACACAAGCCAGTCTGTTGAAAAGTTTGCTTTAACTTCTCCAGGATGAATGTCATGCTTTCCCCATCCAAACGAATCCATCCTATCGTATAAGGATTGTTGAAGGAAGTTTTAGTAGGCGGAGGTCTCGCTTTCCGTACCCCTCCTCCTTTTACAACTTGTGCTGGACTTTCCATGTTTTGATTTATGTACGATATACAAAACTTGTCAACCTGTAACAAAAAAAAGTGCATTAGAGAAGCAAGCAAACCCACAGACTAATATTTTGATTTTAGCAAACTGAAATCAAAGATTAGGCAACAATAGGATTATTATCCTGCATTTTATAACAGCATTTCACTCAATCATAGCTATGAGAGCTATGCTTAAGTGTAAAATGTGTCACAAAACACCTCTACCATTGTAGCAGTTAATATTTTCTTACACAATTTGAGTTTTTGCCTCGGATTATAGTCTCTCTGATCACTCTAAAGAATTTCCTAATGTATGCTCTAAATTAACCCTTGGTTAGTTTAAACTTGTGTCTCCTACTTTTAGTCCCGCAGTTTAATTTAACACAAGCCTTTTCTATATTCTTAATAATCTTATATATCTCCAAGATCATCATTCTGCTATAAATCCTCCATCTATAAATCAGCTACAAATCCTCCAGCATTTCTTCATAGCTCATACCTGTCAGTGGGCATCAGCCCCTCAACTCCTCTGTTTTTAGAATCTCTCTCTCATTTCTTGACAACTAGAATTAGATGCACTATTCAAGTACTAAAGAATGTGATGACTACCTCTTCTAATGTATCCCTGTACAGTTCAGCATGAGCTTTGTTAATTATTGCTCTGCACTGGTTGGATATATTTAGCATTAAGTTCACTAAAACTCAACATAATTCATATTGAATCTCCTCTTTCCTGCATGTCGCGCTTTACACTTAACCACATAAATTTAATCTGCCACTTACATGTCTTGTTCAATTAATTTCTGAGCTGCTTTTTCCAATTCCATCCAAGATTGGTATCATCTGCAAATCTGATCAATTTGCATCAAGTTTCTGAATTAGAAATAGTAATGGAGCCAGCAGTGAGCCGAGGCATTCCACTCAGTATTTCCATTGCCAGCCATTCCAACATGGCTCCTTTAGCCGGAGTACCTAGTAACCTCCAGACAGTTTCCTATCCATTCCCAGGAATTTACCTCGAATCTCCACAGCTTTGAATTTAATTAATAGCCTTTTGTGAGGAACTTTGTTAAATGCCTTTTAGAAAACAAGATAACCACATTATTGGGCTTACCACAAACTACTTGGGCCATCAGCTCCAGGGTCAAACAGAATCCTCACCTTCAACAACAATGTTATCTTTGTCTTAATTGTAGATGTTCATTTGATTCAGTCTTGATAATAGATTCCATTTTACATTGAATAAGAGTAAAATTAATGGGCCTGCAGTTGTCAGTGTCTGTTTTGTCCTCATTTTTGAATGCTCCACATTATACCCATATTAGCCAATCTTCTGGAACCACCCCAGTATTTAATGACTCCCTCATAATCATACTACATGTATCACAAATTTCCACCCCCCCAAAAAAAACCTTTTCAACACTAAATTCCCTGGGGGTTTCTGTTTTGATCTAGATTAAGTACCTTAATTAGAACAGTCGTTAATTTTACTTGTTATATTTTTGTCTGACAACAGCATATTGCTCATGTGTTCACTAGTGACTACATGGCAGTAGTTATTCCAAATACTTACAATTTTATGCTCAACCTCAATGTCAAGCTTATTTGCATTTTTAGGATTTTCACATCTTCCATGTTTGCCCTCTCGCTATTGGGTACTGTTATCCTTAGCTGCAACTGTTATTTCTTTTGCAGATCTTCCTTTACTGCTTTGATCACATCTTTTAAGAGTCTTGGCTTGGCTTAATAATTAACAGCAGGCTCACCTCTGAGACAGTGTCATGGGTTCAAGTCTCACTTGAGTCTTGAACACAATCTAGGCTAACACTTCAGTACAGCACTGCTTCTTTTGAACCAGGCATTAAAGTTCATATGATCATAAGAACACAAGAAATAGAAGCGGGAGTAGAACATTTGGCTGTTCGAGCCCGTTCCACAATTCGATAAGATCATGACTGATATGTTTGTGGTCTTAACTCCACTTTCCTGCCAACCCCCAATAACCTCAACTCCCTTGTAGATCAAAAATCCGTCTAACTCAGCATTGATCCTATTCAATGATCGCAGCCTCCATTGCTGTCTGGAGAAAAGAATTCCATAGACTAAGGACCACCCGAGAGAAGAAATTCCTCCTCATTCTGTCTTCAATGGGAAGCCACATGTTTTAAACTGTGCTCCGTAGTTCTAGATTCTCTGATGAGCAGAAACATCCTCTCAGCAACTACCCTGTCAAGTCCCCTCAGAATCCTGTATGTTTCAATAAGTCCACCATTCGTTCTTCTAAATTCAAATGAGTATAAGGCCAACCTGCTCAACCTTTCCTGATGAGACCACCCCTTCATCCCCGGTTTCAGTCAAATGAGACTGATATCCAATGCAAGTATATCCCTGCCAAGTAAGGAGACTAAAACTGGACACAGTACTCTAGGTGTGGTCTCACCAATGCCTTGTACAGTTGTAGCAAGGCTTCCCTACTTTCATACTCCATACCCCTTTACAAAAAAGGCTGACATTTCATTTGCCTTCCTAATTATTTGCAATAACTGCATACCAGCTTTGAGAGTCATGAACAAAGACACCTGGATCCCTCTGTACTGCAGTATTCTGCAGTCTCTCTCCGTTTCAATAATTTTCTATTCTTCCTTTCTAAGTGAGCAATTTCTTATTTTTCTACATTATACACCATCTGCTAAATATTTGTGCATTCACTTATCTTGCCTATAATCCCCGTGTCCTCTTCACAACTTGCTTTCCTGCCTATGTATCAGCAGCAAATTTGGCTACAATACAGTTGGTCCCTTCATATAAGTCATTGATGTAGACTGTAAATAGTTGAGGCCCCAGCACTGATTCCTTTGGCACCCCACCAGCTAGTGTGCCAACCTGAAAATGACCCATTTATCCCAACTCTGCTTCCTGTTAGTCAATCCTCTACCAGTGCTAATATTTTACCCCAATGTCATGAGCTCTTATCTTGTGCAGTAACCTTTTAAATGACACCTTATTGAATGGCTTTTGGAAATCCAAATACACTACATTTACTGGTTCCCCTTTATCCAACCTCCTTGTTACACCCTGAAAGAACTCTAATAAATTTGTCAAACATAATTTCCCTTTCATAAAACCATATTGATGCTACTTGATAGTATTATGGTTTTTTTTAAAACATCCTCATGCTACTCCTTTAATAATGGATTCCAGCATTTTCCCAATGACAGATGTTGAGCTAACTGGCCTTTAGTTTCTTGTTTTCCCTCCTTTCTTGAGTAGTGGTGTTACATTTGTGGTTTTCCAATCCACTGGGACATTTCCAGGATCTAGGGATTTTTGGAAAGTTATAACTAATGCATTTACCTTTATCTGCAGTCACTTTTTTTACGATCTTTGGTTGCAGGCCATTGGGTCCAGGGGTCTTGTCAGCCTTTAGGCCCATTAGTTTGCCTGGTACTTTTTAATCTAATGGTTGTTTTAAGTTCCACCCTCCCTTTTGCCTCTTGATTTTCTACTAATCTTGGGATGTTTCTTGTGTATTCCACTGTGAAGACAGATACAAAATACTTGTTCAAAGTCTCTACCATTTTCTCATTTCCCATAATTTCCCAGTCTCACCTCTAAGGGACCAATGTTTACTTTAGCTACTCCATTTTTATATACTATTCATTTTATATGGTATAAGCTTTGACTAGTTTTATATTTCTTGCTATTTACTCTCCTATTCTAATTTCTCCTTCTTTGTTTTTTTTAAAGTCATCTTTTGCTGGTTTCTAAAATTTTCCCAAACTTCTGGCCTACCATACTCTTTGGAGCACTGTAAGCTTTTTTAAAAATTTGATACCATCCTTAATATGCTTAGTTAGCCACAGATGGTGCATTCTTCTCATATGGTCTTTCTTTCTCAAATGGAATATATTTTTTTTTATTCATTCACGGGATGTCGGCTTCACTGGCTGGGCCAGCATTTATTGCCCATCCCTAGTTGCCCTTGAGAAGGTGGTGGTGAGCTGCCTTCTTGAACAGCTGCAGTCCATGTGGTGTAGGTACACCCACAGTGCTGTTAGGGAGAGAGTTCCAGGATTTTGACCCAGCAACAGTGAAGGAACGGCAATATATTTCCAAGTCAGGATGGTGAGTGACTTGGAGGGGGAACTTCCAAGTGGTGGTGTTCCCATCTGTCTGCTGCCTTTGTCCTTCTAGATGGTAGTGGCCATGTGTTTGAAAGGTGCTGTCTAAGGAGCCATGGTGAATTCCTGCAGTGCATCTTGTATATGGTACACACTGCTGCTACTGTGCGTCAGTGATGGAGGGATTGAATGTTTGTGGATGTGGTGCCAATCCAGCAGGCTGCTTTGTCCTGGACGATGTCAAGCTTCTGGGGGATTGTGGGAGCTGCACTCATCTAGGCAAGTGGGGCGTATTTCATCACACTCCTGACTTGTGCCTGTAGGTAGTGGACAGGATTTGGGGAGTCAGGAGATAAGTTCCTCATCGCAGGATTCCTAGTCTCTAATCTGCTCTTGTAGCCATAGTACTTATATGGCTAGTCTGGTTCAGTTTCTGGACAATGGTAACCTCCCCCCCGCCCCCCCCAGGATGTTGATGGTGCCATTGAACGTCAAGGGGCAATGGTTAGATTCTTTTGTTGGAGATGGTCATTGCCTGACACTTGTATGGCACGAATGTTACTTGTCCAGGTCTTGCTGCATTTGGACATGGACTGCTTCAGTATCCAAGGAGTTGCAAATGGTGAACATTGTGCAATCATCAGTGAACATCTCCACTTCTGACCTTATGATGGAAAGAAGACAAAGCAGGTGAAGATGGTTGGGCTAAGGACACTACCCTGAGGAACTCCCGCAGTAACATCGTGGAGTTGAGATGACTAACCTCCAACAACCACAACCATCTCCCTTTGGATTCATACCTAGTACAACCAGCAGAGTTTTCCCTGATTCCCACTGACTCAGTTTTGCAAGGGCCCCTTGATGCCACACTCAGTCAAAAGGAGCCGAGTGGCCCTGACGGAACCCAAACTGGGTGCCAGCGAGCAAGCTATTGCTAAGCAAGCGAAACAGCGAGAGAAGAGCGAGGATTTTCACAGTTTAAAACAGCAGGAGGAGAGTCAGGAGCACACGGAGAGCAGCTGCGTGAGAAGGGCAGCGGTGGCGGGAGATAAAAACTGACAGCAGAAAGCTCCTTCAACCTGTTAGGGCCAAAGTGTGACGTCACAGGAAAACAGGTAAGCAATTGGTGGGTATCTCTTCCGTTTCTCTCTTGATTATTTAAGTGGTTTAAATCAGGAGATGTTATTACAGCTGAAGAGTACAGTTAAGAAATTCACATTTAAAATATTTAACATCCAAATTAATTAATTAAATGGAATAGAGATGGCTGGGCAGGTGATAAGTTGCAGCTGTAGCATGCGAGAACTGTTGGACACCAGTGCGATCCACGGTGACCACATCTGCAGCAAGTGTTGGCTGCTCAGGGAACTTCAGCTCAGAGTTGATGAGCTGGAGTCCGAGCTGTGGACACTGCGGCACATCAGGGAAGGGGGGGAGTTACCTGGACACTGTTTCAGGAGGTAGTCATACCCCTTAGATTAATTATATAAAATTTGGTCTGTAGTCAGGGATAGGAGGGTGTGACTGCAAATGAGGCAGGTATGGGGATCCAGAATTTAGATTTGGAGGAGCCTCAGTCAGTGCCCTTGTCCAATAGGTACAAAGTTCTTGCTCCTGGTGTGAACAAGGGCACAGACTGCATGGAAGATGAGCAAACTGACCAGAGCACCATGGTACAGAGCACCATTCAAGTAGGGGGAGAAAAGAGAAATGTAGTAGTAATAGGGGGCAGCATGGTTAGGGGAATAGATACTGTTCTCTGCAGCAAAGACAGAGTTCTGAAGGCTGTGTTGCCTACCTGGTGCCAAGGTTAAGGACATCTCTTCTGGGCTGGAGAGGAAGTTGGAATGGGAGGGGGAGGATCAAGTTGCCATGGTCCACGAAGGTACCAATGACATAGACAGGACTAGGAAATAGGTTCTGCTGAGGGAATACGAGCAGCTCGGCTAAATTAAAAAGCAGAACCACAAAGACAGTAATCTCCGTATTACTGCCTGAGCCACGTGCAAACTGGTGTAGGGTAAATAAGATTAGCAAGGTAAGGATGAAAGATTGGTGTGTGAGAAATGGGTTCCGATTCATGAGGCACTGGCACCAGCACTGGGGAAGGAGGGAGCTGTTCCGTTGGGATGGGCTTCATTTGAACCATGCTGGGAGCAGTGTCCTGGCGAATCGTATAACTAGGGTTGTAGATAGGGCTTTATACTAATAAGTGGGGGGAGGGGTTCAGTTGAAGGGAAATTTAGAAAATCAAAAATAAATTGAGAGCAGAGGTGCAGGGTAATGAAGAGGCAAACAATAAGCAAAGCGTGACAGGAAGGGGCAGAAAATATAAGCAGAAGAATGTAACAGAAATTAGAACCAGATAGAGTAATAATGGTAAAAAGTCAAAGCTTAAGACTCTCTATCTGAACGCACGTAGCATTTGTAACAAGATAGATGAGTTGATGGCACAAATAGAAAAGAAATGGATATGACTTGATAGCTATTACAGAGACGTGGTCGCAGCGTAACCAAGATTGGGAAATCAATATTCAAGGGTATTCAATGTTTCGGAAAATAGGCAAAAAGGAAAAGGTGGTGGGGTAGCTTTGTTAATAAAGGAAGGTATCGGTGCAGTGGTGAGTAGCGATATAGGTGCAATAGATCGTGATGTGGAATTAGTTTGGGTGGAAATAAGGAATAGCAAGGGGAAGAAGTCACAGGTGGGAGTCATCTATAGGTGACCGAAGAGTTGCCTCACTGTAGGACAAAGTACAAATTGGGAAATAACACAGGGGTGTAAGAAGGGCGCTACAATTGTCATGGGTGATTTTAATCTGCATATTGACTGGACAAATCAGATTAGTAGGGGTAACATGGAAAATGAATCTGTAGAGTGCCTCAGGGATTGTTTCTTAGAGCAATATGTTGCAGAACCTACCAGGGAACAGGCTATTTTAGATCTAGTAATGTGTAACGAGGCAGGATTAATAAGAGATCTCGCAGTTAAGAATCCTCTAGGGGGTAATGATCACAACATGGTAGAATTTCAAAGTCAGTTTGAAGGCGAGAAATTCAGATCTCAAACTAGTGTCCTCAGCTTAAATAAGGGCAATTACAGAGGTATGAAGAAAGAGTTGTCTAAAGTGGGCTGGGAAAACAGACTAAGGGGAAGGTCAGTGGATGAGCAGATATTTCATAATGCTCAGCAAAAATTTATCCCAGTCAAAAAGAAGGATGAACCACCCGTGGTTAACAAAAGGTGGTCAAGGAGAATATCCAATCTAAAACTAAAGCATACAAAGCAGCAAAAACTAGTGGTAAGCCAGAGGATTAGGAATTTTTAGGAACCAGCAGCGGATGACTATAAAGCTAATAAAGAAGGAGAAAATTGATTATGAAAGTAAATTGGCAAGAAATATAAAAACAAACAAGAACTTCTATGGGTATATGAGAGAAAAGCTAAAATGAGCATGGGATCCTTGGAGGATTGTGACTGGAGAATTGATAACAGGGAACAGGGAAATGGCAGATAATTTAAATCAATATTTTGCATCGGTCTTCATGGTGGAGGACACTATAAACATCCAAAGATATCAGATAAGCTAGGAGCTAATGGGAGGAAAGATACTGTAACAGTCTCTCACAAGGGACAAAGTATTTGAGAATGGGACGAAAGGCAGACAAGTCACTGGGATCTGATGGCCTGCGTCCAAGGGTTTTAAAGGAAGTGGCTGTAGAGATGGTGGAGGCATTGGTCAAAATATTCCAGAACTCGCTGGATTCCAGGAGGGTCCAAGTGGATTGGAAAACCGCGAGTGTGACGCCCCTGTTCAAGAAGGGAGGGAGATAAAAAAGCAAGAAACTATAGGCCAGTCAGCCTAACCATAAGACCATAGGAGCAGAAATTAGGCCATTTGGCCCATCGAGTCTGCTCTGGCATTCAATCATGGCTGATAAGTTTCTCAACCCCATTCTCCTGCCTTCTCCCTGTAACCTTTGATCCCCTTCCCAATCAAGAACCTATCTATCTCGGTCTTAAATACACTCAATGACCTGGCCTCCACAGCCTTCTGTGGCAATGAATTCCATAGATTCATCACTCTCTGGCTAAAGAGGTTTTTCCTCATATCTGTTCTAAAAGGTCTTCCCTTTACTCTGAGGCTGTGCCCTCAGGTCCTAGTCTCTCCTACTAATGGAAACATCTTCCCCACGTCCACTCTATCCAGGCCTTTCAGTATTCTGTAAGTTTCAATCAGATCCCTAACATCTGTTGTTGGGAAAATGCTAGAGTCCATTATTAAAGAAGAAATAGCAAGACATTTGGAAAAGCTTAACGCAATCAAACAGAGTCAACATGGTTTTGTGAAAGGGAAATCATGTTTGACAAATTTGCTAGAGTTCTCTGAGGATATAACAAGCAGAGTTGATAAAGGGGAACTGGTAGATGTAGTGTATTTGGATTTCCAGAAGACATTTGACAAAGTGCCACATTAAAGGTTATTGCACAAGATAGGAGCTCACAGTATTGGGGATAATGTATTAGCATGGATTGGGAATTGGTTAACACACAAAAGACAAAGTCGGGATTAATGGATCTTTTCCAGGTTGGAAAGACGTAACTAGTGGAGTCACTGAGGGAGGCAAGGGAGTGATCACAGGGGCTCTGACCCAATTTTTTAATTCCTCTCTGGCCACAGGGCAGGTGCCAGAGGACTGGAGAACAGCTAATGTGGTTCCACTATTTAAGAAGGGTTGTAGCGATAAGCCAGGGAACTACAGGCCAGTGAGTCTCACGTCAGTGGTAGGGAAACTATTGGAGAAAATTCAGAAGGAGAGAATCTATCTCCACTTGGAGAGGCAAGGTTTGATCAGGGATAGTCAGCATGGCTTTGTCAGAGGGAGGTCGTGCCTAACAAATTTGACTGAACTTTTTGAGGAGGTGACCAGGTGTGTACATGAGGGTAGTGCAGTTGGTATAGTTTATATGGATTTCAGCAAAGCCTTTGACAAGGCCCCTCATCTTATGGGAAACTTATAAAGAAGGTAAATGCACATGGGATACAGGGTAATTTGATCAGGTGGATTCAAAATTGACTTAGTTGTAGGGGACAGAGGGTGATGACAGAGGCTGCTTTAGTGACTGGAAGCCAGTGTCCAGTGGCGTACCACAGGGATCTGTGCTCGGTCCCCTATTATTTGACATTTATATAAACGACATAGATGACTATGTAGGAGGTAGGATTAGTAAGTTTGCGGATGACACAAAGATTGGCCAGGTGGTTAACACTGAGGTTGAGTGTCCTGGGCTACAGGAAAATATAGACGGGATGATCAAATGGGCAGATAAGTGGCAGATGGAATTTAACCCTGAAAAGTGTGAGGCGATACACTTTGGAAGGAGGAATTTGAGAAGGAAGTATTCAATGAACGGCATGACACTAGGAAGTTCTGAGGAACAAAGGGACCTTGGCGTTTGCGTACGTAGATCTCTGAAGGCGGAGGCATGTTAGTGGGGTGGTGAAAAAGGCACTTGCCTTTATCAATTGAGGCATAGATTACAAAATTAGGGAGGTCATGTTGGAGTTACATAGAACCTTAGGTGAGGCCACAGCTGGAGTACTGTGTGCAGTTCTGGTCGCCACATTGTAGGAAGGATGTGATTGCACTGGAGAGAGTGCAGAGGAGATTCACCAGGATGTTGCCTGGGATGAAACATTTTAAGTTATGAAGAGAGGTTGGATAGACTTGGGTTGTTTTCGTTGGAGCAGAGAAGACAGAGGGGCGACCTGATCGAGGTGTACAAGATTATGAGGGGCATGGACAGAATGGATAGGGAGCAGCTGTTCCCCTTAGTTTAAGGGTCAGTCAGGAGGGGAGATAAGTTCAAGGTGAGGGGCAGGAGGTTTAGTGGGGATGTGAGGACAAACCTTTTTACCCAGAGGGTGGTGACGGTCTGGAATGCGCTGCCTGGGAGGGTGGTGGTGGAGGCGGGTTACCTCACATCCTTTAAAAAGTACCTGGATGAGCACTTGGCATGTCATAACATTCAAGGCTATGGGCCAAGTGCTGGTAAATGGGATTAGATAGGTAGGTAAGGTGTTTTTCACATGTCGGTGCAGACTCGATGGGCTGAAGGGCCTCTTCTGCACTCTGATTGCCACAAGGATCAGGTCTGGGGCCTCAATTATTTACTACCTATATTAATGACTTGGAGGAGGGGGCAGAATGTAATGTATCCAAATTTGCTGACGAAATAGGTGGGAGGGTATGTGGTGATGAGGACATAAGGAATCTGCAAGGGGATATAGATAGGTTGAGTGAGTGGGCAAAAAACTTGACAGATGGGGTTTAATGTAGGAAAGTGTGAGGTCGTGCACTTTGGTAGGAAAAAAATCAAAAGGCAGACTATTATTTAAATGGAGAGAGACTCCAAAAAAGTGCAGCACAGAGGATCTGGTAATTCTTCTACATGAAACACAAAAAGTTAGCATGCAGGTGTAGCAAGTAATTAGGAAGACAAATGGAATTTTGGTCTGTATAGCTAGGGGGGTTGGAGTTTAAAAATAGGGAAGTCTTGTTACAACTGTACAGGGTGTTGGTGAGGCCGCACATGGAGTACTGTGTAGTTTTAGTCCCCATATTTAAGAAACACTAGCATGGGAGGCAGTTCAAAAGAGATTCACTCAGCTGATTTCTGGGATGAAGGGGTTGACTTATCAAGAATGGCTAAACAGGTTAGGCTTTTATTCATTAGAGTTTAGAAGAATGAGGGGTGATCTTATTGAAACGTACAAGATTCTGAGGGGGCTTGACTGATTAGATGTTGAGAAGATGTTTCCAATAGTGGGGGAATCTTGAACTAGTGGACATACAGAATAAGGGGGCAGTCATTTAAAACTGAGATGTGAAGGAATTTCTTCTCAGAATATAGTGAATGTCTGGAATGCTCTACCCCCCCAGAGAGTTGAGGAGGCTAGATCACTGAAAGTATTTAAAGAGGAGGTAGATAGATTTTTGAAATATTGGGGAGTTGAGAGCTATGAGGAGCTTGAAAGAGCAGTTGAGGCCTGGGGCAGATCAGCTATGATCTTATTGAATGGCAGGGCAGGCTCAAGGGGCCAAATGGCCTACTCCTCCTATTTCTTATGTAAGTGCCGCTTGAGAGCGCTGTTGACAACTCCTTCCATTAATTTACTGCTAATCAAGAGAAGACTGATGGGGCGGTAATCGGCCAGGTTGGATTTGTCCTACTTTTTCTGTACAGGACATATCTGGGCAATTTTCCACATAGCCAGATAATTGCCAGTGTGTTGCAGCTATACTGGAATAGCTTACCTAGGGGTTCAGCAAGTTCTGAAGCACAAGTCTTCAGTACAAGTCTTAAGTACTATTGCTGGAATATTGTCAGGGCCTATAGCCTTTGCATTATCCAGTGCCTTCAGCCGTTTCTTGATATCAAGTGGAGTGAATCAAATTTGCTGAAGACTGGCAACTGTGATGCTGGGGACCTCTGGAGGAGACCAAGATGGATCGTCCACTCATTGCTTCTGGCTGAAGATTATAGCAAATCTTTCAGCCTTATCTTTTGCACTGACGTGCTGGGCTCCCCCATCATTGAAAATGGGGATATTTGTGGAGCCTCCTCCTCATCCAGTGAGTTGTTTAATTGTCCACCACCGTTCACGACTGGATGTGGCAGGACTGCAGTACTTACATCTGATCCACTGGTTGTGGGATTCCTTAACCCGGTCTATCACTTGCTGTTTAGGACTATTTGTGTGCCAAACAGCATGTGTTCTAGCTTCACCAGGTTGACACCTCATTTTTAGGTATGCCTGGTGCTGCTCCTGGCATGCCCTCCTGCACTCTTCATTGAACCAGAGTTGATTATCCAATTTGATGGTACTGGTAGAGTAGGGAGATATGCCAGGCCATGAGGTTACTACTGATTGCCCACAGCACCTCATGGATGCCCAACCTTGAGTTGCTACATCTGTTCAAAATCTATCCCATTTAGCATAGTGGTAGTGCCACACAACATGATGGAGGGTATCCTCAATGTGAAGGTGGGACTTCATCTCCACAACGACTGTGTGGTGGTCACTCCTACGATACTGTCATGGACAGATGCATCTGCGGCAGGCGGGTTGGTGAGGATGAGGTCAAGTAAATTTTTCCCCCTTGTTGCTTCCCTCACCACCCGCTGCAGACCCAGGCTAGCAGCTATATCATTTAGGACTGGGCCAGCTTGGTCAGTAGTGGTGCTACCCTCTTGGTGATGGACATTGAAGCCCCCATCCAGGGTACATTCTGCACCTTGCCACCCTCAGTGCTTCCTCTTTTCCAGATGAGAGGAGCACGGATTTATCAGCTGAGTGTGGGGTGAGGAGGTGGGGGGGGGAGATGCACAGCGGTACGTGGTAATCAGCAGGGGGTTTCCCTGCCCATGTTTGACCTGATGCCATGAAACTTCATGGGGTCCAGAGTCTTTGTTAAGGACACCCAGGGCAACTCTCTCCCAACCATATACCACTGTGTCACCACCTCTGCTGGGTCTGTCCTGCCAATGGGACAGGACATCTATTTACCTATAAGTCCGAGACGCATGGCTCTGAGTGTGGCCATTGTTTCCAGGACTGACACTGACCTCATCTCCTCTGGGGATCTTCCTCCCACAGCTGCCAACCTGATAGTCACCCAACCTCGGACAGCCCGCTTCTACCTCCTACCCAAAATCCACAAACAGAACTGTCCCTGTAGACCGATCGTGTCAGCTCGCTCCTGCCCCACGGAACTCATTTCTCGTTATCTTGACTCCCTTCTCTCTCCCCTTGTCCAGTCCCTTCCCACCTACATCCGTGATTCCTCTGACACCTTACGCCACATCAACAATTTCCAGTTCCCTGGCCCCAACCGCTTCCTCTTCACCATGGACGTCCAATCCCTCTACACCTCCATCCCCCACCAGGATGGTCTGAGGGCCCTTAGCTTCTTCCTCGAACAGAGGCCCGAACAATCCCCATCCACCACTACTCTCCTCCGTCTGGCTGAACTTGTTCTCACACTGAACAATTTCTCCTTCAACTCCTCTCACTTCCTCCAAATAAAAGGTGTGGCTATGGGTACCCACATGGGCCCCAGCTATGCTTGTCTCTTTATGGGGTATGTGGAACATTCCTTGTTCCAGTCCTACTCCGGCCCCCTTCCACAACTCTTTCTCCGGTTCATCGATGATTACTTCGGTGCTGCTTCATGCTGTCATCGGGACTTGGAAAAATTTATTAATTTTGCTTCCAATCTCCACCCCTCCATCATTTTCACGTGGTCCATCTCTGACACTTCCCTTCCCTTCCTTGACCTCTCTGTCTCAATCTCTGGTGTTAGACTGTCCAGCAATATCCATTACATGCCTACCGACTCTCACAGCTACCTCGACTACAGCTCCTCACACCCCGCTTCCTGTAAGGACTCCATCCCATTCTCTCAGTTCCTTCGCCTCCGTCGCATCTGTTCCGATGATGCTACCTTCAAAAAAAGTTCCTCTGACATGTCCTCCTTCTTCCTTAACCGAGGTTTTCCACCCACAGTCGTTGACAGGGCCCTCAACCGTGTCCGGCCCATCTCCCGCGCATCCGCCTTTACGCCTTCTCCTCCCTCCCAGAAACATGATAGGGTCCCCCTTGTCCTCACTTATCACCCCACCAGCCTCCGCATTCAAAGGATCATCCTCCGCCAACTCCAGCATGATGCCATCACCAAACACATCTTCCCTTCACACCCCTGTTGGCATTCCGTAGGGATCGTTCCCTCCGGGACACCCTGGTCCACTCCTCCATCACCCCCTACTCCTCAACCCCCTCCTATGGCACCTCCCCATGCCCACGCAAAAGATGCAACACCTGCCCCTTCACTTCCTCTTTCCTCACCGTCCAAGGGCCCAAACACTCCTTTCAAGTGAAGCAGCATTTCACTTGCATTTCCCCCAACTTAGTCTACTGTATTCGTTGCTCCCAATGCGATCTCCTCTACATTGGAGAGACCAAACGTAAACTGGGCGACCGCTTTGCAGAACACTGCGGTCTGCCCGCAAGAATGACCCAAACCTCCCTGTCGCTTGCCATTTTAACACTCCACCCTGCTCTCTTGCCCACATGTCTATCCTTGGCTTGCTGCATTGTTCCAGTGAAGCCCAACGCAAACTGGAGGAACAGCACCTCATCTTCCGACTAGGCACTTTACAGCCTTCCGGACTGAATACTGAATTCAACAACTTTAGGTCTTGAGCTCCCTCCTCCATCCGCACCCCTTTCTGTTTCTTCCCCCTTCCTTTTGTTTTTTTCCAATAATTTATATAGACTTTTCTTTTCCCACCTATTTCCATTATTTTTAAATCTTTTATGCTCCTCCCACCCCCGCTAGAGCTATACCTTGAGTGCCCTACCATCCATTCTTAATTAGCACATTCATTTAGATAATATCACCAACTTCAACACCTCTGTGTCCTTTTGTTCTTTTGTCTGTGACATCTTTTGATTATCTGCTCCTATCACTGCTTGCTTGTCCCTACAACCACACCACCCTCCTCCACTTCTCCACCCTCCTCCACTTCTCCCCCCCCCCACCTTACACCTTGAACCAGCATATATTTCACTCCTCTCCTTGGATTCACCTAGTTCTGTTGAAGGGTCATGAGAACTTGAAACGTCAACTCTGTTCTTCTCCGCCGATGCTGCCAGACCTGCTGAGTTTTTCCAGGTAATTCTGTTTTTGTTTTTTTTTTCCATCTATTTACCCAGTCCACTTTAGCCAACTCTGCCTTCATACCTTTTATTTAAGCTAGTATCTTGGGTGAATATAAAACTTCCAATGGCTCAATTCCAAGCAGGGAATTCTTATTATGTCCTGGCCTAAATTATCCCTGGACCTTGTTGTAGTTATCAGAAAGATTTTGCTGTGTTTCTCTAGATTACTTGGACTTCCAAAAGGCCTTTGACAAGGTGCCGCACAGGAGGCTGCTCAGTAAGATAAGAGCCCATCGTGTCAGAGGCAAGGTTCTAGCATGGATAGAAGATTGGCTGTCTGGCAGGAGGCAGAGAGTGGAGATAAGGGGGTCCTTCTCAGGATGGTGGCCGGTGACTAGTGGAGTTCTGCATGGGGTCAATGTTGGGACCACAACTTTTCACTTTATACATTAATGATCTAGATGAAGGAACTGAAGGCATCCTGGCTAAGTTTGCAGATGATACAAAGATAGCTGGAGGGACAGGTAGTATTGAAGAGGTGGGGAGGCTGCAGAAGGATTTGGACAGGTTAGGAGAATGGGCAAAGGAGTGGCAGAAGGAATACAACGTGGGGAAGTGTGAAGTCTTGCACTTTGGTAGGAAGAATAGAGGCATAGACTATTTTCTAAATGGGGAGAAAATCTGGAGTGCAAAGGGACTTGGGAGTCCTAGTCCATGATTCTCTTAAGGTTAATGCGGTGGTAAGGAAGGCAAATGCAATGTTGGCATTTATTTTGAGAGGACTAGAATATAAAAGCAGGGATGTGCTGCTGAGGCTTTATAAGGCTCTGGTCAGACCACATTTAGAATATTGTGAGCAATTTTGGGCCCCGTATCTCAGGAAGGATGTGCTGGCCCTGGAGAGGGTCCAGAGGAGGTTCACGAGAACGATCCCAGGAATGAAAGGCTTAACATATGAGGAATTTTTGAGGACTCTGGGTCTATACTCGATGGAGTTTAGAAGGATGAGGGAGGATCTGATTGAAACTTACAGAATACTGAAAGACCTGGATAGAGTGGACGTGGGGTAGATGTTTCTATTAGTAGGAGAGACTAGGACCCGAGGGCACAGCCTCAGAGTAAAGGGAAGACATTTTAGAACAGAGATGAGGAGAAACTTCTTTAGCCAGAGAGTGGTAAATCTGTGGAATTCATTGCCACAGAAGGCTGTGGAGGCCAGGTCATTGAGTGTATTTAAGACTGAGATAGATAGGTTCTTGATTGGTAAGGGGAGAAGGCAAGAGAATGGGGTTGAGAAAGTGATCAGCCATGATTGAATGGCAGAGCAGACTCAATGGGCCGAATGGCCTAATTTCTGCTCCTATGTCTTACGGTCTTATTACAACAGTAACTTCTAATTGTTATATGCTTGTAACCTGTAATACAATTCATGTCCATAAGACATAGGAGCAGAAGTAGGCCATTCAGCCCATCAAGTCTGCTCCGCCATTCAATGAGATCATGGCTGATCTGATCACCCTCAACTCCACTTTCCTGCCTTTCCCCCATAACCCTTGATTCCCTTACTGATTAAAAATCTCTCTATCTCAACCTTGAATATACTTAACGACCCAATCTCCACAGCCCTCTGCGGTAAAGAATTTCAGAGATTGACTACCTTCTGAGAGAAGAAATTCCTCCTGTTCTCGGTTTTAAATGGGCGACCCCATACTCTGAGATTATGCACTCTGGTCCTAGACTCTCCCACAAGGGGAAACAACCTCTCAGCATCTACCCTGTCAAGCCCCCGAGACTCTTATGTTTCAAAACGGTTGCCTCTCATTCTTCTAAACTGCAATAACTACAGGCCCAACCTACTCAATCTCTCCTCATAAGAAAATCCCTCCATACCCAAGGTCAACCTAGTGAGCCTCCTCTGGGCTGCCTCTAATGCCAGTATATCTTTCCTTAGATAAGGGATCAAAATTGTTCACAGTGTTCTAGGTGTGGTCTAACTAATGCCCTGTATCGTTTTAGCAAGACTTCCCTATTTTTATACTCCATTCCCTTTGAAATGAAAGCCAACATTCCATTTGCCTCCCCTATTACCTGTTGAACGTGTATGTTAGCTTTTGAGATTCATGCACCAGAACTCCCAAATCCCTCTATGCTGCATGCCTTTCTCCATTTAAATAACATTCAGCTCCTCTATTCTTCCTGAAGTGCATGACCTCACATTTTCCCACATTATATTCCAGCTGCCACTCTTTGCCCACTCACTTAACCTGTCTATATCCCTCTGTAGACTCCTTGTGTCACCTTCACCACTTGCCTTCCAACCTATTTTGTCATCCGCTAATTTGCAATAGTACATTCACTTCCCTCATCTAAGTCATTAATACATATTGTAAATAATCAAGGCCCAGCACTGATCCCTGTGGCACTCCACAGGTTGCCATCCTGAAATGCCCCCCTTATCCCAACTCTGTCTTCTGTTAGTTAGCCAATCTTCTATCCATTTTAATATGTTACCCCCAACACCATGGGCTCTTAAACAAAAACAGAATTACCTGGAAAAACTCAGCAGGTCTGGCAGCATCGGCGGAGAAGAAAAGAGTTGACGTTTCGAGTCCTCATGACCCTTCGACAGAACTGACAGTTCTATCGAAGGGTCATGAGGACTCGAAACGTCAACTCTTTTCTTCTCCGCCGATGCTGCCAGACCTGCTGAGTTTTTCCAGATAATTCTGTTTTTGTTTTGGATTTCCAGCATCCGCAGTTTTTTTGTTTTTATAACCATGGGCTCTTATCTTATTAAGTAGTCTTACATGGTTCAGTTCAGCTGTGGTTCAGTTGGTAGCACTCTCGCCTGACACAGAAGGTTATGGGTTTAAGTCACACTCCAGGACTTTAGCACAAAAATCAAGATTAACATTCATAGTGCTGAGTGACTGCCACACTGTTTGAAAGGCTGTTTCTCCAATGAGACATTAAATCAAGGCCCCATATGCCCTCTCAGGTGGATGTTAAAGATTTTATGGCACTGTTTCTATTCCTAAAGGGAGTAGGGAAGCAATCCCTGGTGACCTGGCCCATACATACCCCTCAATCAACATCACTAAAGTATTATCACACTACTGTTTATGGGAGCTTATGGCTGCCACCGGACTGGGTTTCCAACATTACAGCAGTGACTAGGCTTCAAAAAAAGTACTTCATCCGCAGCAAAACACTTTGGGCCTTCTGGTGGGTGGTCATGAAAGGCGCTATATAAATGTAAGTCTATAGCCTATCTCAAGTACCGACTTCGATTTTTTTAAAATTGCTGATGTCCAGCCACAGTGGTCCATTTTAATTTTGCAATCTTATCTACCAGACCCCGCTATGCCTTTCTCAACCGGCCATTTAGAGACAAACACCATGGCAATTGTTGAGGGCCAAGGTGTTCTCGGCTGAGTAATAGTGAAGGTGCGAGAGAGGGGAGAAAGGGAGCCGTCCCTCAGTCTGACTGGGTCTCGACAAGCCGGCGTTGCCAAGAAAAAGCGATGCATTTCCATTGTAAAGATACAAATTAACCGCAAATCAACGACCACGGGTCCAATTTTCCCCATCCCCTTCTTACACGATTTGAACTGCAGTAATGCAAATTATGTTAAAAAAAAGTCTGAGACGGTCGATTAGATATTAATAGGAAAGCACAGTCACCAAATTCAAAACGCAGATTTCCAAGTCTCCTGATAATTAACGACACCAAGATTACCCCTAAAGCACCAAATGTTCTTTACCGCACCGTGCAGTATTAGTTATAAAGAACGTGTGGCTACTGCCCATTACTCACCCTGCAGCACCTCTTCCGGCCTCAGGGACACGCAATCCGGCTGACACAACGTTCCATCCGGAGGCCGACACATACTCACAGCGACCACTCAGCACATCGCAATTATAATCAGGAGCGCAAGTCCCGCCTCCTGCCTCCTTTTCAACAAACCAGAGAACAAAAAAAGAGCGGCGTGCGAGCGTACGGAGATTTACTAATCTGAAATTAAAGCTCAGCCGCTGGAAACGTGCAGCAGCTCAATGGGCAGTGACTCTTCTGCTCAGAGTCGGATTGTGCCACACCACCTGACCCCCACGGAAAAAATTGTGCAGAAAAACATCTTTGACCACCAGTCCAGTGGTCCACATGTAATATGTTCCTTGAGACCCAGCGGGAAAAGGAGATGGTGGATCCTGTCGGATGGTTCCCGAGAAGAGTGCTGAAGTCATTTTGCAGAATGCCTCATTGCCAGAACTTTCAAACCAGCACCAAGACATAAACAATAAATTATAAAGATTTTCCTTTTCCCACCTATTTCCATTATATAAAAAACACCCCACTAGAGCTATACCTTGAGTGCCCTACCATCCATTCTTAATTAGCACATTCGTTTAGATAATATCACCAACTTTAATTTTAACACCTATGTGTTCTATTGTACTATTGTCATTGACATCTTTTGATGATCTGCTTCTATCACTGCTTGTTTGTCCCTACAACCACACCCCCCCCCCCACCTCTTTGTCTCTCTATCTCTCCGCCCCCCACACACACACCTTAAACCAGCTTATATTTCAACTCTTTCTTGGACTCGAACGCAAGTTCTGTCGAAGGGTCATGAGGACTCGAAACGTCAACTCTTTTCTTCTCCGCCAATGCTGCCAGACCTGCTGAGTTTTTCCAGGTAATTCTGTTTTTGACCAAGACATAACATGGCTGGTGGTGAGAAGGGCCCTTCCGATCAGATCCTTCCTGCACACAGAGTCTCAAGGTGCATGAGTCCTCACAATGCCCAACTCCTTCTGGAATGTGTGTTTGCAAAGCACATCTGGAAAAAGATGCATTTTAAAAAATTCGTTCACAGGGTGCAGGCATCACTGGCTAGGCCAGCAGTCCATGTGGTGCAGAGGACCCAGAGTAATCTGGGGGAGGGAGTTCCAGTATTTTGACCCAGTGACACTGAAGGAACAGCAATATAGTCCAAGTAAGGTTGGTACGTATGGTTTGGAGGGGAACTTGCATGTGATGTTTTTCCATGCACCTTCTGCCCTTGTTCTTCTACATGGTAGAGGTGCAGTTTGGAAGGTGCTGTCGAAGGAGCCTTGGTTTGAGTTGCTGCAGTGCAACTTTGTAGATGGTACACACTGCTGCCACTATGCGTTGGTGGTGGAGAGAATTTTTAAGGTGGTGGATGGGGTGCCAATCAAGAAGGCTGTTTTGTCCTAGATAGTGACAAGCTTCTTGAGTGCTGTTGGAGCTGCACTAATCCAGAGAGATAGAGTGTTCCATCACACTCCTGACTTGTGCCTTGTAGATGGTGGATAGGCTTTTGAGAGTCAGGAGGTGAGTTACTTGCCACAGAATTTCCAGACTGGCATACTCCCAAGTTCCCGGACTATATGCTGAAGAAGATCGGAACAGCCAAGTGGGGAACTAAAAGAATAGTCACCTGCTTCTGGAATTCTTTCAGTGACAGGTTTTGAAATACAAAAAAAAAGCTCTTTCAGTTTAAATAGATTTTGAATTGTAAGTTAGATGTGTTTTTACTGCAGTGATTATTATAGGGCTCTATCCCTTGTTGACCCGTAATAGACTTGAGATCCCAAGCAGTGTTTTCTCCAGTTTTGAATGTATAAGAGCACTTATGCATTCAAAACTGAAAAATACATTGATATCTCCAATGTTATCATCTGAAGTGAGTTAAATGCCCAGAGCCCTTTAAAAATGAAATAAAACCTTCAGCAGCTTTCATTTAAAGCCTCCACCTGCTCCTGGATTGCTTTGATTGTGAGGACATTTGATGTAGCTTAGAAAAAAAAAGGCCATTTGCTTTTTCTGTTTCAATTAACTTTATTGTTTATAGTTCCCAGGATTTGTTATTATAGCTGAGCCCATTATGAATCCTTGGCTAAATTTCAAAAGGTTCAGAACTACTTCTCAGCAGAGGCCTGTGTTCACATTTTGACTCATAGTTTTAAGGGTTATTAAAGGATTATGTGTCTTTGATGTAGTTAGTGAATTAGATGTTTGTTTTTGCAACAGATTGACCACCTGAGGGGATTTAAATTTTTGAATGGGTTTTAGCAATGGGATTTTTTTCAGTTTCAAGTCTGGTTGAGTGAAAGCTGTACTAGATTGTTATAATTGTTTGTTCATCTTCACCTAGCTCCTGAGGTCTGTCCATAGTGTATACTTGCTGAGTGGCTATGGACGATGCATGGGACCACAGAGATGACATGGGGAATTTCAGGAGGCATGGGGGTTTAAAGGGGCATGGGGAATATAAGGGGGCATAGAAGGGGCATGGGGAATATGAGGAGGCATGAGGAGATAAGGGTGGTGGGGGTTGAGGGCCTGACATTAATCATTAAAACTGTATTGATAGCCCAATGAAGAGAGACCGACATTACAACTTACTGATCTGGCCATCCACCTACCTCCATTGTCACCTTGAGCCTGCCTCTGAAAGCGGCGGTCCCAACATCATCTCACTCCGCCTCTCCAAAATGAAGACAATGGCATTTTTAAAGGAGATGTGTCTGCCAAGTTGGGAAGTTGCCTAACTTGACCTTCCTGTTTCCTCCATGAAAATCCGGCCACAAGTGTCTCTGCTGCAGTTACTTTAAATTTTCCATGACTTTGCATGAACTCCAGGAATTGGATAGTTGCTACTATGCTTCCTAGTAAAGGCTGTTACAAATTAGGCTTTTTCTGAAGTACACTATTCAGTTTTTTATAAGCAGGCCTGTGCTTACTATGATCTGAAAAGAATCAGCAAATTCACACAGAGAATAGAATAAATGGAAGTTGCCTGTGATATTCAATATGAGTATTAGGAATGTGAATTTTGTAATTTGTAATAACAGGGCAAAAGATTACAGCCCTGTGCTAATATTTCAAGAATGAATTCAACATGCTTAAAGATGTACTGAAGGTCAAATGAACTTGATCATATTCACAACTAACACCTGAGATTACAAAGGATGCTTTGCCACAAAAGATAGCATAGAGTCAGATGAGTTCAACTCCTTCTGGATTTTGTGTTAGCAAAGCACTTCTGGAAAAAGTTGCATTTTTAAAATATTCCTTCACAGGGTGCAGGCGTCACTGGCTAGGCCAGCACTTATTGCCCATCCCTAATTGCCCTTAAAAAAGTGATGATGAGCCGCCTCCTTGAACCACTGCAGCCCTCCTTCTTCACCTCCCAACCTATGGTTATGATATCATTTCATTTATACAGTTTCTAGCTGCACCACTCCAAAGGCATTTGCATACCATAACTCTTTACCCATTCTCAATCCTGCCGGCTTGTGGTCTTGAGTCTTAAACGTCAGTGTTTAAGATCAGAATGACGCAAAAGGAGACATTTGCCAAGACAAAGATATGAGTCTACAGTTTAGAGTGATGAAGAAATCTAAATGTAAACATGTGTCTGCTGGTCCTCAACAATGCTTCAAGCATAGATATTATACTGTTAGTTGCTTTTGAAGACTTTCATTCTAATATTTGACCACAGAATATAAAATGGAACCTATCACAAGTGATTCTTTCACTTATGGTCTCCCTTACTACTTCTCAATCTTAATCTCTAGCACAGAACTTCTGACGACTTCAGTAGGTGGAAAACGTCACAATGTCTGATCATATTGTTCATGTTGAATTTTACTCATTGGACTTATTTCCAGAACGAAGTTCACATAGAGCAAAAGTGTGTGCAGAATAATAATGTTAGACTTACACACACAACTTACATCCATAGTTGAAAAATAAATAGTGAGGCCTGCTATTCGTTAGAACGTTTCTTGAACTAATTCTAGTGCAGCAGTCTCTCTTGCTGTATTGCTAGTTTGACAGTTAATTCCTCACCACCTTATCTTCTGCCCTTCCACATCTTTCCCAACCAAATTATTCAAGCTCTCTGGTGAGGTCTTTTTTCACAGTGAAGCTATGAAGAATACAGTAAATGGCAATTATTTGTGAGATCTTGTAGTGTCAATCCTTCTCTTTTGTTTGGCATATTGGAAGAACACCCTGTTTTAAGATCGCAGTGGTATGTCTGATGATTCTGATTGTCAAGTTTGTTTCATTGCATCTGCACTTTGTTTCTGTCAGTGATTGGTGCTGAACCATGGCTGCATAGGGCCTCCCATGAGCCAAACTTCTACTCTTGCTTCTCTTTCAGATAAGGGTTGTACAGCTGAATGTCTTAGAATGAGGTCAA
Organism: Carcharodon carcharias; assembly: GCF_017639515.1. Taxonomy (NCBI): domain Eukaryota; kingdom Metazoa; phylum Chordata; class Chondrichthyes; order Lamniformes; family Lamnidae; genus Carcharodon; species Carcharodon carcharias. Next base: position 68,506,064 of record NC_054469.1, on the reverse strand, counting down.
GACTAGAACTGCCTGAGTAGCATGTATTTAACAGCCAATGTTAATGCTGGTAGACACTAGGTGGAAATTGAGACTTTACTTCATATCAAACAAAACTGTTCACAACCTTGACATCCTGTCGGCCCTGAGCTGAATGCCTGATTCAACGTCCTTTCTATCTCAACATACATCTTAGATAAAAGCAAAAAACTGCGGATGCTGGAAATCCAAAACAAAAACAAAAATACCTGGAAAAACTCAACAGGTCTGACAGCATCTGCAGAGAGAAATACAGTTAACGTTTCAAGTCTGTATGACTCTTCAAAAAAACTAAGGAAAAATAGAAGAGAGGTGAAATATAAACTGGTTTAAGGAGGGGTGGGACAGGTAGAGCTGGATAGAGGGCCAGGTGGAATTGCCAAAAGATGTCATAGACAAAAGGACAAAGAGGTGTTGACGGTGGTGATATTAGCTAAGAAATGTGCTAATAGGTGACATTAAGGGTAGAAAGCAGGACAAGTAAGTTACAGATAGCCCTAGTTGGGGTGGGCAACTCTACCTGTCCCAGCCCCCTTTAAACCAGTTTATATTTCACATCTCTTCTATTTTTCCTTAGTTCTGTTGAAGAGTCATATGGACTCGAAACGTTAACTGTATTTCTCTCTGCAGATGCTGTCAGACCTGCTGAGTTTTTCCAGGTATTTTTATTTTTGTTTTTGTTTTGGATTTCCAGCATCTGCAGTTTTTTGCTTTTATCTAAGATGTATGTTGAGATAGAAATGACATTGAATCAGGCATTCAGCTCAGGGCCGACAGGATGTCAAGGTTGTGAACAGTTTTGTTTGATATGAAGTAAAGTCTCAATTTCCACCTAGTGTCTACCAGCATTAACATTGGCTGTTAAATACATGCTACTCAGGCAGGTCTAGTCTTGACCTCATTCTAAGACATTCAGCTGTACAACCCTTATCTGAAAGAGAAGCAAGAGTAGAAGTTTGGCTCATGGGAGGCCCTATGCTGCCATGGTTCAGCACCAATCACTGACAGAAACAAAGTGCAGATGCAATGAAACAAACATGACAATCAGAATCATCAGATATTTTTATTTTTGTTTTTGTTCAACATACAACTTCCTCTGTAACATCAGCTGTTTCCGTCCCTACCTCAGCCCATCTGCTGCTGAAACCCTCATTCAGGTCATTGTCACATCCAGCCGGGGCATTCCAAAAATGACCAAGCTGTTTTTCCATCCCGCTCTCCATAAACTTCAACTCATCCAACATTCTGCCACTCATACCTTATGACACATCAAGTAACATTTACCCATCACAGCCATCCTGCCTGATGGACATTGGCTTCCAGCTGCCCAGTCTCTCAAATTTAAAATTTGAATCCTTGTGTTAAAATCCCACCATGGCCTTATCTCTCCATACTTCTGCAATCTCCTCCAGCCCTGCAACCTTGTCCCAAACCCTCAGTGGCTCTTGTGCATTCGCTCCCTACTGAGACAGAAGGCTGTGTGTTCAGGTATTACTTCAGAGACAAGCATGAAATGCAGGCTTACACCCCAGGGCAGTGCAAAGGGAGTGATGAACTTCCAGCGAAGACATTAAAACCAAATCTATCCTCTCAAAAGAGCAGAGCAATTCTTCCTGGTGCACTGAACATTTATTCCTCAACGCAGAACTACTTGTGTGCCAAACAGCATAAGCAGCAAGTCATAGACAGGGCTAAGTGATCTCACAACCAACGGATCAGATCTAAGCTCTGCAGTACTGCCACATCCAGTCGTGAATGGTGGTGGACAATGGAGGCTCCACAAATATTCCCATCCTCAACGATGAAGAAGCCCAACACATCAGTGCAAAAGACAAGGCTGAAGCATTTGCTACAATCTTCAGCCAAAAGTGCCGAATGGATGATCCATCTCGGCCTCCTCCAGAGGTCCCCAGCATCACAGGTGCCGATCTTCAGCCAATTCGATACACTCCACTGATGTCAATAAACAGCTGAAGGCACTGGATACTGCAAAGGCTATGGGCCCTGACAATATTTTGGCAATAGTACTGAAGACTTGTGCTCCAGAATCTGCCATGCCCCTAGCCAAGCTCTTCCAGTACAGCTACAGCACTGGCATTTACCCGGCAATGTGGAAAATTGCCCAGTTATGTCCTGTACACAAAAAGCAGGACAAATCCAACCTAGCCAATTACCGCCCCATCAGTTTACTCTCCATCATCAGTAAAGTAATGGAAGGGTTCATTAACAGTGCTATCAAGCGGCACATGCTTAGCAATAATCTGCTCACTGATGCCCAGTTTGGGTTCTGCCAAGGCCACTCGGCTCCTGACCTCATCACTGCCTTGGTTCAAACATGGACTAAAGAGCTGAACTCCCAGGGTGAGGTGAGAGTGACTCCCCTTGACATCAAGGTAGCATTTGACCGAGTGTGGCATCAATGATCCCCAGCTAAACTAGAGTCAATGGGAATCAGGGAAAACTCTCTGCTGGCTGGAGTCATACCTAGCACAAAGGAAGACAGTTGTGTTTGTTGGAGATCAGTCATCTCAACTCCAGGACATCACTGCAGGAATTCCTCAGGGTAGTGTCCTCAGCCCAACCATCTTCAGCTGCTTCATCAATGACCTTCTTTCCATCTTAAGGTTAAAAATGGGGATGTTCACTGATGATTGCACAATGTGCAGCACCACTCGCGACTCAGATACTGAAGCAGTCCATGTCCAAATGCAGCAGGACCTGGACAACATCCAGGCTTGGGCTGACAAGTGTCAGGCAATGACCATCTCCAACAAGAGAGAATCCAACCATCACCCCTTCATGTTCAATGACATTACCATCACTGAACCCCCACTATCAACATCCTGGAGTTACCATTGACCAGAAACTTAATTGGACAAGCCGTATATATACTGTGGCTACAAGATCAGGTCAGACAAGTAACCCACCTCCTGACTCTCCAAAGCCTGTCCACCATCTACAAGGCGCAAGTCAGGAGTGTGATGGAATACTCCTCACTTGCCTGGATGAGTGCAGTTCCCACAACACTCAAGAAGCTTGACAGTGTCCAGGACAAAGCAGCCCGCTTGATTGGCACCACATCCACAGACATTCACTCCCTCCATCATCGAGCAGCAGTGTGTACCATCTACAAGATGCACTGCAGAAATTCACCAAGGCTGCTTCGACAGCACCTTCCAAATCCAGGACTACTACCATCTAGAAGGACAATGGCAGCAGATAGATGGGAACACCACCACCTGGAAGTTCCCCTCCAAGTTACTCACCATCCTGACTTGGAAATATATCCCTGTTCCTTCACTGTCGCTGGGTCAAAATCCTGGACCTCCCTTCCTAACAGCACTGTGGGTATACCCATGGACTGCACTGGTTCAAGAAGGCAGCTCATCACCACCTTCTCAAGGGCAACTAGGGATGGACAATAAATGCTGGCCCAACCAGCGAAGCCCACATCCCATGAATGAATTAAAAAACCAACATCACCAAACTAGATTGTCTGGTCATTATCTCATTCCTATTTGTGGGATATTACCATGTGTAAATTGGCTACTATGTTTCTCATATTACAGCAGTGACTTCACAAGTATTTCAGTACCACTATGGTACAAAACACAGCTATAAGTGTTGAGTTTTTATTTAAATTAGTCAAGATCCTGGTGTTTTAAAGCCTCTTGGTTACTGGAGCTCCAGAAGATTTTTCAGACTCAGAACTTATGTTCTATTAGACACAGCTTCCTTAAAGTTTCTAGCCATGGATCATGGATTTCAGATTTTACATAATCATAGAATTATTATGGTGCAGAAGGAGACTGTTCAGCTCATTGTGTCTGCACCAGCTCTCTGAATGAGCATTATGACTTGGTGCTATTCTCTTGCCTTTTCCCCATAACCCTGCACACTGTTTCTATTTAAATAATCATCTAATGCCCTCTTGAATGCCTCGATTGAACCTGCCTCCACCAGACTTCCAGGCAGTGCATTGCAGACTCGAACCACTCGCTGTGTGAAAGTTTTTTCTCATTTGCTTCTTTTGCAAATCACTTTGAATCTGTGCCTTCTCATTCTTGATCCTTTTACCAGGGGGACCATTTCACCCTATCTACTCTGTCCAGCCCCCTCATGATTTTGAACACGTCTATCAAATTTCCTCTTAGCCTTCACCTCTCCAAGGAGAACAGTCCCAACCTCTCCAATCTATCTTTATAACTAAAGATTTTCTTTCCTGGAACCATTTTTGTAAACCTCTTCTGCACTGTCTCCAATGCGTTCACATCCTTCCTAAAGTGTGGCACCCAGCACTGTACACAATACTCCTGCTAAGGTCTAACTTATGTCCTATACAAGTTCAGCATAACATCCTTGCTATTGTACCCTACGCCCCTATTAATAAAGCCTAGGATACTGTATGCTTTATTAACTGCCATTTCCACCTGTCCTGCCACCTTGAATGACTTATGCACATATACACCCAGGTCCTTCTGCTCCTGTACATCCTTTAGAGTTGAACCCCTTATTTTATACTGTACCTCCATGTTCTTCCAATCAAAATGAATCACCTCACACTTCTCTGCATTGAACTTCATCTGTCACCTATTTGCCCACTTCACTAATTTGTCTATGTCCTTTTGAATTTCTACACTGTCTTCCTCACAGTTTACAATACTTTCAAGTTTTATAACATCTCCAAACTTTGAAATTGTCCCCTGCATTACAAGATCTAGTTCATTAATATATATCAGGAAACTGAAGGGTCCTCATACCAACCCCCGAGGAACTCCATTACAAACCTTCCTCCAGCCCGAAAAATATCCATTAACCATTACTCGCTGTTTCCTATTACTCAGCCAATTTTGTATCCACATTGCTACTGTCCCATTTATTCCACGAGCTATAACTTTTCTTACTAGTCTGTTGTGCAGCATTTGTATCAAATGCCTTTTGGAAGTCCATGTACACCACATCAACAGCATTACTCTCATCACTCCTGTTACCTCCTCAAAAAACTCTAGCAAGTTAGTTAAACACGATTTCCCTTAAGAAATTCATGCTGGTTCTTCCTAATCAACTCATATTTTTCCACGTGATTATTAATTCTATCTCGAATAATTGTTTCTAGAAGCTCCCCCACCACTGAAATTAAACTGGTCTGTGATTGCTGGGATTATCCTTACAACCTTTTTTGAACAAGGGCATAATGTTTGCAATTCTCCAGTCCTTTGGCACCTCCCCTGAGTCTAGGGAAGACTGAAAGATTATGGCCAGTGCCCCTGCAATTTTTACTCACTTCCTTCAATATCCTTGGATGCATCTCATCCAGTCCCGGTGCCCTGTTAATCAGCAGCTTGTCCAATACTCCCTCCTTATCAATTTTGAACCCTTCTAGTGAATGAGTCTTCTCATCTGTCACAAAGACCTGGTCAGCATCGGCTTCCTTGGTAAAGAAAGATGCAAAGTATTCATTTAACACCTCAGCCATATCCCCTGCCTCCATGTGTAAATCCCCTTATTGGTCTCTAATTGGCCCTGCTCTCCCTTATCCTCACCCTTTTACCATTTATGTGCCGACAGAAGACTTTGGGATTCCCCTTTATGTTGGCTGCCAGTCATAATCCCTCTTCACTTCTCTTATTTGCTCCTTCCCCTCTCCTCTGAACCTTCTGTTCTGCTGAAGTGTCATATGGACTCAAAACGTTAACTGTATTCCTCTCCGCAGATGTTGTCAGGCCTGCTGAGTTTTTCCAGGTATTTTTATTTTTGTTTTGAATTTCCACATCCGCAGTTTTTTTGCTTTTATCTTCTGTAATCAGCTTGGTTCTCAATTGTATTTTCTACTTGACACCTGTCGTAAGCACACTTTTTCTTCTTTATCTTAATTTCTATCTTTTTCATCCAGGGAGCTCTGGATTTGTTTGTCCTACCTTTCCTTTTTCAGGGAATATACCTTGACTGTGCCCGAACCATTTCTTCTTTGAAGGTAGCCCATTGTTCAGATACAGTTTTTCCCACCAGCCTTTGGTTCCAGTCTATCTGGCCCAGCTCCGTTCTTGCCCCATTGAAGTCAGCTCTCCCCCAGTTAATTATTCTTACTCTAGATTGCCCATTGTCCTTTTCTACCATCATCCTAAACCTTATGATACAATGATCACTGTCCCCTAAATGTTCTCCCACTGACACTTGAGCTACCTGGCCCATCTCATTTCCAAGAACCAGGTCTAGCAGTGCCTCCTTTCCTGTTGGACTGGACACATACTGCTGGAGAATATTCTCCTGAACACATTTTACAAACTCTTGTCCCTCTCTGTCCTTTACACGATCACTATTCCAGTCTATATTCAGGTAATTAAAGTCCCCCATTATAACTACTTTGTAATGTTTGCACCTCTCTGTAATTCCCCTGAAGGTTTGTTCCTCTACATCATTCCCACTAGTTAGACCACACAGAGCAATGTAATTGCACCCTTTTTGTTCCTTAGCTCAAGCCAAATTGATTCTGTCCTTGAACCTTCTGGGACATCCTCTTTCTCCAGCACTGCAATGCTCTCCTTAACCACTACAGCCACCCCCCCTCCTCTTTGTCTGCCCAATCTTTCCTGGACCCCTTGTGCCCAGGAATATTTAACACCCAGTCCTGCTCTTCCTTGAGCCAGGTCTCTGTTATCACCTCAACATCATAATTCCGCATGGCAATCTGCGCCTGTAACTCACAAATTTTATTTACTATACTCCGTGAACTCTCATACACGCAGTATAACCCCAATTTAGACTTCATTACTTTTTCCCTTACTTTGACTCCATTTATTAAATTACTATTCTCTATTCTAGTGCTATCTGTCTCTCCTAGTACTTTGTGCACCTTGTTAGTACTCTCCACTATTCTCTCCTTGTTCCCACACCCTTTCCAAGTTAGTTTAAAGCCCTTCAACAGCACCAGCAAAACACCTTGCAAGTCCCAGCTCTGTTCAGATACAACCCATCGACTTGTACAGGTACCATCTCCCCAGAGCCAGTCCCAGTGTCCCAGGAACCTAAAACCCTCCCTCTTGCCAGCCGCACATTCATCTGCCTTATCCTCCTATTTCTGTACTCACTTCCATGTGGCACTGGGAGTAATCCGGAGATTAATATTTTTGAAGCCCTGCTTGCTAATTTTCTACCTAGCTCCCTAAATTCTGTCTGCAGGACAACATCCCCCTTCCTACCTAAGTCATTGGTACTAACACGGACCACGACCTCTGGTTGTTCACCCTCCCCCAGAAGAATGTCCTGCAGCTGCTCCACAACATCCTTTTGACCCTGGCACCAGGGAGGCAACATACCATCCTGGGGTCACGTCTATGGCCACAGAAACAACGACTTGAACCAATTGCTTTTAGGTGGTTGACAGATAACTGCCACTCCAGGCAGTTCTCTGCTTAACAAGCTAACTTAACATACTTATGTCAGATCTTGATTCTTAATCTACTTTTTAAAAAATAATACGCCTTACCAATGTACTATGATTTCAAACTCAATAAGATAATTAAGTTTCACTGAATATGCATGATTTAAAGTGTAAATCGTGCTGTGCACAAATTAATTGCTGTTTCCTATATTACAGTAGTGGCTACACTTTAACACTACTTCTTGAGCTGTAAAGTGTTTTAGGCTGCCCTGGTGTTATAAAATATGTTATATAAATGCAAGCCTTTCATTAAAAAGTGAAATTTTTTTTAGACAAAATCAATTTTGATTTTACTCCATGCCTGCAATGATTATCTTCACTGCATCAATGGATACTGAGTCATGCAGAGCAGGAATGTTCCTGATTTGATTCCTGGTCTGTTCTACATTAGCAAATCACAGTTGGGGTATTACCATTGGCTTCTATTCTTGGCTTGGAGGGGAAGGAAAAGCTCCCATGTTCACTGACTACTATTTCATGGGACGTACTTGAATGGGTATATGAGGTCAAAGCTGCAGCATGTTGGAGCTCCTGGATAACGTTGTGATCCAAGGCAAACAAGTCTGCAGTGTTTGATGCTTGAGAAACTTTGGCTCAGAATCATTGAGCTGGAGACTGAGCTGCAGACTCTGCGACACATCAGGGAGGGGGAAAGTTACTTGGATGCTTTGTACCGGGAGGCAGTCACGCCACTTAGGATAAGGTCTTATGATTTGGTCAGTGGTCAGGGACAGGAGGGTGTGACTGCGAGTGAGGCAGGTGTGGAGGGCAGGAGTGTGAGCCTCTGCAATTATCCAACAGGTTTGAAGCTTTTTCAGCCTGTTTCGATGAGAATGGGAGCTACAGAGTGGATGAGCGAACTGACCATGGCATCGTGGTACAGGAAGCCATTCAAGTGGGAGGAGCAAAAAGGAACGTAGTGGTAGTAGGGGTTAGTATAGTGAGGGGGTTAACACTATTCTCTGTAGCAAAGAGTGAGGGTCTGTGTTGCCTGCCCAATGCCAGGGTTCAGGACATCTGGTCAGGGCTGGAGAAGAACGTGCAGTGGGAGGGGGAGGATCTGGTTGTCATGCTCCATGAAGGTACCAATGACATAGGTAGAACTAGGAAAGAGGTTCTGCATAGAGAGTATGAGGAGCTAGGCACTAAACTGAAATGCAGAACCTCAAAGGTAATAATCTCTGGATTATTACCTGAGCCACATGCAAATTGGCATAGGGTACATAAAATTAGAGAAATGAATATGTGGCTCAAAGACTGGTGTGGGAGAAGTGGATTCTGGTTTATGGGGCACTGACTCCAGTACTGGGGAAAGTGGGGGCTGTACCATAGGGATGGCCTACACCTGAATCATGCTGGGACCAGTGTTCTTGCGAACCACATAACTAGGGAAGTAGAGCGGGTTTAAAACTAAATAGTAGGATCAAGGGATCAAATGTGTAAGGATGTGGTATATCAAAGAGTAGAGACAAGGTGAGAGAAAAAAATAGTAATATGGGAAATGAGGGTCAGAGAATGCCAGGAAAGGACAGAGAGAAAAAAAATCCTAAGAATGCACAAAGAATCAAGACTTGATGTCACAAAGATAACAAAAAGATTAAAGTAAAGGCTCTGTATCTGAATGTACATAATATTCATAACAAAGTAAATTAATTGATAGTGCACATTGAAGTAAATAAATATGATCTGATAGCTGTTACGGAGACCTGGCTGCAAGATATCAAGGATTTGGTCCTGAATTTTGAGGGGCATATGACCTCCAAGAAGAATAGGAAGCTAAGTAAAGGTTGAGGGGTAGCACTGTTAATCAAGGATAGTATTTGTGGCAATAGCTAGAGATGAACTTGGCTCAGGAGATCAGGTTGCAGAACCAGTTTGGGATACGAGGAATAGTAGGGGAGAGAAGCCACTACTGGGAGTGGTCTACAGGCCCCCTAACAGTAACCACAATGTAGGACAAAGTATACAAGAAAAAAATATTGTGTGCTTGTGAGAAAGGGATGCCAATAATCGTTGGTGACTTTAATCTACATATAAACTGGAAAAACCAGATTGGCAGTAGTAGCCTGGATAAGGATTTCGTAGAATGCTTTCAGATAGTTTGCTTAGAGCAACACATTCTGGAACCAGTTAGAGAGCAGGTTATTATATTTGGTATTGTGTAATGTGACAAGATTAATTAATTACCTCAGAGTAAAGGCACTCCTGGGTAGCAGTGACCACAATATGATTGAACTTTACATCCAGTTTGAAAGGGAGAAGAGTTGGTCTAAGATTAGTATTTTAAACTTAAAATCAGGGTAACTATGTGGGCATGAAAGCTAAGCTAGCTGAAGTGAATTGTAATACTAGGCTAGGCAATAGATCAACAGAGAAGCAGTGGCAGACACTTAAGGGAGTTTTTCAGAATACGCATATTCTGACTGTAAGCAAAAATTCTAATGGGAGGACCCACTATCCATGGTTAACTAAAGAAGTTAGGAAAAGCATCAAACTTAAGGAAAAAGCAATAAACTGTGCAGAGATGAGTGGCAGTTCAGACAATTCGTCAGAATATAAAGAACAACAGAAAATGACCACAAGGTTAATCAGGAGAAGGAAATTAGAGTATGAGAGGAAGCTATCTAGAAATGTAAAAATGGATCACAAGAGTTTCTACAAGTATTTAAGTAGGAAAGGAGCAGGTAAAGTGAGTGTTGGTCCTCTAGAAAGTGAGAATAGGGAGTTAATAAGGAAATGGCTGATGAAATGAACAAATATTTTGCTTCTGTCTTCACTACAGAAGATACAAAAAACATTCCAGTAATAGCTGTAAATCGGGGGAAAGAGGAATTTGGTGAAATTACAATCACTAGGGAAGCGGTACTGAGCAAACTGATGGAGCTGCGGGCTGACAAGTCTTCGGTCCAGGTGGACTTCAGCCTAGGATCTCCAAAGAGGTGGCTAATGAGGTAGTAGATGCGTTGGTTTTAATTTTCCAAAGTGCCCTAGATGCTGGAAAGGTTCCATCAGACTGGAAAGTAGCAAATATAACTCCTCTATTCAAGAAGGGAAGGAGGCAGAAAACAGGAAACTATAGGTCAGTTAGCTTGACTTCTATCGTGGGAAAGGTGTTAGAGTCGATCATTAAAGAGGCTATAACTGGGCACTTAGAGAAACTCAAGGTAATCGGGAAAAGTCAGCATTATTTTATGAAATTAAAATCATGTTTAACCAATTTATTAGAGTTCTTTGAAATAGTAACATGTGTGGTGGATAGAGGGGAGCCTGCAGATGTGCTGTATTTGGATTTCCGGAAAGCATTTGATAAAGTGCAACATCAAAGATTATTGTGGAAAAATAAAAGCCCATTGTGTATGGGGTAAAATATTAGCCTGGAAGGAAGATTGGCTGGCTGGCAGAAAACAGAAGGTATGCATAAATGGGTCTATGTCTGATTGGCAGGATGTGACAAGTGGAGTCCTGTAGGGCTCTGTTCTGGGGCTCAACTTTTTACAATTTACATCATTAGATGAGGGGAGCAAAGACCTGGTGGCTAAATTTGTAGGCAACACAAGGATAAGTAGGAAAGTATGTTGTGAAGAAGATGTAAGGAGTTTGCAGATGGATATGGATAAGTTGAGTGTGGGCAAAAATCTGGCAGCTGGAGTATAACATGGAACAACGTGAAGTTGTTCACTTTGGCAGGAAGAATTAAAAAGCAGAGTATTACTTAAACAGAGAACAACTACAGAATTCCAAGGTGCAGAAGGATCTAGGTGTTCTCGTGCACAAGTCACAAAAAGTTTGTATGCAAATACAGCATATAATCAAGAAGGCTAATGGAATGCTATCCTTTATTACGAGAGGAACTGAACATAAAAGTAAGGATGTTATGCTTCAGTTATACAGAGTATTGGTGAGACCGCATCTCAAATACTGTGTGCAGTTTTGGTCTCCTTTTTTAAAGAAGGATGTAAATGCGTTGGAGGTGGTTCAGAGGAAGTTTACTAGATTGATACCGGAAATGAGCGGGTTGACTTATGAGGAAAGGTTGGACAGGCTGGGCTTGTTTCCACTGGAGTTTAGAACAATGAGGGATGACTTGATTGATGTATATAAGATCCTGAATGGTCTTGACAAGAGGATGTCTCCTCTTGTAAGTGAGTCCAGGGGACACTGTTTAAAAATTAAGGGTCGTCCTTATAGGACACAGAGGATAATTTTTTTCTCTGAGGGTTGTGCAACTTTGGAATACTCTGCCTCAGAAGGCAGTGGAGGCAGGGTCACTGAATATTTTTAAGACAGAGGTAGATAGATTCTTGTTAGGCAAGGGAATCAAATGTTATTCGGGGAGGTAGGTGGGAATGTGGAACTTGAAACACGAACGGATCGGTCAAGACCTTATTGAATGGTGGAACAGACTAGAGCAGCCAAATGGCCTACTTCTGCTCCTATTTTGTATGTTTGCATGTTTGTAGGTCATTGGCTGAGATGGGGTTGAGTGTCTGTGTTCCCATTTTTGATTGCTATCTAGTTGCACATGTTCAATTGTGTACATGTGGATGCCTGGCATAGATGGACTGATTGTGCATCAAGGAATCACCATTTGGATGAGGTTCTAGAGGGCTACAGCTCATTAAACCGTATTTTACTTTGAATTAATTCCTACAAGAGAGAACAAAATTAGAAAAAAGTCTAATTAGGGGGAGGTAGTGGCATAGTAATAATATCACTGGACTAGTAATCCAGAGGCTCAAGGTAATGCTACAGGGACATGGGTTCAAATCCCACCATGGCAGCATGTGAAATTTAAATTCAATTACTAAATCTGGAATTAAAACCTAGTCTAATGGTGACAACTAAATCTTTGTCATAAAAGCCCATCTGATTCACTCATACCCTTTAGGAAAGGAAATCTGTCATCCTTACCTGGTCTGGCCTACATTTGACTCCAGACCCACAACAATGTGGTTGACTATTATATGCCCTCTGAAATGGCCAATCCTATAAGGAATGAATGGATGGACCATCCAACATCAACCTAATCACCGGCACCAGAAACAACAATGTCACACCCAGTCCTGTTGAACCTGCAAAGTCTTCCTTACTAACATCTGGGGGCTTGCGCCAAAATTGGGAGAGCTGTTTCAGAGACTAGTAAACAATAGCCTGCCAGTCACAATCATGGAATCATACCCTCCAGACACCATCACGATCCCTGGATATGTCCTGTTCTACCAACAGGAGAGACCCACCTTGGTGGCGGCACATTGGTATACAGTTGGGAGTTGCCCTGGGTCCGGTTCATGAAATTTCATGGCATCAGGTCAAACATAGGCAAGGAAACATTCTGCTGGGTACCACCAGCCGACTGACACCCCCAGGCCCCCCCCAGCTGATGAATCAGTGCTCCTCCATGTAGAACACCACTTGGAGGAAGCACTGATAGTGCCAAGGGCACAGAATGTGCTCTGGGCAGGGGATTTCAATATCTATCACCATGAGTAGCTCAGTAGCACCACTACTGAATATGCGTTTTGCGGCCTTGTGGAGTCTATGGCCCATGTTTATGTTTCATGTTGCAGACTGCAACCCCTTTTTGGTTATTTAAAATTTATTTTACTTTTTTGCACTTGTTTGCACTTCAGCCCCACACTACTGATCATCAGACACCCGGTGCAGAGAGGGGCAGGGAGGAGGACCTCCTCGTGAACCTGCTTCTGGGCCTGGCCAGGCTGGCCTTCAACAGGTCCAGACAGCAGGTGATTAAGGGTCGTCTGGCCTGACTGTCTGCCCCTCTTCCATGGCTATGTTCACAACTGGGTATCCCTGGAGAGGGAGCACGCGGTGTCCACTGGCACAATAGAGGCCTTCCGTGCTTGGTGGGCACTGAGGGGACTGGGGTGTTTTACTGACCCCTTTAATCCCATTTTGGTTTAATGTTTGTAAGTTTCCTTTACACTTTGTCTTTGCAGTTTCCCTTTAAGGGGCTGCATTTTAATTTGTCCCTGATTTTGTTAATTTAGTTTATTTGGTTTGACTCAAAAGAATTACTGATTGAGCCGGTTGAGTCCTAAAGGACATAGCTGCTAGACAGCGTCTTTGACAGGTGGTGAGGGAACCAACAAGCACCGCCAACTATTAAGAGGCCTGTTAAGACCCTTGTGCGAGTAATTCATTTGTATTTTTCACTGCCCATCCAACCTTACAGTTGGTGAGCAGGCAAATAGGCCAGGCACCCTTTGCATTTTTATGAAACCTCATCCAAGGGTGGGATGGAGTTTCCAAGAGTAATTTAAAAAAAATTAAACATAATTTTTTTTACTATGTCCCTGTTCATGTGACTGAGTCACATGTGGGGACATGTTTCTCTTATTTTTAAAATCTTTATTTTTGATTGTAAAATTCTTCTCTGTGCCTTCAGGAAGCATTCATTGCATGCTTCCCAGCACATGCACAGACTTCAGCACTCACGCTCCTCCCACCCCCAACCTAGCAGCGCTGAGGTTCTCAGCATGCATTTCACTTTGGCTGGCTGTTAATTGGCGGTCGATGCCCGATCACGGGCAGGTGTCCGGTTCATGGCCGCTCCTGGGCCTGCCTGCCGCGCCGGCCAGATGAAGGGAAAATCCTGCCCCATGAATTGGTGGTGAAGGTGCAACTTGAAGTCCAGAAGGAATTACATTTTGTAACATTTCTCCAAATCAGTTCCATAAATACTAAGATTGATTCTTTGAGACTCAAATCAACATTGCCCACTCCTGGAATTTGAACTTGGACCCTGACTTCAACACAAAGGTCCAAAGTACACCGAGGAATCTCAGTCCCATTGAAAATAGGAGACATGTGGCAATTAGGAAAAAAAATAAAGTTATTACATTTCAAGGCAAAACTCCAAATTGCACTTCACCGCCAACTAATGATGTCCTCTAGAATTGTTTGCGTAATGTGCTTTGTTGAGTCAATCAATGTTAATAATTCCAATCATCTTATGTTTGAGTGTTTCAACATATTGTTGATAGTTTTCAGGAATCGTAATGTTCAGACTGATTAAGGGCAACATTTTCCCTCCATCGGGGGGGTGGGGGATGGGGGGAGGGTGAATGTGCGGGAGTGGGAGGGTTCCCGATCAGCTCCCCTGGTCGGGGGTGTGCAACTATTTTACTTGGGCAGGCCTTGGCCCACCCAGCGTGATGTCCGCTCAGAAGCTTGCGCCTCCTGTGTGGGGATATTCCCTGAGCCGTGAGCGTATGAAAGATTGCACAGATCTCCCTGAGGCAAAATGCCGTCTCAGGGAGATCACTGGAAGTCGCAAAAATTTTTGGAAGTATAAAAAAAAAATCCTGACACCCCTCATGTGACACTGTTAAATGAGCTAGGACATGTCAATTTCTTCTATTTCAACATTTTATAAACATTTTAAATCCCTCATGAAACCTCACCCCGCCATGGATGAGGTTTCATGTTTTTTCAGAAGCCCGCCTGGGCTCCCAGCCTGCCCGCCAACCTTAATGTTGGACAGGCAGGTCCATTGCTTAGTTGAATTACTTTATTAATGGCCTTAAGTGGCTGTTGACAGGTCGGTGGGCGCGCAGCTGACTTGGCTCCACACCCACTGACCTGAAAATGTAAATGACACAGGTGACATCGGAATGCCCGCTCGACTTCACCCCGTGTCATTTTACACATTGGTGAATGGGCCCTGCCTGCCGACCGGAAGTTGCAGCCTTAAGTGTAGGAGTGTACCGCTGAATAACTGTTTTATGACCAGTCTGTTAAAATTCCATTTGCTGCTCCTTTGAAGGTGATTCAAGGGAAAAAATCTCATCCTCTCAGTCTCAGCAGTATAATATGTTAAAATAGTACTTCAGCTTCCAAGGATTTTCATAGTGCAATAACAGCAGGTGGAAAATATTATGCATGCATTGAAGGAACATGCCAATATTAGTCTATAACCTTGTTTTAAAACATTGCTCAGTTTTACTTCATCTTTATATATTTGCTACCAGTATGAAAACTGCAGTAATTTTTTTCACATCAGGCGCACTTGTACATTATCTTGATCTCCATGTTTATCCAACTCCTCTGTACCCATTTTTGAAACAATAACAATTTCAGAGAATGCTGGTGAGATTCAGGAGGGAAGGAATCTACTGTTGTTGAACAGCTTCCACGCAAGGAGCAGAGTTCACATTGTTTTAGTGACATTAAGATCCCATGATCCTGCATGCTCCACACAATCTTCTCTGAGTCACAATAAGTATGCCAGGAGAAAGCAGACAAGGGAGATATTAATTACTTAAGGCAGATGCAGACCATTCGATATCCACAGCTTTATGGAGGACATGAGCCTGATTAAACAGGTCATTGATAATGTCCATGTCAACTGTCGTGATAATAGTCTAATGTTTTCAGTTAGGTGTACTCAGTTGGCAGAACAGATGGGCTCTCTAATTAACCTTCTCATTGAACTAGCACAGAAGTAGCAATCCTCATCATTCACTCTGCCTCATGATTAGTTGATCACAGTTTCCATAAGCTATCTGAAGATCTTTCAGCAGGGATTCAGGTACCATTACTTTCTAGCAGCTGAGATGGTCATTGTATCCAGAGATTCATCCAGTGTGCAGCATCCTTGAATTAAAGGGAACCTCTCAATATCAACTTGCCAAAATAGAAATGTAAAACCATATTTTAGCTCTGGCACCATCGGTGTGACAATACTCTTCATTGTATTATTTATCTAATTGTTGAAGTCTTACCTAGTATTCCAGATGTTGCAGTGGGAAGCTTATCTTTCTACATCATTCAATTATTTAGTTACTACCTAGGTTGCAACAAAATTAAATAGTTTCTCATTTATAATTTTTATACTTTACATTTCTGTGTAATCATTTTTGTGAAATAAAGTAATTTGTTTTTCTCCAGTGTTTTCCTTTAACATACATGCCAGTCTTTGGTTCACAGTTCAAGTATAGATAGGGCCCAATAGCATGCTGGCTTTTTAACTCCTTAATGTAACTGTAACTGGTTCCTAAACAGTTGGCTCTTAATTGTCCTCTGAAATGGCCTAGCAAGCCAATCAATTGAATGCCACCTTTTCCCTTTTCAAGGCAACTAGGGATGGGCAATAAATGACAGCCTTACCAACATCCCCAAGAACGAATTTTAAAACTATTTAGTAGAATTATTCAGCTTGTGACTTTGTAATTTTTATGCTAACTCTAAATAAGTTTTCTTACAGCTATAAAAACATGTAGATTTTCCACAAATGTCATGCTAAGACTTTCTTTTGGAGATTTGTCATGCTGAAAAGGAGACTTCAGAAATATGGAGAACATCACTTCATTTTCAATAAAATGATTCAGCTTCAATGTTACTTTCATCTTTTTTTGATACAGATTATTACTACAGACTTGACACTATGTTTGATACCTTCTACGGGACATGCTTAAAAAATGAAGGTGTTATTCTTTTCTTTGCAGGTATGAATAACAAGATTCCATGAAAACTTATTTTAATGGGATTCTAAAGAAATACAGGAAATTAAACAGCATTATGGATTAAGTAAACACCTTGGTCCCAAAATCCGTGAAGGGTGGAATGGTGGTGTAGCATCCAGTGAGGGAGCTGCAACCTGGTGCAGAACATGAATCTCCCATGCTTTCACTTAACATGTCCTGGGAGTTGAACCATAGAGAGGACAGTCTTCTGCCTTAACCCTTATGCCTAAGGACACCTATGATGGTATGCCTGGGGGAATTCCTGCATTCCCATGGCGGAATTCTGCCCAGCTTGTCACCTGACAGGCACAGCTTGTGCTAAAAATAACAAATGAAGGAATTTCTTCTGAACCTATTAATTAGGCCTTCATATGGTACTGTCCCCAGGTGTAGTTTCAAGTTCACAGTGCTTAAATGTGGAACAAGAACACATTATAGTAAGTTTACAAAAAGGCAAAAAAAACTTTGTTAAACTTGATACAATATTATAGACGTTCCTAATGCTGAAATGAAATCCTTCTGCAATGTTCAGTGTTATGTCTATACAGATTGGTTGCAAGATATACGGAATTAAAATTCAAACAGCTGATGCACTCATTAAAAAAAACATTTAGTTATGGTGTCATCTGTTCAACATTACTTTGAAAACATTGCATTTCAAAGCTGCCTCCATTTTCTATCCTGTTGATGCATTTCATTTTCTTCGAAAAATATTGTAAAGGGAACTGAAACTTTAATATTAATGAAACATCTGAGTTCGAGTTAAAAGTTTTACAGTTGTAGGCAGCACAATGATTCTGCATCAACTCCCCAAGTTATAAGCTCCCTATCACGTAGGGTGAACATTCAGAATTTACTCAATCCAAAGCTATCTGGCCTTTAAAGATAGTGGACATCCGCTGTTTCTAAATGCTTTGTAATGTAAGTTACTAAAAACTTTTCATTATCTGGCTCTTTGAGGTAAAAATGGCCTCCAGGAAGCTTGTGGATGGTAAATTCTCCACTTGTTAAGTCGTTCCAGGCTGCAGGATTAAAACAAGAAATAATTTTAATCCTTTCACCATTGTAGAATTTAATTACAAAACACAAAATATAATTTGAATCCTCATTTCTTTGCTGAATTTTCATTAAAACTGAACTGCCTTCCTGAATGCTCTTCAGGAAAAAGAAAATGCCACTCCATTTGCTCAGGCCTACATATGATTCAAGTCCCATATTATGCAGTTGACTCATGGGGAGTATTTTTAACCCCTAAGTACAAGTGGATTTGGGTCAGGTACAAGGTTAAAATTTCAAACTGGACCCCAACCTGTCCACTTCCAGTTTTAACAGAAGTGGGGCAGCCAACCAATCTGCTCTCAGGATGTCAAGGCAGTCTTGCTCTCCTAATCTTTGGAATTCAGCTCTTTTGTCCATGTTTAGACCAAGGCTATAATGAGATCTGAAGCTGAGTGGTTGTGGTGGATCCCAAACTGAGCATTGATCTGATAAGTGCCACTTGATAGCACTGTCAACGATACCTTCCATCACTTTGCTGATGATTGAGAGTAGACTGATGGGGCAGCAATTGATTAGATTTATCTTATTTTTTATGGATAGGACATACCAGGATAATTTTGCCATTTGTCATGTAGTTGCCAGCTAATGTGGCTAGCTCTGGAGCATGTCCTCAGCACTAAGGTCACTGCTGTTCCCTGCCACCTGTTAGCCAGGCTTTTCACCCAGTTGCCTTTAGGTTTGGTAGCACCTCTGCATCTCTGGCCTAGCCAGTCTTCTGCCTCACCTAATATCCTCCCAGTAAATATTGAGGCCTTTATTTCTAAGACATCAGGCGGCTAGTGATTTATACTGATATATACAGTTAAGACTAATAAAATTTGATGCATGTATGAACAAAACAGAAATATTTTGAGAGAAAGTAGGTTTAATGCTGGAACATTATTGAAATTAATCTCACCTCCAAGGTCATGTGGTACATCCTCTTTTCCATCAAAGCTGCTGATAGGACAAGAGAAGAGCTTGTTCTGAGGTTTTTCGTATCTGTATCAGAAGCAAACTCACTTCAAAATCATTCAAAAGTCATTAACTTCACATTAAACAAGAATAACTTGCATTTTTATAATGCCTTCAACATAATAAAATGTTTCAAGATGCTTCACAAGAGTGAAATGAGACAAAAATTGACACCTCTCATCGGAAAAAATACATCAGCAGTGTCAATGCTTCATGTTTCTTAAAGAAAGTAAAAAAAACAATTTAATTCTGCCCTCTCTTCAGTTCTACATTACACATGATATTTTACAGACATGGGGATGATTGGCTACTAAGCTGTCTTGAGGATAGCCTATAGGAATTGCACAAGGGAAGCTTGGCATCCATCAGTTATGGAATTCCTCTTCTACAAAGTCAACGCCTCCCTGAAGGAACAAAGAGGTCTGCAAACCCATCAAATGGCATAGTGCTGAAATTGCTCCATGGATTTTATTCCCTTATTTTCTTTAACTCTAAAACTGAAGTTCGTTACTACATAAATATTTTTGACAATGTTGCTCATTTACCTTGTCTGAAAGAATGCTGTCTGTAGTTTACCTACTGTAAAATGACAGCTGAAGACAAGAAGAGTTTAATCCAGCTGGATTCTTCCATGTTTACAACATGAACTACACTGTTATAATGTTGCAGCCAAACGATAACACCAAAAAGGATCGTATGAATATCAATTTGAGTGTGAAAAACAAATCAAAAATTATAATCCTAATCTTATATATTATTTAGATTTACCTAATTAATTCCACAAGTCTAAGATCTGCTTTTAAAACTGGGACAAACAGTTGCAGAATGTCTTTATTGGCAAGAATTTCAGATGGGGTACCACCAATGGATGTCATCCAGGCCAAGAATTCAGCATCTGGGAGCTCTGATCTCTTCTGAATGGGGTAGCGAGCTGCTGACTAAATTGTAGAAAAATTGTGAAACCATTATTTAGTCTCATTTCAACAATTACACTTTATTACAAAAGACTAAAGTTGGGTAAAAACAGTCCAAATTCATTTCTGTACTTTGCATTTTTTATGGTTGTGTGTGTAGTGGAGCTCCCCAGGTGCTTTTTGGAGTCGTTTCTTGATATCATGTGGAGTGAATCAAATTGGCTGAAGACTGGCACCTGTGATTCTGGGGACCTCCAGAAGAGGCAAGATGGATCTTCCATTCAGCAGTTATGGCTGAAGATTGTAGCAAATGCTCTAGCCTTATCTTTTGCACTGATGAGCTGGGCTCCCCCATCACAGATTTTTGTGGAGCCTCCTCCTCCTTGTGAGTTGTTTAATTGTCCACCATCATTCACGACTGGATGTGGCAGGACTGCAGAGTTTAGATCTGGCCTATTGGTTGTTGGGTCACTTAGCTCTGTTTATCACTTGCTGCTTATGCTGTTTGGCATGCAAGCAGTCCTGTAATATAGCGTCACCAGGTTGGCACCTCATTTTTAGGTATGCCTGGTGCTGATCCTGGCATGCCCTCCTTCACTCTTCATTGAACCAGGGTTGATCCCCTGGCTTGATGATAATGGTAGAGTGGGGATATGCCAGGCCATGATGTTACAGATTGTATTCGAGTACAATTCTGCTGCTGCTGATGGCGTACAGTGCCTCATGGATGCCCAGTCTTAAGTTGCTAGATCTGTTCAAAATCTATCTCATTTGTCATGGTGGTAGTGCCACACACGATGGAGGGTATCCTCAATGTGAAGGTGGGCCTCGTGTCCACAACGACTGTGCGGTAGACTCTCCTACCAATACTGTCATGGACAGATGCACCTGCGACAGGCAGGTTGATGAGGATGAGGTCAAGTATGCTTTTCCCTCTTGTTGGTTCCCTCACTACCTGCCGCTATGTCCTTTAGGATTCAGCCAGCTCGGTTACTAGTAGTGCTGCCGAGCCACTCTTGGTGATGGGCATTGAAGTCCCCCATTAGAGTACAATCCGTGCCCTTGCCACCCTCAGTGATTCCTCCAAGTGTTGCTCAACATGGAGGCTAAGGCAGGCCCTATAGAAGGCCTGCCTTGGTTCTCCAACACAGTATCCCAGCTCCCAATAGAGGTTAAAGGCCCCCTAAACCTCACCCAACCCCTGCCCCCTTGCTCTCACCCAACCTGCCAGGCCAGCCCATGCCTCTTCATATTGCCCATGTTGCTCCATGCCATCTCTATGCCCATGTATCCTCCATGCCTCCTTGGATCACCCATGCCACCTCGATGCTCCCCATGTATCCTCCATAGCCAGCCACCCACCCACTATGCACAATGTACAGGCCTCAGATTACATGCAATATCAATGGAAAATATTTTACATTCCTTAGGGAAAAAATAAACCTCTCACCATTGAATAAAAGCCTCTATAACATTGATACTGAGAGAATAATGCATTCCGCCACGTGAAAAAATATTGTAATACTTGTAATCCTATTAGCTTCTGTCAACAAACCAGAAACCACATCAAAGGGACAAACTATTATTAAAATTTCTTGAAACTGTCATTTATTTTCAGATGAATTGAACACCTATTATGTTAATATCCATTAGCATTTGAAATTCAGCCAAACTGAATGGCTAGAATGGCCACAGCTGTCCAAAAAATTTCTATAGGAAAGAAAGAACAGAAGGTGCTCATTTCAATTTCAAAGCAGAGTGCTTGTCAATCAATGAAAGGGACCTGGTAGTTAGATTTTTTCCAAGTGTAAATCTATTTTTCAAGTGTCAAAACCATTTTATTTTTAAATCAGCCAAAACCATTTAAATCACAGTAGAGAAGTTCACAGCACAGGCTGACAGGACATTGTGCAACATTTTTACTGCGTTATGGTGCTTTCTTCAATGTAACAATTCTATGATTCTGCTTTTCCAAAGCAGAAGGCGACCATTTGGCCCAGTGCGTCTTCACCGGTTCGCTGAATGAGCAACTCAACTTGTGTCACTCCTCCATAGTGGTATTGTCACTGGACTAGTAATCCAGAGGCCCAGGCTAATGCTCTGGGGACATGGGTTAAAATCCTACCAATGCAACTGATGGAATTTAAATTCAATTAATAAATTTGGAATTGAAAGCTAGTCTCAGTAATGGTGACCATGATAACTATCATCGATTATCGTAAAAACCTACCTAGTTCACTATTATCCTTTAGGAAAGGAAATCTGCCATCCTTAGCTGGTTTGGCCACAGCAATATGATTCTTAGCTGCCCCTCTGAAATGGCCTAATAAGCCTTTCAGTTCAAGGGCAATTAGGGATGGGAAACAAATACCGACCTTGCCAGTGACACCCATGTCCCCCATGAAAGTCTAAATTAGAAAAAAAGATAACAGTATAATACCCCTTTGAATGCCCCGATTGAACCTGCCCCCACCATAGTCACAGGCAGTGCATTCCAGATCTTAACCACTCGCTGTGTGAAAATGTTTTATTATAGACTCTATAAGAGATTAAAATTGATAAGGTCATATTGGATAGGCTGCCTGCACTTAAAATAGATAAGCCAACAGGACCAGATGAGATGCATTCAATGACTTATACACATATATATCCATGTCCCTCTGTTCCTGCGCCCCCTTTAAGGTTGTACTTTTATTTCATATTGTCACTCCATGTTCTCCCGAACAAAATGAATCACTTCACATTTCGCCGCATTGAGCTTCATCTGCCACTTGTCCATCCACTCCAACAACTTGTCCATGTCCTTTAGAAGTTCTACACTATGCTCATCACAGTTCACAATGCTTCCAAGTTTTGTATTATCTGCAAATTTAGAAATTGTGCCCGTACACCAAGGTCTAGGTCATTTATATATATATCAGGAAGAGCAAGGGTCGCAACTGATCCCTGGGGAACTCTACTACAAACCTTCCCACAGCCTGAAAAACATCCATTAACCACTACGCTGTTTCTTGCCACTCAACCAATTTCATATCCATGTTGCTACTGTCCCATTTATTCAATGGGCTATAACTTTGCCCTCAAGTTTGTTGTCTGGGACTATATTGGGTGCCTTTTGGAAGTCTGGGTACACCACATCAACTGTATTGCTCTCATCAACCATCTGTGTTACCCCATCAACAAACTCAAGCAAGTCAGTTAAACAAGATTTTCCCTTAGCAAACCTCTTTCCTTAATTAACCCACATTTGTCCAAGTGACTATTAATTTTGGTTCCTAGAAGTTTACTCATGACTGAAGTTAAACTGACTAACCTGTAGTTGCTGGGCTTATCTTTACATCTTTTGAACAAGGATGTAAAGTTTGCAATTTTCCAATCCTTTGGCACTACCACAATTTCCACTCTCACTTCCCTCGGCACACTTCGATGCATCTCATCCAGTCCTGGTTCCTTATGAGCTTTTAAGTACAGATAGCCTATCCAATACCACCTCCTTATCAATTTTAAACCCTTCTAATGTCTGAATTACCTCCTCTTTCATCATGGCCTGGGTAGCATCTTCTTCCTTAATAAAGACAGATACAAAGTATTCATTTACTACCTCAGCTATGGCCTCTGCCTCCAAGTGTAAATCCCTTTTTTTGATCCCTAATCAGACATACTCCTCTTACCACCCTTTTACTATTTATATGTCTCTTGAGATTCCCTTTTATGTTGACTGCCAGTCTCTTTTCTTACTCCCTGTTTGCTTCTCTTTGTTACTTTCTCACCTCCCCTCTGAACCTTCTATATTCAGCCTGGTCTCCACCCCTCCACCACCCCCCCCCCCCCCCCCGCCCCCAACCTCCACCCCCCCAGCCCATGCAGCTGAGCCACTCACAGTACCATTAGCGTGGCTGCACTCCCCAGAGGGACCGTCACGCTCACCGTTTTCCAATACAGAAAAACAATTCTCGAGCAAGATGCATCCTGGGGATTTCCTGACTATCTGTCTGACATCTTTCTTCTGACTGAAGGTCACCCATTCCCTCTCTGTCTGCACTTCCATACACTGTGGGGTGAACATGTCTAAAAACGTTTTATTTATGAAGCTTTCTGCCTCGCGGATGCACCTCAGCGCCTCCATCTACTGCTCAAGCTCCGAAACCCGGAGCCAAGTAGCTGCAGCTGGTGGCACTTCCTACACACGTGGTCGGTCAGAGCGCAAGGAATGTCCAGGACTTCCCGTATGCTGCAGGCGGTACATAACACAGGACTGAGCTGCCCTGCCATGCCTCTAGTTGAAAAAAATTCCTTACTTTAAGTTAAATACAGTAAAAAAAAGTTAAATTATTTATGTGCTTTAAGTAAAAACTAGAACTCGTACCTTTCCTTAATTTAATCTATTTTAAACTGGAGAAAAACACTTACCCACTATTCACCAATCAGCTCTCACCTTTGTGCTAATGTCACTTTTTGAAGCTTCCCCACACTTGCGCTGGTTCTGATCTCTCCGCCGCTGTATCGCGTTGTCTTGTGATGTCACTCTTGTTATTTTCAACAAGAACTGACTGCAGGACACTCTTCCCAGACTGCTTCACCACGATGCTGACTACAGGACGCCCTTCCCAGGCTGCTTCACCGCGATGCTGACTGCGGGATGCTCTTCCCAGACTGATTCACTGCAATGCTGACTGCAGGACACTCTTCCCAGACTGCTTCACCGCGATGCTAACTGCAGGACACTCTTCCCAGACTGCTTCACCGTGATGCTAACTGCAGGACACTCTTCCCAGACTGTTTAACTGCGATGCTGACTGTAGGATATTTTTCCCAGACCTGTGGTGCTGCTGAGCACAAGGGCTGCCCTGCCCCCAAGGTCTTGATTCCAAGGGAAGGCCCACCAGTAGCCTTGCCACTATCTGATTGCCATGTGCTTTGGAAGGCCTTCCCAAAAAGATGCGTCACAGGTTTCTCGCTGGCTCTCCAGCCGCCAGGCAAGACCCCCGATTCTGTCCTAAGTGTGGCCATAAGAAGAATAAAAAAATGCTGGAAAATCTCAGCAGGTCTGGCAGCATCTGTGAAGAGAAACAGAATTAACATTTCAGGTCAATGGCCTTTCATAAGAACAGATGCTGCCTGACCTGCTGAGTTTTTCCAGCACTTTTTGTTCTGATTTCAGGTTTCCAGCATCCACAGGGTTTCCCTTTTGTACTAAATGTGGCCACTAGTGGAACAGAAACAAATTCAGCCCCTTGTATTCAAGGATATTTAGTACCCAGCCCTGCCTGCTTTGAGCCAGGTTTGTGTTACTGCCACATCATCATATTTCCACATGGCTATTTGTGTCTGCAGTTCAGCAATCTTATTTACCATGTTTCATGTGTTTACACCTAAGAACTGTAATCTAATTTAGAGTTTATTGCATTCTGACCCACCTAATACCATCTTATTCTTACTTTAGTGCTATCTGCTTTTCCCAATCCTTTGTGCACCATGCTCATCCTTCCTAATACTACATCCTGGTTCCCAAGCCCTGCCAAGTTAGTTAAACCTTTCCCAGCAGCACAACAAACTGCCCTGCAAGAACATTGATCCCAGCTCTGTTTAGGTGCAACCCTGTATAGGTTTCACCTCCCCCAGAACCGGTCCCAATGTGGCAGGAGTCCAAAGCGCTTGCTCCTGCACCAGCTCTCCAGCCACACATCTGCTCTATCATCTATCTGCTCTATCCACCTATTTCTGTACTCATTAGCATGTGGCATTGGAAGTAATCAGGAGATTACCACTTTTGAGGTCCTGCTTGCTAGTCTCTTTCTTAGCTCCCTAAATCTGATTGCAGAACCTCACCTTTCTACCATTGGTTCCATCGGGAACATGACTGCTGGCTGCTCACCCTCCCGTTAGAGCGGCCTGCAACTACTCAGTGGCAACCCTGACTCCAGGACCAAGAAGGCAACATACGATCCTGGATTCACATCTTCGGCCGCAGAAAAGCCTGTCTTGTTCCCCCTAGTTATGGAGTCCACTATCACTATTGCTTTCCTAATCTTTCTCTTGCCCTTTTGTTCACTGAGCAGCCCCTGGTGCTGTGGGCTTGGCTCCATCTGCACTCTCCAGATGAACCATTATGCTCACCAATATTCAGACCGGAATACTGATTGGAGAGCAAGAGGCACTGAGGGGACTCCTGCACTATTTTCCTCGTGCAGTTTAATTACCTGGCAGTCACCCATTCCCTTTCTGCCTGCACACCCGTAAGCTGTAGGATGACCAGATCCAGAGGCATGCTATCCAGATGGCTCTCAGCTTTCCAGATGCACCTCAGTGAGACCAGCTGCTGTTTGAACTCCAAATCCCGGAGCTCCTCCAGCTGATGACACTTCCTGCAAATGTGGTTATCCAGGACACGAGAAGTGTCCAGGAGTTCACACCTGGAAAATGATGTACACTCCATGAGACTGAGGTGCCCTGCATGCCTCTATTTATTAAAATAACTAAACTTAACAGAAATAAACTAAAGACATTTTACAGCCTTATTAAAGGAAGAAGACAACACACAACTAAAACTGCTACAATGTGAAAGCATCAGGGAAAACATATCTTTCCCCAACAGCAGTTAGTGTGATGATGATTTGGGATCACTAGCTGCCATGAGTTTTTTTTGTTGTGAGGCAGATTAAAGTGGTTAGTGAGAGATCCTGATTTTACGCTCAGTGATCTAATACTTTATTGGATGAGCTATTGATTATATAACATAAAGAGGATGATTCTGAAGTTTACACAATCCTAAAACCATGTTTGCAAGTCATTTAAGTAACGGCAACAGCTGTGTCAACCACAGTCAAGGTTCTTGGGTTACTCAGTTGGAGAATACAAGAATAAAACAGAGACCCACCCAGTTGCTCCTTCCAAAGCAGCATACAGACATTCATTGCTAATGAAAAACAAATATACTGTTCAGATAAAGTAGATATCTTCAATAAGTTACATAAACTTCCTTTCTCCAAATAAAATATAGCAGAGAGGCAATGAAAGACAAACAACTGCATAAAAATCAAGGACCCAATTGAAGTGAAGAGGCAAGTCAAGCAACACTCTTCTTTCAATATCTTTCAAAACCTGGTGCCTTACTGAACCTACTAGGTAACAGCTGTGAAAACTGTAAGTATCACAGGGTCTTCAGACTTACATTATGATGTCCACACGCATTAGGTATCTGTACCCCATAGTACAAAGGAGTCAGTGCCCAAGGGGCATAGAAATTCATATGGTCAATCTCTAAATAATCAAGTATGTACAGACTGCTTTATTTCTAAATTATTTTACAGAAAATTCCATTGTGATAATTTCATGGTGAGTCTTCCTCCAAGCTGCCCTAGATGGAATTGTTTAACCTCCATTCATTGTCACCTCATCATGTCATGGCGTAGGTCAGGAATTCATTATTTGCAAACTGCTAGCACAAATCTGCCTCTGACCACACCATGACACATCATGAGTTAGTGCTTTTTAGGTTCCCATTACCCAATGGTTGTACAGAGCTCCATATGTTTGTTCAGCTCAGTCAGATTAAGAAATGAGGTTGGGAGCGCACCATTTAAAACTGAAGAAATAGGCAGTATACTCCATAGCATATTTTCTAGCATAAATGTTTTGATAAAAGATAACTTTAAAAATTTTAATCTATTTTACTTACATGTGGTGCTGAAGCACCTGATACAAAAAGGTGCACAGGCTCCAAACCGTGATTTCTTTTTATGTACTCTGCTGTAGCAAAGCTGAGATATGCTCCAAAACTGTAGAGGAAAACATCTGGTTAAGCCGTTTTTAGCCTAGATCTTGTATTACTGATCCTGCACTGATTTCTTGTAAAATCTGTATCAGTGTTATTATTGTCCATTATGGATCAAGCTGGTATATTTACTCAGATGATTTATTTAACACCATAATTACTTCTGCACACCCAGCATATATATTCTGCCTACTGCCAGTGTAACTGTTAGAAACGTGAATTTAGAGATCAAACACAAGGCAAAAGAAGATAAACTGATTTTGCAGAAGCCTACAAACAAGACAGAACCTCAAAGGCAGTAGATGCAATTCAGAAGATTTGGTGTTCAGCTTCATGTGACTGGCTTGCAGGGTTCCCAATTTTTCAATGGGATAACTTGGGAGTTATCTTATTTCAGCATTTAAGTCCCCTCATTAAGTGTCCCTCACAAATTTTCTGTCTCAGGGCCAGATTCTGGCCAAGACACACACACTCTTGTATGTAAAATCTAGGTGCAGGTGGGTTACAGGAGCTGCCTGCTCAAATAGGCCTCTTAGGCTGAATAGAGAAGGTTCAGAGGGGAAATGAAAAAGCAAACAAGAGAAGCAAAGAGGGAGTATGAAAAGAGACAGGCAGCTAACATAAAGGGAATCCCAAGAGGCATATAAATTGTAAAAGAGTGATAAAAGGGCTGATTAAGGATCAAAAAGGGATTTACGCTTGGAGGCAGAGGCCATAGCTGAGGTATTAAATGAATACTTTGCATCTGTCTTTATTAAGGAAGAAGATGCTATCCAAGCCATGATGAAAAAGGAGGTAATTCAGGCAGAAGAAGGGTTCAAAATTGATAAGGAGGTAGCATTGGATAGTATATCTGTACTTGAAGTTCAAAAGGAACTTATGGACATAAGGACCTGATGAGATGCATCCAAGGATACTGAGGGAAGTGAGAATGGAAATTGCAGAGATACTGGCCATAATTTTTCAGTCTTTCTTAGACTCAGGTGTGGTGCCAGAGGACTGGAATTTTCAAATGTCACACCCTTGTTTAAAAAAGGGTATAAAGATAAGCCTATCAACTACAGGCCAGTCAGTTTATCTTCGGTGGGGATGGTGGGTGGGGGGGCAGAGAAACTTCTAGAAACAATAATTAATAGTCACTTGGACAAATGGAGGTTAATTAAGGAAAGCCAGCATGGACTTTTTAAGGGAAAATCGTGTTTAACTAACTTGGGAGTTTTGTTTTTGAAGTGGTGACAAAGGGGGTTGATGAGGGTAGTGTTGTTGAGATGGTGTACATGGATTTCCAAAAGGCATTTGATACAATGTCGCACTACAGACCTGTGAGCAAAGGAATAAAAGGGATAGTAGCAACATCAATACAGAATTGGTTCAGTGACAGGAAACAAGTGGTTAATGGACGTTTTTTGGGCTGGACGAAGGCTTGACCTGGAGTTCCTCAGGGGTCAGTGTTGGGACACCAGCAACATCAGTCAATCCACAGTGCATAGATGCATCAAGAATCTTATTGACAAGTTTTTCACCAGAGCAAATAAGTTTACAATTCTCCTTAGAAACATGGAGAAAAAGAGGGCTCTACAATTTTCTCTCAATGTATATCTTAAATCTGGGATTTATTTATGCATTTGTGCTCACCTCAGCCTTTTATACACAGTCATTTGGCTTTCATACAGTACATGGAATTCCACTCCATCATCAGGTGTAGTGCTTCAGATGCCTGGACAGATAAACTGCTTTATATTACAGGCCCTGCATGATCTCCTAGATTATCACATTATCAACATATGTGCTACATAGATAGGACTAGTTATGGTGGAAGAAGAGGAGAGTCATTTGCAAACAATGATGAAGCAAAATAATGAGGTAAAGCCAGAAAATATCACTATTTCAAACCTGTTGTACATAACAAAGCAAATGCAGGATCTCATACAGCTAAATGACACCATTGCCCAATGCAATCAATCCTCCCACACATATGCCAATACGGTGATTCAAAACTTCTTCAGCAACATCGGCTTTAGCCTTGTCTCAACCAGCCTGCATACCAATCTTTTAATCTGTAAAACCTGTTCTATGCTATATTCAAGAATACTGGTGAAATTAATTAGTGAATGTGGCTGGTATTTCCATTCCCTCTCATCCCTAGCAGTCCCCTTGGTGATAGTGTGTGCTTTATATTCTGATCTTGTGCTCCTACTATGTGTCTACAGTTTGAACAATAGTAAGTAAGTTGGCTGACTGCTGAGTGCGAATCAACTCCTGGGTTTGAGGTGACCATTTTTGTGTTAGGACATGGCGTGGCTCTGTAATTTCTGCTACCACGTCTGATGATGCTTGTTGGCCCTAAATGCTTTATACCACATCTGCCATTAAAGAGCTGGTAGAGGTGGAGGGGTGGTAAACTGGATAGACTTGAAGTGGACGACAGTGCACTACTCGTTCTTATCACACCCAGAAAGCCCAATTCAGACCAGGGGTTTTCTATATGCTGTTAACAAGACAGATCTTGCAAAAGAACGCTAACAAAATTGCTATAACCAAATAACCAAACTGCTCCTACATCAGTACCAGAAAATATCCCTAAGAAGTCAAATGCACAACTGGAGTTTTAACATATCACATTAAAACAATTAAACAAATAAAAGTGTAAATCATTACTTTTGTGTTGTTATTTCAGAATTACCACAGAATAGTTAATGCAATTTTACTAAATAATACAAATGAAGAAAGCAATAAACCTGTTTATGGGATTAGGTTCTTGTTAAAACGTTAAGCTTTAAGGCTGAGATGTGCATTTATTTAAACATTTACTATTTTTTATAATTGATGACTGCATCGTAAAATTTCAAGCTCCATTTATGGCAACATCCATTAAAAGAATGTCAATATTTAACTGCAGTACCTATTATAACTGTTGATTAATGCTGCAATAGGGTTTCTTAATGTTAAATCTAAGGCAACATTAGCTGCAAAACCAATAGTTGCTACATTGGATAACACACCTGTGTTGAGCAGCGAAACTGTTCGACTAACACTATTAACTATTCAGACATCCTCCACCCCTCCTCCCACTGTAGAGTCATAGAGGTCTACACCACAGAAAAAGGCCCTTTGGCCCATTGAGTCTGTGCCGGTCAAACAAGTACCTAACTATTCTAATCCCATTTTCCAGCACTAGGCCCATAGCCTTGTATGCCATGGCATCACAAGTGCACATCCAAATATTTCTTAAATGTTATGAGGGTTTCTGCCTCCACCACCCTTTCAGGCAGCGAGTTCCAGATTCCCACCACTCTCTGGATGAAAAAATTCTTCCTCACATCCCCTCCAAACCTCCTGCCCCTTACCTTAAATCTATGCCCTCTGGTTATTGATCACTCTACCAAGGGGAAAAGTTCCTTCCTGTCTACCCTATCTATGCCCCTCATAATTTTATACACCTCAATCATGTCCCCCCTCAATCTCCTCTGCTCCAGGGAAAATAACCCCAGTCTATCCAATCTCTCATAACTAAAACTCTCCAGCCCAGGCAACATCCTGGTAAATCTCCTCTTTACTCTCTCTAGTGCAATCACTTCCTTCCTATAATGCGAACTCCAGAACTGCACGCAATACTCTAGCTGCGGCCTAACTAGTGTTTTATACAGTTCCAGAATAACCTCCCTGCTCTTATATTCTATGCCTCGGCTAATAAAGGCAAGTATCCTACATGCCTTCTAAAGCACCTTAAGGGACTGGTGGATATGCACACCAAGGTCCCTCTGATACTTGGTACTTCCCAGTGTCACCATTCATCGTGTATTCCCGTGCCTTGTTTGTCCTGCTCCAGTGCATCACCTCACACTTATCCGGATTAAATTCTATTTGCCACCGATCAGCCCATCTGACCAGCCCGTCTATATCCTCCTGTAATCTAAGGCTATCCTCCTCACTATTTATCATCCCACAAATTTTCATGTCATCTGCTAACTTACTGATCAACCCTCCTACATTCAAGTCTATTTCGTTTATATATACCACAAACAGCAAAGGACCCAACACCGATCCCTGTGGAACCCCACTGGACACAGGCATCCAGTCGCAAAAACACCCCTCGACCATCGCCCTCTGCATCCTGCCACTCAGCCAATTCTGGATTCAATGTGCCAAATTGCCTTGGATCCCATGGGCTCTTAGCTTCATTATCAGTCTCCCATGCAGGACCTTATCAAACGCCTTGCTGAAGTCCAAGTAGACTACATCAAATGCATTGCTCTCATCTACGCAGCTGGTCACCTCTTCGAAAAATTCAATCAAATTGGTCAGATATGACCTCCCTTTAACAAAACCATGCTGACTGTCCTTGATTAATCCCTGCCTCTCCAAGTGTAGATTAATTTTGTCCCTCAGAATTGCTCCCAATCGTTTCCCCACCACTGAGGTAAGACTGACTGGCCTGTAGTTCCCTGGTTTATCCTTTCCTCCTTTCTTGAATACTTTTCTGTTCTTTTCTCTTTTGGCATCTTCTTTGTCTATGTCTCCCCTTCCTCTCCCCATCTTCCTCCAGCCAATTTGCTTTCCATGTCCCCCATTTTCTCTTATCCCTCTTCCACATACTCCTCTCCCTCCAACCTTGTCCTCCTCTATCTCCTCTTCCTGCTGATCCTTTCTTTCTTCAATTACTCCCCATTCACCACCCAAACCTAAAAACATTTTGATTCACCTATTTACTGCCCATTTTTCTCAATGCAAGGGTGATTTAACTAGCAAAGGAACAGTTTGAGACTGACATTTGTTCACTTCTTAAACAAGCAATAATTTTTATATTAAATAATCCTAATTTTTTCCCTTGGAATAAGCAATGCTGTGGCTCAAGTTGAAGCTGCAATGGGTGAACTCGAATAGACAGGCACTAGCATCTTAAAATTGGCATTTTCATGAATATCAGCTAAAAAATTTAAATGCTGTTTATGTAAACTATCTAACAACATTAAAAAAATTCTCCTTGTCCGAAATATTTTTGGTTCTTTGCAACCCAACATAATCCAGACTTATCTTCCATACCTGTGACCAAAAAATGCAAAGGGCTTCTCTTTAAGGCTAGGCAGCAAGGTGCTGGAAATTTCCTCAATAAGTTGCTGAAGGTTCTGTGTAATAGGTTCCTTAGAACGAGTTTCTCTTCCAGGAAGACGTATAGAGTAAACTGAAATTGAAAGAGCTTGATTAATCGTGTCAGTCTCTCTTCAAATTCCAGAATCTGGGATAATTTTATTTATAACAGATAAGCTGTCAGAATGAAATTAGCTAAACATTTCATACTGCCCTTCCATACAAAAGGGATATTATCAGACATTCCTTCTTTATCTCAGGTACCACTGTCATTCCTCTCATGGTCAACCCTGGGGCATGGGGAAAGGAAATCAGACAGGTTTCCAATCCCACCTCCCTCCCTTTATCCACATGTGGCAAAGTGGTGACAAGACTGCTATGTCTTCCAGGTGAGTGGAGGAGGAGGAAAATAAAGGTCAGACAGGAATGTGATAGTAGGCTTCACCACCAATGTTCCTGCCAATTTAGCCCCTGATTAGGGGCGGTATTGCAAAGGAAAGTCCAGGCCCAGTTCTCTGTCAGCATGGTCATAGAAACATCCCTGTAAGTATGCAGATACACAGAATCAGCTATCTTTCCATTCTGATATTGAACACTCAATGTTCAATGAATTCATGGAGCTCAAGGCAGCTTTAAGTTTGAAACTCTTCCTGTTACAGGTGGACAGTTTCACTTCCCTTGAATTACTGAGAGTTCAGACTTTCCTAGAGTAGAATTTGTTGCTGTTTTATTGAAAGTCCAGTTAACAAGCAGGTAACACTACTGTTCTGTCACCTAAGGAAATGATGTCAGCATTCTACTCATTTATACATGCGCAGCTGTAAATAAAAATCAATGATTTTCTGGTCCACATGAAAAATAGCCTCCAAAAGACCTTTGCTTGGAAAAGCACTACTAACTGGGGCAAATAAGTGGGCAGTTCTCTCTTTCAATGCTGCTTTCTGAGGCTCCCAACTTGAGGGTCTTGGATAAAAACAGAAAATGCTGGTAAACTCAGAGTTCTGGCAGCATCTGGAAGAGAGAAAGACAGAGTTAATGCTTCGAGTCCAATATGATTCTTCTTCAGGCTTCCGAAGAGGAGGCATATTGGACTTGAAATATTAACTCTGTTTCTCTCTCCACAGATGTTACCAGCTGCCAGACTTCTGAGTTTTTCCAGCACTTTTTGTTATTTCAGATTTCCAGCATCTGCAGTATTTTCCTTTCACTTGAATGTCTTGGGTGTATCCTCTTGTAATTCAATAAGCATTGAGGCAAATAATTGGCATAGTAACTGGTTTCAGGCAGGAATGCAGTACCTGTAACACAATTGCCTTCAATCTTCTCCTGGCCAAAGAGGGATAGAAAACGATTAGCCAGAGCTCAAGTTCCTTATTGCTATGCAATGGTCCAAACTGTAAAATGTCTGTGTATGCTTATCTAATAAGGACTGAATTGAGATCAGTTGTGAGCATATATTGTCAAATCGCCTACAGACAATCACACGAACATACCAAATTACTACTAGCAACGATGAGGGCAATTTAGGGCAATTCTCTGACAGGTGCTGCAGTGTCGCAGGCCTATGTCCAACCTATCTTCCCTGGGAGCACAAGATCATGAAATTATTGCTTCAATCCTTAGCATGAGTCACTGGGCAAGATTTTTGGGCCCCAACAAGGTTGGGAATGAAGGTGGACGGGACCTGACAATACCGGCACCAGCTGGCATGCTGGTTTCCTGACCACACCAGGGGGCAGCCATTAAGAGTCTTGGTAAGGCTGTTAAATGAGGCCAACAGGGATTTTTCAGTCATCCTCCAGTTTCCATGTATGACAGAGTGGAGGTTTGGGGTAGCAATTCAACTACCTAGAGACAGACATCCAGTGGTAGGTGGGGTGCCAGTGCTCCAGGCAGGCCTAGAGGCCCTCCCTGTGCAGCCAAAGGCCACCATCTAAAGGGGTTTCCATGTTGAAGTGCCCTCTCACTTAACCAACATTCATTTCAGCCTACTGCTCCTCAAGCCGAAAGGCCCTCCTGCTTCGAGAGCCTGCCCACAACCTTTAATTGGACAGGAATGTGTCTCTAAGTCAATTAAAGGGTCATCCAGTCAAAATCCTAAAGAGTGACTGTTTCCTCATGGGGTCAGGTCTGGGACCAGGAAACAGGCTTGGCTCCTGTTTCCCACCTCCAAAGCAAAAATTCGGCCCATTGCCTCAAAGTACAGGAAAACAGGAAGAAAATTAGAAGAAAAATCACCATGAGATTGAATTGCTGAAAAGTACTTTCAATAGTTTTCAGCATTCTATGGATTAAAATTATACACAAGCACATGCGTACCCACTAGGAAACAACAAATGGAGGAGAATTCAAAGTGTGACACAAATAAAAACAAATCCCTTCATTCAAAGGCTCAGACACCAGTATCTGGGCTAAGCTAATGCTCTTAGCTGACGCCAAATGGACTTTTGTTCTATTGTGGAATTTGGAAAACTGCCAAAATATTTATCTGACTTTTGCTCACTGTTGCTTCAGGGGATTTTTAAAATCTAAACGCTAGGTGGCTCCATGCCCCCAAGTAACGCAAGTATATTTTAAAATAAAAATAAAAATACCTGGAAACACTCAGCAGGTCTGACAGCATCTGCGGAGAGGAACACAGTTAACGTTTCGAGTCCGTATGACTCTTCAACAGAACTAAGGAAAAATAGAAGAGAGGTGAAATATAAGCTGGTTTAAGGTGGGGTGGGACAGGTAGAGCTGGATAGAGGTGGAGTTAGCTCTACCTATCCCACCCCCCCCTTAACCCAGCTTATACTTCACCTCTCTTCTATTTTTCCTTAGTTCTGTTGAAGAGTCATACGGACTTGAAACGTTAACTGTGTTCCTCTCCGCAGATGCTGTCAGACCTGCTGAGTTTTTCCAGGTATTTTTATGTTTGTTTTGGATTTCAGCATCCACAGTTTTTTGCTTTTGTCTCTATACTTTAAAAAGGTTGGTTCCTAATTTAGATTATGTGAGTCACCATTCTAAAAATGAGAAACATGTTGTGCATTTCCTCTCTCATCATCCAAAAGTTTCTTTCAAAGTTTACTAAATGACTTCAAAATCAAAATGTTAAAGCTGCATGGAGAGGGATAGATTGCTCTGGTCATTATGTAGAGTGACCTTAGGAACCAGTTTTAATAGAAAGTATCCCAACAACGCAAGGCAAAGTGCATTCTGTTTTCAGAAAGATGGCCAGAATATTTTTTTTAAATTCAGGTTCGGTTCTAAATTATATCTTAAAAGTTGTACTTCTCTGAAGCCAGAGCATGACAAAACATTCCAATCAAATTAGCACTAGTTTGGACACCCACAATTCACAATCTGGCTGCCAGTTCCTATATGAACTGCAAAATAAAGCAATGCAGAATAGCAAAGTTTCTGTTCTCAGGAATAAGAAAATATTTTAAATCAGTTCCTTTCATTTTGTAGGCCCAGCCTTTCAAACACAATTTTGTAGCCAGGGAGACGGAATTAATTTCTACCCAAATTTGTCAATGCTTTGATGCATCCAACTTCAATTATTCAAATGCTCTGCTGGCCAGTCTACCATTTTCCACCCAGCGCCAATCAAAATCCCTGCTGCCCATATCCCATTTTATGCAGTCACTGACCTAGGTTGGTTTTGGATCTAGAAATGAATTGATTTTAAATTTCTCATCCTGGTGCAATCTTCAGCCAATTTGATTCACTCCACATATCATCAAGAAATGGCTGTGAAGGCACTGGGCCCTGACAACATTCAGCAATAATGCTGAGGACTTATGCTCCAGAACTAGCTGCACTCCTAGACATGCTGTTCCAGTACAGCTACAACACTGGCATCTACCTGGCTTTGTGGAAAATTGCCCAGGTATGTCCTGTCCACAAAAAGGAGGATAAATCCAATCCGGCCAATACCGCCCCATCAGTCTAATCTCGATCATCAGCAAAGTGATGGAAGGTGTCATCAACAATATTACCAAACAGCACTTACACAGCACAACCTGCTCACTGATGATCAGTTTGGGTTCCACCAGGGCCACTCAGTTCCTGACCTTATTGGTACAAATGTGGACAAAAGAGCTGAACGCAAGAGGTGAGGTGAAAGTAATTTCCCTTGACATACAGGCACCATTTGACTGCATGTGACATCAAGGACCCCTGGCAAAATTGAAGACAATGGGAAGCAGGAGGAAAACTCTCCATTGGTTGGAGTCATACTTAACACAAAGGAAGATGGTTGTGATGTTGAAGGCCAATCCTCTCAGTCCAAGAACATCACTGCAGGAGTTCCTCAGGGTAGTGCGCTAGGCCTAACCATCTTCAGCTGTTTCATCAATAACCTTCCTTCTATCATAAGGTCAGAAGTGGGGATGTTTGTTGATGATTGAGGAGGATTGATGAGGGTTCTAGAAAGACTTTTGACAAGGTGCCACATAGCAAACTGGTTAAAAAATAAAAGCCCATGGGATCCAGGGAACGTAGCAAGCTGGAAACAAAATTGGCTTAGTGGCAGGAAACAAAGCGTGGTTGTTGATGGGTGTTTTTGTGACTGGAAGGCTGTTTCCAGTGGGGTTCTGCAGGGATCAGTCCCAGGTCCCCTGCTTTTTGCAATACATATTAATGATTTTGGATGTAAGTGTAGGAGGAATGATCAAGAAGTTTGATTGAGGTGTACAAGGTTCTGAGGGGCCTGGATAGAGTGGATGAGGAGAAGGACCTATTTCCCTTAGCAGAGAGGTCAGTGATTGGTGGGCATAGATTTAAAGTGTTTGGAAGAAAGAATAGAGGACAGATGAGGAAAACTCTTTTCACCCAGAGGGCAGTAGGGGTCTAGAGCTCACCGCCTGAAAGGGTAATAGAACCAGAAACCCTAAACTCATTTAAAAGCTATCTGGATATGCACCTGATGTCCCGTATCTTCCAGGGCTATGGGCAAAAGTGCTGGAAAGTGGGATGAGGCTGGGTGGCTCATTTTTCAGCCAGGACTGACATGATGAGCAGAGTGGCCTCCTTCTGTACCATACATTTTTCTATATTTTCTAAATTTTCCAAGTATCTGAAAGGAGGAATATGCAGGGATGTGGGAGGAGGGCAGTGGAGTGGCAGAACATGAATTCCTCTTTAGGAGAGACACCACGGACACGATGGGTCGAATGGCCGCCTTCTGTGTTGTAATGATTTTATAATTCTATTCTCTTCTGTGATTGCTGAATGCCCAGTGCCATTTGCAATTCCTCAGGTACTGAAATAGTCCGTGCTAACATGTAGCAAGATCTTGACAACATTCAGCCTTGGGCTTTCTTACTTTCTTTCACAGGGTGTGGGTATCGCTGGCCACACCAGCATTTTTATTGCCCTAGAGAAGATGCAGCCCATGTGGTTTAGGTACACCCACAGTGCTGTTTAGGAGGGAATTCCAGGATTTTGACCCTGAAGCAGTAAAGGAACGGTGATATAATTTCAAGTCAGGATGGGGTGTGGCTTGGAGGGAAATTGCAGGTGGTGGTGTTCCCATGCATATGCTGCCCTTGTCCTTCTAGGTGGTAGAAATCACTGGTTTGGAAGGCGCTATCAAAGGAGCCTTGGTGAGTTGCTGCCGTGCATCTATTTATGGTCCACACTGCTGCCATTGTGTGTTGATGGTAGAGGGAATGAATGTTGGAGATGGTGGATGAGATGCCAATCAAGTGGTTGCTTTGTCCTAGATGGTGTTCTTGATTGTTGTCAAAGCTGCACTCATCCAGGCAAGTGGAGAGTATTCCATCACATTCCTGACTTGTGCCTTGTAGATGGTGGACAGGCCTTGGGGAGTCAGGAGGTGAGTTACTTGCTGTAGAATTTCCAGCCTCTGACCTAGTTTTGTATCCACTGTATTTATATGGCTGATCCACCACCCCCCCCCCCCACCCCCCCCAAAAAGTATGTTGATAATGGGGGATTCAGAGGTGGTAAAGCCATTGAATGTCAAGGGGAAATGGTTGGATTCCCTCTTGTTGGGAGATGATCATTGCCTGGCACTTGTGTGGCACAAATGTTACTTTCCACTTGTCAGCCCAAGCCTGGATGTTGTCCAAGTCTGGCTGCAAATGGGCACAGACTGCTTCAGTTCTGAGGAGTTGCAAATGGTGGCGAACGCTGTGCAAACATCAGCGAACATCGCCACTTCTGATCTTATGATGAAGGGAATGTCACCGATGAAGTAACTGAAAATGGTTGGGTCTAGGACACTACCCTGAGGAACTCCTGCAGTGAAGTACTGCAGCAGGGATGATTGACCTCCAACAACTACAACCATCTTCCTTTGTGCTAGGTATGACTTCAACCAGTAAAGAGTTTTCCCCCTGATTCCCATTGAATTCAGTTTTGCAAGGGCTCCTTGATGCCACACTCGGTCAAATGCAGGTATGATGTCATGGGCAGTCACTCTTACCTCAACTCTGGAGGTCAGCTCTTTTGGCAATGTTTGAACTATGGCTGAGAAGAGGTCAGGAGCTGATTGGCCTTGGCGGACCTCAAACTGAGCATCAGTGAACAGATTCTTTCAGTAAGTGCTGTTTGATAGCATTGTGTCCATGAACGCTTCCATCACTTTGCAGATGATTGAGCATAGGCTGATGGGGCGGTAATTGACTGTGTTGGATTTTTCCTGCTTTTAGTGGACAGGATATATCTGGCAGTTTCCCACATTGCTGGGGAGATGCCAGTGTTGTAGTTGTATTGCAATAGCTCGGCTAAGAGCGCAGCTAGTCCTGGAGCACAAGTCTTCAGTGTTATTGCTGCAATATTGTCAGGGCCCATCATCTTTGCAGTTCATAGCTATTTCTTGATATCATGTGGAGTGAATCAATTTGGCTGAAGACTGGCAGCTGTGATGCTGGGAACCTCAGGAGGAGGCCAAGATGGATCATCCACACAGCACTTCTGGCTGAAGATTGTTGCAAACGCTTCAGCTTTGTCTTTTGCAGTGATATGCTGGGCTCACCCATATTTAGGATGGGGATATTTGTGGAGCCTCCTCCTCCAGTGAGTTGTTTTATCATCCACCATCATTCACAGCTGGATGTGGCAGGACTGCAGAGCTTAGATCTGATCTGTTGTTTGCGAGATCGCTTAGCTCTGTCTATCGCATGCTGCTTTTGGTTGTTTGGCGCGCAAGTAGTCCTGTGTTATAGCTTCACCAGGTTGACAACTCATTTCCTGGCATACTTTCCTTCACTCTTCATTGAACTAGTTTGAACCTGATTATCCAGTTTGATGGTAATGGTAGAGTGGGGGATATGCTGGGTTATAAAGTTACAGATTGTGGTTGTATACAATTCTACTGTTGCTGATGGCCCACAGCACCTCACGGATGCCCAATTTTGAGTTCCTAGATCTGTTCGAAATCTATCCCACTTAGACTGGTGGTAGTGCCGCAAAGTACGCTGGAGGATATGAATGTGGGAGTTTGTCTCCACAAGGACTGTGTGGTGGTCACTCCTTCCAAGACTGTAATGGGCAGATGCATCTGAAACAGGTAGATTGGTGAGCATGAACTCAAGCAATTTTTCCCTCTTGTTGGTTCCCTCACCACCTGCCGCAGATCCAGTCTAGCAGCTATGTCCTTTAGGACCCAGCCAGCTCTGTCAGAAGTGGTGCTACTGAGCCACTCTTGATGATGGACATTGAAGTCCCACACCCAGAGTCCATTTGTTGCCCTAGCCACCCTCAGTGCTTCCTTCAAGTGGTGTTCAACATGGAGGAGCACTGATTCACCAGCTAAAGGAGGCCGGTGGGTGGTAATCAGCAGGAGGTTTCCTTGCCCTTGTTTGACCTGATGCCATGAGACTTCATAGGATCCAGAGTCAATGTTGAGATTTCCCAGGACAAATCCCTCCTGACTGTATACCATTGTGCTGCCACCTCTGCAGGGATGGTGGTGTCTGGGACATCACAGGTATGATTCTGTGAGTATGACTAAGTCAGGCTGTTACTTCACTAATCTTTGGGACAGCTCTCCAAATTTTGGCACAAGCTCCCAGATGTTAGTGAGGGCAACTTTGCAGGGTCAACAGGGCTGAGTTTGCCGTTGTCTCTGGTGATTAGGTCGATGCCGTGTTATCCATCCGGTTTCATTCCTTGTTGATATGTTTTTAGTAGTTTGATACAACTGAGTGGTTTGCTCGGCCATTTCAGATGGCATTTAGGATTCATGTTGTTGTGGGTTTGGAGTCACATGTAGACCAGACTGGATAAGGACAGCAGAATTCCTTCCCTAAAGGACATTAATGAACCAGATGGGTTTTTACAACAATCGACAATGGTTTCATGGTCATTAGTACTGAGACTAGCCTCTTAATTTTAAATTTATTAACTAAATTTAAATTCCACCAGGTGCTGTGGTGGGATTCGTACCCTGGACCTCTGGATTACTAGTCCAGTGACATTAACATTGCGTCGCCACCTCCCCCTTATAAGTGGCAAGTAACATTCTCGCCACACAGGTGCCAGGCAATTATCACCTCCATCAAGAGAGGATCTAACCATCTCCCCTTGGAGTTCAATGGCATTACCATCACTGAATCCTCCACTATTAACATGCTGGGGGTTGCCATTGACCCTAAACTGAACTGACCAGCCATATAAATACTGTGACTACAATAGCAGGTCAGAGGCTTGGAATCCTGAGGCAAATAACTCACCTTTTGACTCCCTATCTAAAAGGCACAAGTCAGGAATGTGATAGAATATACTCCACTTGCCTGGACAAGTGCAGTGCCAACAACACTCAAGAAGCTTGACACCATCCAGGACAAAGCAGCCCATTTGATTGCCAACCCATCCACCAATTTAAACATTCACTCCCTCCATCATAAACAAGATGCACTGCAGCAACTCACCAAGGCTCCTTCGACAGCATCTCCAAACCCACGACCTCTACCACCTGGAAGGACAAGGGCAGCAAACACTGGGAAAACCACCACCTGCAAGTTCCCCTCCAAACCACACACCATCCTGACTTGGAAATATATCACTGTTCCTTCACTATCATGGGATCAAAAGCCTAGAACTCCCTTCCCAGCAGCACTGTTGATGTCCCTGCACCAGGTGGACTTCAGTGGTTCAAGAAAGCAGTTCACCGCTACCTACTCAAGGGCAATTAAGGATGGGCAACAAATACTGGCCTTGCCAACCATGTCCACATCCCATGAAAGAACATTAAAAAAATCCCTCCATGGCCTCACCCTTCTGTACCTCTGTGCTCTAGCTCTATGACCCTCTGAGATCTTTGCGCTCCTCCAATCCTGGCTTATTGCAAATCTCTGATTTTATTTATTCCACTGTTGGCCATACCTTTAGTTGCTTGGGGACCCTAAACTCCAGAGTTCCCTCGCTAAACATCTCCATTTCTCTACCTCTTCCAAAATCCTTATTTAAGATATTTCTATTCATGAACTATAATTGACTGGGCATCACTAAGCAGTTAATAAGGGAAAGGAGAGAGAGAGATGGGGTAAAACATATAAACCCATATAGATTTGGTGGTATTAATAATATTTATAAAACTATAAAAAATGCTATAGTCTCATGTGGAATCCATTAGCAAGTTGAAAAAAAAATGCTTCAAAGGCATTCTGAAGTTCCCTTGAAACATGGCAGAATTGACTTTAATGCCTGCTCGGCTCTTACTACCAATCATAAAGAATGGCAACAGCTTGTCCATCATGCTTTGACTTCCAAAGCCTTAATGTTGAAGCAGAGTGATGGCAGAGATGGAAAGAAAAGGAAACAAATCCTGCACTCTGTATCCCACTACCTTGTCAGAGATCCTACCCCATGTGCCCAAAGATCTGCGAACTGGCTTGTTCAGTTATCCCCGAATCAAGGGTGGGCGGGCGGGCGGGCACTCACTCACTCACTTTATATTTAACAGAAAAGATATATCGCAACATTGATAGATATTACCTTCTACTGAATTGTTGAAGTGATTTCCCCACTGGGCATAATGAATGGATCCACCTCCAGCCCAGGGAAAGCAGATAAGTCTGTAAAGAGCTTCAGGTCTTTTATATAGGCAGTTCACTACTTTATCCATTTCTGCAACATAATACACAATTTTCAAAATAAAGATCTGATTATCCCATAAAATGCGATCATTACATTTCAACTTTAGATATTTTAGCAGTATGCTAAAACATTGCTCTTTTTATTTTGGGCATCTGAGCTCAAATCATATTACGCATTATGAATTCAGGGTTGGATAGTCAAGAAACATTGGGTAAAACCTCCATATATAATTAAAAGCAGGGAATGGTACTACTACTGGACTTGTAATCCAGATGCCTGGAATAATGCTCTGGACAGGTGAGTTCAAAACCCACCACAGTAGCTAGGGGAATTTAAATTCATTTTGTTGAATAATTTTTCAATAAAAAGCTAATCAGGATATCAATCTACCACTCCCTGTTTACACAGGATGCCATTCAGCCCATTGTGCACACACCTTATCCCTGTAACCCTGCACATCCTTCTTTTTCATTTTTCATGTCCAATTCCCTTCTGAATGTCTCAATTGAATCTGCCTCTGCCACATTCTCAGATGCTGCATTCCAGACCTTAATGACTCACCCTGTGTAAAAGTTTTTCCTCATATTGCTTTTGCTTCTTTTGCCAATTACTTTAAACCTGTGTGTGCCCGCTCATTCTCAATTCTTTCACAAGTGGGAACAGTTTCTCACTGTCTACTCTGTATAGATACCTAATGATTTTGAATGCCTCTATCACATCTCCTCTCAGCCTTCTCTTCTCCAAGGAAATCAGTCCCAACTTCTCCAATCTATCTTCATAACTTAAGTTCCTCATGCCTGGAACCATTCTTGTGAATCATTTCTGGACTCTTTCCAATGCATTCACATCCTTCCTGAAACGCAGTGCACAAAACTGTACGCAATACTCCAACCGAGGCTGAACTAGTGTTTCATACAAGTTCAACATAACCTCCTTGCTCTTGTGCTCTTATACAACTACTAATAAAGCCTCGGAGACTGTGTGCTTTGTTAATCATGCTCTCAATCTGTCTTGCCACTTTCAATGATTTATGCACATATACAGCCAGGTCCCCCTGCTCCTGCACTCCCTTTAGAGTTGTGCCCTTTATTTTATATTGTCTCTTCATGTTTTTTCTACCAAAATGAATCACTGCACGTTTCTCCGCATTGAACTTCATCTGCCACTTGTCCGCCCATTCCACCAACTTGCCTATCCAACTACACCCAACTGCATTTTGAAAACTGCTAATATTCATGCCTCTATTATGTTACCTGCCAGATTATTCCATAAATTTGTCATAATTTTTTCCTAATCATTTGCAAACTCACGAATATAATTTTACATCCTGCAGTCCTAC
This sequence comes from Carcharodon carcharias, assembly GCF_017639515.1. Taxonomy (NCBI): domain Eukaryota; kingdom Metazoa; phylum Chordata; class Chondrichthyes; order Lamniformes; family Lamnidae; genus Carcharodon; species Carcharodon carcharias. The sequence goes on along the minus strand of NC_054469.1, from coordinate 68,461,936 downwards.
CAGCCTGTTATATTTTGCATAATGTCCAAGTTTTCTAATTCATCACATATTTCCTCATTGACCAAACCACTTGCATTTGGGATCATTCTTATAATGAACATGCCTAACAATATTATGGCTGTAATATCCATACTAACATATAACAAAAACACAAATGTTGGAAATATCTTTGTAGACAACAGAAAAGTTAACAATTTCAGCACACCCGAAACAATGTTCTGATGAAAGGGTCTATGCCTGACACCTTAACTTTTGTTCTTGCTACAGAGGCTTATGTGACCTACTAAGCATTTACTGCATACGGTATCCTATTGTGGCTGCACAATTTTATTTTTTCACATTTTCCCTTGTGGCATCATCACGTTTGTCATTTAATCTTTCCTGCACTCCACCTGAACACAGACCTTCCTCTTTCTTTCTTCCTTCCTTGGAAACAAACTTCTTCCTTGGCTCTGCACTTGTTTAAGGACCATTCACAGAATCAAAGAATTTTACAACACCGAGGGAGGACTGTATACTCAAGTCCAGGTCATTCATATACGGAATATGAAAAAAAGCTGCAGTTCCAAATACCAACCTCTAAGAAACAATACTGTATATTTTCCCTTCAGTCTGAAAAAGATCCATTCACCACATTTTTTTGTAAACTTAACCAAAATTTTGGGTTCTCATTTTTAATCCCGGCTTCAATTTTGCTAACAAAATATCATAAGTCATGGCACTTTATCTTTTAGAGTCCACATACACAATATCAACCAGACCACCCTCATTAATCCTCTAGATACTTCTAGCCCTGATGAAATTCATCAACTTGAAAAGTTAACTGTGTTTTCTCTCTGCAGGTGCTGCCTGATCGCCAGCATTCCCTGTTTTCATGCCACCATATCCTGCCAGTTTTTTTTTTTGCTTTTTTTTTTGATCACACCGCTTCTCACATTTACTCGTACAACTTTTAGCAGCAACTTTAAGACAATACATATAACATATTGGAAACATTTACACGATACAATTAGGCATTGTGTGAATACTAGTCTTTCAGGAAATAGACGGACTTGCAGGTGCTATTAGTAACATTGTACATGAGCAGTCCCCCATACAGCTGAACAACTCTCAGGAGAGCGGGTATATAAAACCACGGCAACACAAAAATAAAAATAGCTGGAAAAACTCAGCAGGTCTGACAGCATCTGCAGAGAGGAACACAGTTAACGTTTCGAGTCCGTATGACTCTAACAGAAATAAGGAAAAGTAGAAAAGAGGTGAAATGTAAGCTGGTTTAAGGGGGATGGGACAGGTAGAGCTGGATAAAGGGTCAGTGATAGGTGGAGATAGCCAAAAGATGTCACAGACAAAAGGACAGAGGTGCTGAAGTTGGTGATATTATCTAAGAAATGCGCTAATAGGTGACATTAAAGGTAGAAAGCAGGACGAGCAAGGTACAGATAGCCCTAGTGGGGATGGGGGTGGGGATGTGGGGAAGGGATCAAAATAGGCTAAAAGTTAGAGATAAAACAATGGATGGAAATACATTTAAAAATAATGGAAATAGGTGGGAAAAGAAAAATCTATCTAAATTATTGGAAAAAAGGGGGATCGGAAAGGGGGTGGGGATGGAGGATCTAAAATTGTTGAACTCAATATTCAGTCCGGAAGGCTGTAAACTCCCTAGTTGGAAGATGAGGTGCTGTTCCTCCAGTTTGCATTGAGCTTCACTGGAACAATGCTGCAGGCCAAGGACAGACATGTAGGCATGAGAGCAGGGTGGAGTGTTGAAATGGCAAGTGACAGGGAGGTCCGGGTCATGCTTGCGGACAGACCGAAGGTGTTCCGCAAAGCGGTCACCCAGTCTGCATTTGGTGTCTCCAATGTAGAGGAAACCACATTGGGAGCAGCGAATGCAGTAGACTAAATTGAGGGAAGTGCAAGTGAAATGCTGCTTCACTTGAAAGCAGTGATGTGTTTGGTGGTGGCATCATGCTGGAGTTGGCGGAAATGGCAGAGGATGATCCTTTGAATGCGGAGGCTGGTGGGGTGATAAGTGAGGACAAGGGGGACCCTATCATGGTTCTGGGAGGGAGAGGAAGGTGTGAGGGCGGATGCGCGGGAGATGGACCGGACACGGTTGAGAGCCCTGTCAACCACTGTGGGTGGAAAGCCTCGGTTAAGGAAGAAGGAAGACATGTCAGAGGAACTGTTTTTGAAAGTGGCATCATCAGAACAGATGCGATGGAGGCGAAGGAACTGAGAGAATGGGATGGAGTCCTTACAGGAAGTGGGATGTGAGGAGCTATAGTCGAGGTAGCTGTGGGAGTCGGTAGGCTTATAATGAATATTGGTGGACAGTCTATTACTAGAAATTGAGTCATAGAGGTCAAGGAAGGGAAGGGAAATGTCAGAGATGGACCATGTGAAAATGATGGAGGGGTGGAAATTGGAAGTAAAATTAATAAATTTTTCCAGGTCCAGACACGAGCATGAAGCAGCACCGAAGCAATCATCGATGTACCGGAAAAAGAGTTGTGGGAGGGGGCCGGAGTAGGACTGGAACAAGGAATGTTCCACATACTCCATAAAGAGATAGGCATAACTGGATCCCATACGGGTACCCATAGCCACACCTTTTATTTGGAGGAAGTGAGAGGAGTTTAAGGAGAAATTGTTCAGTGAAAGAACAAGTTCAGCTGGAAGGAGGAGAGTAGTGGTGGATGGGGATTGTTTGGGCCTCTTCAAGAAAGAAGCGGAGAGCCATCAGACCATCCCGGTGGAGGATGGAGGTATAGAGGGATTGGACGTCCATGGTGAAGAGGAGGCAGTTGGGGCCAGGGAACTGGAAATTGTTGATATGATGTAGGGTGTCAGAGGAATCACCGATGTAGGTGGAAAGGGACTGGACAAGGGGAGAGAGAATGGAGTCAAGATAGCAACAAATTAGTTCCATGGGGCAGGAACAGGCTGACCTGATCGGTCTGCCAGGACAGTCCTATTTGTGGATTTTGGGTAGGAGGTAGAAGCGAGCCGTCCGAGGTTGGGCGACAATGAGGTTGGAAGCTGTGGAAGGAAGATCCTCAGAGGAGATAAGGTTAGTAACAGTCCTGGAAAAAATGGCTTGATGTTCAGTGGTGGGGTCATGGTCCAGGGGGAGGTAAGAGGAAGTGTATGCGAGTTGACGCTCAGCCTCTGCGAGGTAGAGGCCAGTGCGCCAGACAACAACAGCACCACCCTTGTCAGCGGGTTTGATGACAATGTCAGGGCTGGACCTGAGAGAACCGAGTGCAGCAAGTTCAGAGAGAAACAGGTTAGAGTGGGTGAGAGGAGCAGAGAAATTGAGACACTGATGTAGGACAGTTCTCAATGAAAAGTGCAAGGGAAGGCAAGAATCCAGAGGTACAGGTGGAGGGAGAATGCTGGAGGAGGATAAAAGGATCCGTTGAACGGGGAGAGGACTCCTGCATAAAACCACGGGTTGTTAAGCGATGGAGGTAATCGGACTGTTAGCCTTTCGGAGCTGAACTAAGTGCAAGGTGGACGATTAGAAGCGCCGATCGCTGACCTGCCTCAGCCGCCCTGAGCTCTTCCTCTTCTGGACTAGGAGAGCATGTGCGGCGGACAGATCAGAAGCCGGATTTCCAAAGACCAGGAAAATATTCCCCAAAGAGTCAAGAAATCACAAATCAAACGGAAATCCCGAACCAGACAAAAAATACATAACGAGAAACAGACATTCCTTTTGGTAAAAACAAACTAAGAATGCACAAGGAAATAAAAGAAAATTACACCCATAACTGCAAACTATCCGGCCCCCCAGAACTGACCAAATTATAATTGAGGTTTATTTTACCATGAGAAGGCCAAACATGAACTGTTGCAAACATTTGGAGCTGCGTTTATCATTAAACGGATTTATATTCATTATAACGCCTTTAATGTAAAATAACTACAAATAGACAAGGGTGTGAACACCGAGCCAAGAGCCCAGGTTAAAGAGGGTTTAAAATTCATCAAAATAGGCGATATTTTTTAAGCAGTGTGAATGTGGTGATCGCTCCACCTCCCTGTTGCTGCTGGTTCGTACATTTACCTAGGCGCCTGAAATGAGTTACGAGTGTTTTCCTTGCATTTGCTGCTGTGGCGATCTGAGCCCCCAGCGCTCGCTTTCTCCGCTAAAACCCTGCCACCGTCCGCGGTGCGAGAGTGGGGGTGGCCCGCTGCCACCCGGCCTGCGGGCCGGAAGTGGCGAGAGTGGGGGACGGGGGGGGGGGTAAAGGGCCGCTGCCACCCGGCCTGCGCACAGGAAGTGGCGAGAGCGGGGGATTTGGTGGGGGGGGGTAAAGGGCCGCTGCCACCCGGCCTGCGGGCCGGAAGTGGCGAGAGTGGGGGACGGGGGGGGGGGGGGGTAAAGGGCCGCTGCCACCCCGGCCTGCGGACCGGAAGTGGCGAGAGTGGGGGATTGGGGGGGGTAAAGTGCCGCTGCCACCTGGCCTGCGGGGCGGAAGTGGCGAGAGTGGGGGATTGGGGATGGGCCGCTGGCACCCGGCCTGCGGGGCGGACGTGCGGACAGTGGGGGAAAGTTCACCATCACCGCGGAGGGGGAAAACATTGGAGAAACAGCAACTGCTCCTGATCGGAACAATCCTGTTGTCACCAAAAGGAAACGAATCATTCATAAGGGAAATTAGACCAGGAAATCACCGAGTAAGTGACTAATCTGAGAGCATTGAGACAAGAGTCGCTGTTCTTTATTATTGCTGATGTGCTTTGTGCTTCTCGGGCAGTGGTTAAATACATTAGCTCTTAAAATCTTGTGCATGGGTATATTTTCTGTTGTCACCATTTTGTACTCGCGTTTGTGTTATAATGAAAAGGGAACTCCTGGATGCAGACAGGCCCCTGCAATTGTCGGCTGCAGCCAGAAAGTTGTGGGTTCAAGCCCCACTCTACAGGTTTGCGCACACAATCAGGGCTCACACTTCAGTGCATCACTGAGGGAGTGCTGCATTGTCTGAGGTATCGTGTTTCTTTGAGACATTACACTGAGGTCTGCCCTCTAAGGTAAACGATCAGGAGAGTTCGGCCCGGTGTCCTGGCCAATATTCATTCTTCATCCGTCATCTAAAAACAGACATTTGTTTAATTGCCGCTGGTGAAGCTTTTTGCTGTGTTTCCTCCAGTTCAGCACCTTAAACGTACATCACTGATCAAGTACTTTGGGATGCCCGGAGGCTGAGAAAGTACTGTATAAATGCGAGTTTATTCTTCATTTATGAACCCAATCTTCAAGACTGAGATGTGTTACTAGTAGCATTGATAAATTTGTAAAACTTCCGTTACTGCTCAGAAATAAGTGACAACTTCATGGACTTACATAAATACAAATATAGAAAAGAATAATTCTTGTGATGTAAATGCTTCTGCTCTGCTGCACTTCCTACTGCAACTAAACTGAATGCACGCGCTGACTGAACATTATAACACTTTCTCCAAAAGGCCATTGAATACAGCACAATAGTCACAAAATATTTACACAACTTGGGCAAGTGACGGGGAGCAAAGTTTAGTTGAAGATGATGCCAATACTGAATGACTATCTCTACTATGTGACCTGTGTTAGCCTTGAACTCTTTCTGAATTCCCTTTTCTGGCTACCAGCAAACATAGGTCAATCTTAGAAATTTTGGTATTGCTTTTCTCTTTTGATCTCGAGTTCGGCCGCCGATTTTCTAATAGATCTTATTCCTCCAATTCCTCCTTTGCCATGAATTAAGTTTCTTCTACCTTTCCCCTGTTAGGGAACCTTCTGCCAATTCAATCCATCAACAACAGCTTGCATCTGTACAGCACCCTTTTAACATAAAAAAGGCACAAGGCACTTAACAGAGGAGAAACAAATGCTGAGTGGTATTGAGAGAGTTTGGGTTAATGACCAAATGCATAGATGAAAAGATAGTTTGAAGAGACTTTTAAAGGAGGAGAAAAAAAAATCATGCTAGACCACTTTAGGGAGTGAATGGCAGAAGGCAGAGCCAAATGGTTGAAGTTGTTACAACTGATTGTAAAGTAGTGTGTGGGAGGCCAGAGTTGGAGGTCCAAATGGCATGGCTGAAACATAAGGATGGAGGAGGTTGCAAAGGTAACATGGAATGAAATTTTGGAGGGATTTGTAAATGAGGGGAAGGATTTTGAATTTGCTGCACCTGGACGGGGTAGGGATTGTAGGGTTGTGTGTGAGGTGTGGGTGGGGGAGGGGGTGCTTAGGTTGCACAGAGAATCCATGGGAGTAATGAGAGAGAAAGGCTTTATGTAAGAAAACATGGATGAGAGCCTTGCACTCGTTGTTGCATGAGGAGGGTAGAGCTTAGGAATCTGATAAATAGGACATTAGAAAAATTGAGTCTCATAGTAAGAAAAGTGTGGGTAAGGGTTTCAGTGCTGTGCGAATGAACTATTGACAGACCTGTGATGCACAAATAGAAGTATGCAACCTTGGTCTCCTCACAAGGTGAGGGATCTTTAGGCTGTGGAAAGGGTTCAGAGGAGGGCTCCAAGATAAATTCCCAGTTTAAAATTCCTCAGTTTCCCAGATAGGCTCAACAAGCTAGATTTCTATACTTTAAAGAAGCATGTATTCAGTCATTTTGATTAAGGTTTATAAAGTAGTGAGGGACTGGGTTGTGTTTATATAGACAGATATTTCAGCCGAATAGGCTAGGGAGGACTATATGTCATGGTCACAAGTTATATACAAGCAGACATTGATCAGATGTTAGGAGATTCATTCCTAAAGAGAGAGACCCAAACCTGTTTCTGGATTAGGTAGGTCAGTTCATATCATAGTATTGCACAATGTTCAGCACCATTCGTGACTCCTCAGATACTGAAGCAGTCCACGTCCAAATGCAGCAAGACCGGCACAATATCCAGGCTTAGGCTGACAAGTGGCATGTAACATTCACACCACACAAGTACCAGGCAATGACCATCTACAACAAGAGAGAATCCAATCATCGCCCCTTGATGTTCAATGTCATTATCATCACTGTATCCCCCACTATTAACATCCTGGGGGTTACCATTGACCGAAAACTGAACTGGACTAGCCATATAAAAACTGTGGCTACAAGAGCAGGTCAAAGGCTAGGAATCGTGTGATGAGTAGCTCACTTCCTGACTCCCCAAAGCCTGTCCATCATCTACAAGGCAGAAGTCAGGAGTCTGATGGAATACTCCCCATTTGCCTGGATGAGTGCAGCTCCAACAACACTCAAGAAGCTTGACACCATCCAGGACAAAGCAGCCCGCTTGATTGAGACCACATCTACAAACATTCACTCCCTCTACCACTGACACACAGTAGCAGCAGTGTGTACCATCTACAAGATGCACTGCAGGAATTCACCAAGGCTCCTTTGACAGCACCTTCCAAACCCACAACTGCTACCATCTAGAAGGACAAGGGCAGCAGATAGATGGAGACACCACCACCTACAAGTTCCCCTCCAAGTCACTCACCATCCTGACTTGGAAATATATTGCCGTTCCTTCACTGTCGCTGGGTCAAAATCCTGGAACTCCCTGGAACTGTGGGTGTTACAACACCACATGGACTTGCAGTGGTTCAAGAAGGCAGCTCACCACTACCTTGTCAAGGGCAACTAGGAAGGGCAATAAATGCTGGTCCAGCCAGCGAAGCCTACATCTCAAGAATGAATAAAAATAAATTAATAAAAGAGGTAAGTGTGCTATACCATAAATCAGGGTTGATGTGATTTACAGGATTAGTTTTGATCACCTAAAGGGATCAGACTGGAAATTTACTGTTTTCTCCCTTCTAGTTGGTCTATGGTTTTATCTGGCTTTTAGCCAGTCTAGAAGATTACATGGCTTTAGGTGGACTGGGGATTGTGGGCAAAGATATTACATCTGTGCGAGATAGGCTGGAAGGACCGGTAGGTCTTTTCCTGACCCTTCTATTTGTATGTTTCTACTGGCTTTATATCATAATATTAACTTCTGAAAGGAAGAGGAAATAATCAGGGAAGAGTGTTCCGTGCACTTTGAATGAGGGCGAAATGGAGGTTTGGGGGGGAAGTGAAAGATGCAGCAACCTGGGCCATTTAAAGTGAGTAGTTCTTATCTACTTCTGTTTGGAAATATAGAATTCCTATTGGAATGCCTGTCCTTTTCAAACTGCCCTTTGAGAAATTTCTGACCTGGATCACAGGTCAGAAATATGTGCATCTATATATTTAACTATATTCCTTAGTATTCATTGTTTCATTTCCCAAATAGTATGTTACAAATGTATAAACTGTAAAGCCTATTACTTGAACTGAGAATGCTTCATGAGAATGGCCTGTGAGAGAGATGCTTTTGTTGTGTCTTGCACTTGTAACTGAGCTGTACTGAGATTTTTTTTCCCTCTCATGTCTTTGGTGCTCAGCACAATGAATGGCTAAGTCTGTTCATGTGATCCACTAGTTGCCTTTGTGTGGCCTAGTTTGTCACATGATAACAAATTGTCTTTGTACTTCCACCAGTAGTTTCCCTATTCAGCAGGCTTTCTGTTTTTATTCACCAAATTTAGTGTTTTGTAAAATGTTAGTGTCATGAAGGTATTAATGTATTTAATGTTATTGGAAATTACTTTAAATTGGACTTGTAGTAGGGTCTGTGTCTGTGGCTGTGAGTGTTTGTGTTAGTTGGATTAAAGCCAGCTAGTCTGGGTGCTTTGATGTATTACAGTTTTGAGATGTTAAACAGTAAAGCAGAGGGTACATTTGCATGTTGTTGAATAAATCATTCAAAGACAGGGGGTGAAATCTTGCACCTAGCTAGGAGACACCAAGCAATATGTTTATATTACTAATAAAATTGGTACTATGAAAGGGGTTTTATTGTTAAAAGAGGTGGAGTTCAAATGGCCTGGTGATACAATGAGAATTTGCATTCAAAAGGAAGGCAAGGTATATACAGGGAAGAGTTTTGTGTGTGTGGGTCAGAGGCATGTAATATCTAAGCAGCCTGTAGGCTCTACAACTGTCTGCAAAGGAAACAAATTGCAAGGGACCTCATCTTGAATTCGTAAGATAAAACGTGCTTCGCCTGGTGTCTTTTTAAAGTGTATGGGTTGTTGTGCCTTGCTGAAGATTAACCTAGGAGTGCTTAATTTGGGGGTTTGTTTAAAAGTTATTGTAGTAATTTGAATACATATCTATGTGTTTAATTCCTTGTTAAATTAATAAATGTTTAATTTATCTAAAAAATCTCTGGAGGCTTGGTGGTTTCATTTCTGAATTCAGAGCTGCACTTCAAACATATCAATTGAAAATATAGGTTATGAAAATTGTTTAAAGTTTCCCTGTGGGATTTTAAATAACTCAGCTTTTACCAACTGTGTCATAACAGTTAGTAAAAATGAATGTAACATTGGGTAACAATATGATGTGATTCACCAAGAAAAGGGAATGAGAGCATCTTGAACCATTAGGTCATAAGTTTGATGATTGTGATTGTGTGGGAAGGAATTGCAAAATCAGGCTGATTGTTCCTCATAAGTCAATGAGAGTACCATAGATCGCGGCATATAAGTTGACCTTTGAATCTTCAAAAAATCCTTCCCAAAACAGGGATTGACTATTATGTCAAGTATAAAACCTGAACTGCTGATGTTGGTGCAGGAGAACCCATTTATGTTTGTCAGTAGCCATTTGCAGTCTACTCTCTGTGGCCTGTCTCCTGCTTATCTTCCTGGCAACACGGCCTCTATCACCTGCTTCATCCCATGCGCCAACTTGTAAGGCAAGTATAAATTTAAACATGTTAACTCTGAGCTGGAAAATTGATGCCAACTCCTAATGTGAGTATAGCTTTAAAAAATGCATGTATTAGCTAAAAGGTGGGGTGTTAGGGTGGGCGACTTATACGCTGATTATAGGCCTATCCATGCACTTCGGTGCTGAAAAAAATGGGGTTGTCTGATACATCGTACTTATGTGCTGTGAACTATAGTATTTTGTTCCAGTGCATATTCAACAGAACTTTCTAGCTTTGAAAAAATTTAAGTGGTGTTTTGTCAAGTAAGCCATGAATCTGGGAATTGTGTATATCGTCAAAACTCTTTTTAAAAAAATGTTAACAATAGTAAAACAATGGGATTTATAGGCCAATAAATTTTCACAAATTTCTCATTGCACTTAGGCTAGCTATTAGAATAAAAGCAAAATACTGCGGATGCTGGAAATCTGAAATAAAAACAGAAAATGCTGGAAGTACTCAACAAGGCAGGCAACATCTGCGGAGAAATAATCAGTTAACATTTCAACCAAACTGTTTGTGTAATAGAATGGCTTGGTTGTCATACCCCAGCTTTCATTTACTCATCCAGTGTAAGGTTTATACTTACAAGAAGAATGGCCTGCAATATCTCCTTTTACTTACAAATAACTTGTGGGGAAAGGGTTACCTTTATTAGAATTTTGTATGAATACTTCATTTGCTGCTATAAATATGTAGATTTGTGCTTGTACTTTTCGTAGCAAATACTAAATAGAATTCAGGCATGTCTTGCTCGCAGATGAGAGGGATGTTAACATGGTATTATAAGACTTTTGTAATACAATCATACCTGAGGAACACAATACTGAACAAGGATAGAAAGATCTATTTACATTCAGTGTATCAGTACTAAAGATCAAAGACTTTCTGTCCTATTTTACCCTTCTCATGTTTGAGAATAACTTACTCACCACTGTTGCAACTTTATTACATTTTCCATTTCTTCTTGTGTAGATTTTTTAAAAAATTCTTTCATGGGAAATGAGCACTGCTGGCTATGCCAGCATTTGTTGCCCTTAAGAACGTGGTGGTGAGCCATCTTCAGGAACTGTAGCAATCTGTCAGGTGTAAGTACACCCACAGTGCTATTAGGATATTTCACCATTCCATACAGGAGAAAAGTGTAATTTGTGTGCCTTTTACAATTCAAGCTTGAATTCATGCTCACTTTTCTCATAGCTGGTTAAACTAGAGAAAAGCGTTGATATTATCTACATCTGCTAAGTTAGGATCATGTCTAAACCATTGATTTCCCACTGTAAGCCTCCCCAAGTATCCTGATCTTCTCATAATACTGATGCCCAGACTCAATTATCAACCAAATTATCTATACTTTACACTGATTTCCCCCTTCAAAGCTGGAGCAAACGATTATTTCATATAAGCTAATTATTATTTTCTAGGATTTGAGCCTAAGCCTTGAGCTATATGTCTTAAAATGTATCTTTAAGGTCCTGTAACAAGTAAAGTACCTATTTACTGACTTAACAGTATTAAAATGGAGCATAAAATAATAAAATGTAGATTAATTTAAATATAACCATTGGACCATAAGCTTTTAACAATTTATAGACCATATGATTATTTACATTTATTGCATCACCTTTATCCTTGTTTTCATTCTGACTTATGCATTCTTGCTGGGTCATTGCACTTGCTTGATACCAGCCACTCTTTGTGAATATGTACCCAATGTACTGAGACCAAAGGATTTCATTGTAATATTCTCCCACTTAAAAAAGTGGAAACCTGCCCATGACGTTTTTTTTTCCTTCAGAAGTTCAATTCTTTGACTGTTCGTTAAACATTAGCAATTTAACTGCATCAGCAGCCAGATATACTGATAAAGTTCCATTTAATGTTTTGTGGTTCTCAAACAAAAACTGAAAATTGTATTGGCGAGAATAGAATGAAACACCATGGGAAGTGCAGAATAGAATGTTTTGCATATCAGTCTTTTTTAAACTAGCTCGCTGGAATTTTCTGTTAGAATTTATGAACAAACATTTCCCCAGCATCCCTTGCAAACTCCCCAATACATGATCTTTCAAAATACTAGGTAAATAGAACTTCAAAATCAGTTCTTCGTTTTTAAAGTTCTGGCTGCACTGCAAAAGCTAGAAATATCAATATGTAACAGGAGGTTATTTTAACATTTTATCAGAAGTAGAATACTCCGTATTGCACACTGTGAGGGGACTAAGACATCACACTGGATACTTTTATAATATAAATTATTCTCATGGCTAATTTATAAAATTTTAAAAACTGGGCAAAGATTTTTTAAATGGCTGAAGCCTTGTCTGTCTGTGACCCTGAACAAAAGGAGCTCTCAGGGGTAGTGTCAGAGAAGTTTTCACCTTGTTATCTCTGAAGAGACCCTAATAACCAACACCCCACCCCCCCCCCCGCCCAAGTTAATTTTCGTGAAGGGGATGCAGTATGTGTGAGGATGAGGACATAAATAGTGGATGCACAGCAGTCATTGGGGGAGGAGGAGCAAGAAATGAGGAAAGGAACCAAAGCAGAAAAGTGGGGGGGTGCGGAATAGCTTGGTCTCAATCAACAAGGATAATGTGCAAACAGAGGGGAAACCAGCAACCGTTACAATATTGACAACAATTTAACTATTTGAGAAGTACTGACTGAATTAAAATTGATTTACAGTTGACTGAGTGACTGACACCTCCCTCCCCATCTCCCCTTCCCTCCATTATAATTCCTGAAAGTATGTTGCTTCACTCCAAAAGAGTATAATTTGTTTTGACTTGTTCTAGCTAAAGACTTTTCGGTTTTCAAGCTCAATCCCACTGACAACTTGCATTTAAGTAGCACCTTTAACATAGGAAAATATCCTTAGGTGTTTCACAAGGACATGAGAGTGGAACTGAGCAGGCTGAAGATGCTGTGACAGATTGGAGGTGGTGGTGGTGGTGGGGGTGGTGGGGGTGGGGGGGGCATAGATGCACAGAGTCCAGAGTAAGAGGAAAGGAGAGTTTGGGAGCTGGTGTAGGACTTGTGGATGAACAAGGCCATAAAAGGATTGAATCCTTTCTCTGACAGGATTTCCATTTGTCACATTTCCATTTCTCTTCAACTCTGAAGAAGGGTCATACGGATCAAAACGTTAACTGATGCTACCAGACCTGCTGAATTTTTCCAGCATTTTCTGCCATTGTTTCAGATTTCCAGCATCTGCAGTATTTTGCTTTTAACCAATATGTATAGGCCTAACTTGCTCAACCTTCCCTTATAAGACAACCCCTTCATCCCAGGAATCAGTCGAGTGAACATTCTCTGAACTGCTTCCTATGCAAGTTTACCCTTATTTAAGTAAGGAGACCAAAACTGTACACAATACTCCAGGTATGGTCTCACCAGTGTGCAGTACATTGTAACAAGACTTACCTACTTTTATACACCATCTCCTTTGCAATAAAGGCCAACATTTCATTTGTCTTCTTAATTACTTGCTATACCTACATGCAAACTTCTTGTGATTCATGTACAAGGACACCCAGTCCCTCTGTACTGCATCATTCTGCAGACTCTCTCCATTTGAATAATATTTTGCTTTTCTATTCTTCCTGTCAATGTGGACAACTTCACATTTTCCCACATTATACTCCATCTCCAAATTTTTACCCTATCTATATCCCTTTGCAGACTCTTTATATTTCCCTCACAACTTGCTTTCCTACCTATCTTTTTATCATCAGCGAAGTTGGCTACAGTACAGTGGGCAAATGGTCTCCCATTGCAGTATTCCCCTCCCACCCCTAACCTCATCTTTCTTAAATAACAAAGTGACATTTGTCAATTTGGCTTCAATACAGTTGATTCATTCATCCAAGTCATTAATATAGATCATAAATAGCTGAGGCCACAGCACTGGTCCCTGTGGCACTCCATTAGTTATGGTTTGCCAACCTGAAAATGATCCATTTATCCTGACTCTTTGTTTCCTGTTAATTAGCCAATCCAATTTACACTTCTATATTTCATAGAAACTAGGAGCAGGAGTAGGCCATTCAGCCCTTGGAGCCTCCTCTGCCATTCAGTATGATCATGGCTGATCCTTTATCTCAATGCCATATTCCCATTTTCTCTCCATATCCCTTGATGCCCCCAATATCCAAAAAATTGTCAATTTTTTTCTTGACTATATTCAGTGACTTGGCCTCCACAGCCTTCTTTGGTAGAAAATTCCATAGGTTTACCACTCTCTAAGCGAAGACATTTTTTTCTCATCTCAGTTCTAAATGGCCTGCCCCATATCCTGAGGCTGTGGCCCCTGGTTCTGGACTCCCCAACCAGGGGAAACATCCTCCCTGCATCTAGTCTGTCTAGTCAGATTCCATCTCATTCTTCTAAACTCTAGTTAAGACAGGCCCAGTCAAACCAACCTCTCCTCATACGAAAGTCCTGCCATCCCCGGTATCAGCCTAGTGAACCTTTGCTGCACTCCCTCTGTGGAAAGTATATCCTTTCTTAGGGAGGGAGACCAAAACTGCATGCAGTAATCCAGGTGTGGTCTCACTAATGCCCTGTATAACCGCAGTAAGACATCCCTACTTCTGAACTCAAACCCTCTTGCAATGAAGGCCAATATACCATATGCCTTCCTAATTGCTTGTTGCACCTGCCTGTTCACTTTCATTGACTGGTGTCAATATTCCTTTTGTATATCCACATTTCCCAATAAACCATCATTTAAATAATACTCTGCCTTTCTGTTTTTCATATCGTAGCATATAATTTCACATTTTTCCATGTTATACTGCATCTTCCATGTATTTGATCACACACACAACTTGTTTAAATCACCCTGAAGTCTCCTTAGACCATAAGACATAGGAGCAGAAGTAGGCCATTCAACCCATCGAGTCTGCTCTGCCATTCAATAAGATCATGGCTGATCTGATAATCCTCAACTCCACTTTCCTGCCTTTTCCCCATAACCCTTAATTCCCTGACTGATTAAACATCTATCTCAGCCTTGAATATGCTAAACGACTGAGCCTCTACAGCCCTCTGTGGTAAAGAATTCCACATATTGATTACCCTCTGAGAGAAGAAATTCCTCCTCATCTCTGTTTTAAATGGGTGCCCTCTTATTCTGAGATTATGCCCTCTGGTCCTAAACTCTCCCACAATCTCTCAGCATCTACCCTGTCAAGCTCCCTAAGAATCTTACATGTTTCAGTAAGGTTGTCTTTCATTCTTCTAAACTCCAATGAGCACAGGCCCAACCGACTCAACCTCTCCTCATAAGAAAATCCCTCCATGCCCAGGATTAACCTAATGAACCTTCCCTGGAATGCCTCCAAAGCCCTTGCACCCTCCTCACAACGCACAACCCTGCTCAGTTTTCTGTCGTCAGCAAACTTGGGAATATTGCATTTGGTTTCCTCATCCAAGTCATTTATATATATTGTGATTAGCTGGGACCCAAGTGCTCATCCCTGCGGTTCACCACTCGTCACCTCCTGCTATCCAGAAAAAAAACCCATTTATTCCCACTCTCTGTTTCCGTTCTGTCAACTAATTCTCAATCCATGCCAGTATATTACCCCCAATCCCATGTGCGTTAATTTTGCCCACTAGCCTTTTATCTGTGACCTTATCAAAAGCCTTCTTGAAATCTGAATACACCATATCCACTGGTTACCCCTTATCTATTCTACTAGTTACATCCTCAAAAAAACTTCAGTAGATTAGTTAAGCATGATTTCCCTTTCACAAACCCATGCTGACTTTGTCTAATCCTGTTAATGCTTTCCAAGTGCTCTGTGTTTCTCTCCTTCCTTTTTTAAATAGTGGGGTTACATCTGCCACCCTCCAATCTGTAGGAACTGCTCCAGAGTCTATAGAATTTTGGAAGATGACCACTAATGCATCCAATATTTCCAGGGCCACTTCTTTTAGTACTCTGGGATGTAGATTATCAGGCCCTGGGGATTTTTCAGCCTTTAACCATATTAATTTCTCTAGCACCATTTTTTACTAATACAGATTTTCTTCAATTCCTCCCTCTCACTAGAGCCTTGGTTCCCTAGCATTTCTGGGAAATTATGTGTGTCCTCTTTTGTGAAGACAGAACCAAAACGTGTTGAATTCTTCTGTCTTTTTTTTGTTCCTCATTATGATTTCCCCTGTTTCTGACTGTAAGGGACCTACATTTGCCTTTGCTAATCTTTTTCTCTTCACATATTTATGGAAGTGTTTACTATCAGTTTTTATGTTCCCTGCAAGTTTACTCTCATATTCCATTTTCCCCTTCTTGATCAATCTTTTTGTCCACTTTTGCTGAATTCTAAACTGCTCCCAATCCTCAGGCTTGCTGCTTTTTCTGGTAATTTTATATGTTTCCTCTTTGGATCTAATACTATCCCTAATTTCTTTTGTAATCCATGGATGAGCCACCTTTCCTGTTTTATTTTTGTGCCAGACAGGAATGAATAATTGGAAAAACTCAGCAGGTCTGGCAGCATCGGCGGAGGAGAAAAGCGTTGAAGTTTCGAGTCCTCATGACCCTTCGACAGAAGGGTCAAGTTCTGTCGAAGGGTCATGAGGACTTGAAACTTCAACTCTTTTCTTCTCCGCCGATGCTGCCAGACCTGCTGAGTTTTTCCAGGTAATTCTGTTTTTGTTTTGGATTTCCAGCATCCGCAGTTTTTTTGTTTTTATAGGAATGAATAATTGTTGTAATTCAGGCATACCTTCCTTAAATACTAGCCATTGCCTATCCACCATCAACCCTTTTAGTCAGGTTCCCCAATCCATCAGTGCCAACTCGCACCTCATACCCTCGTAGTTCCCTTTATTTAGAGTCAGGACTCTAGGGCAGAATTTTGCCGTCAGTGTGCAGGGGTGGCCCTGACACGCTGACGCGTAAAATGATGCGCAACGATGTCGGATGTGCGTCCGGACGTCATTGTGCGTCATTTTGATATTTCACTCGGCGGGTGCGTGCGAGGTGGCTGGGTGCCTGCTGAACTGTCAACGGCTGTTAAGTCCATTAATTAAAGTAATTAAATTTGTTAACAAGGCTGCCTGTCCAACCTTAAGGTTGGTGGGCAGGCAAAGAGCCCAAGCGGCCTTCGTGTTTTTCAGGAAACCTTATCCATGGGCAGGATGAGGTTTCCTGAAGCTTTCATAAAATGAATAAATAAATTTTCCAAACTTCACAAACATGTCGCAGCTCATATGACATTGTTTCATGAGGGGACATGTTTAAATAAATTTTAACTTTATTTATTAAAAAGTTTTGTAACCCATTCAATCTCCCGAAGGCAGCTTTGTGCCTCAGGAAGATTGTTGCGCTCTTTCATGCGCGAAAGAGCGCAGGTCCCGACTCTCCCTCCTCCGCCCGCCTGCACAGGTAGCGCTGAATGCTACTGGCCGCGCGTTACACTGGGCGGGCCTTAATTGGCCCACCCATGTAAAATGGCGGCGTGTAACTGATTGCGGTTGGCGAACAGCTCCCCGCCCGCTCCCGCCTGGCCCACCCGCCATAGGAAAAATTCTCCCCTAGTTTCGGGTTCAACTTCTTCATTTTCCATCTTAATGAACAATTCTATGATTTTATGGTCACTCTTCTCCGAGGGACCCCGCACAACAAGATTGTTAATTAATCCTTTCTCATTGCACAATACCCAGCCTACGATAGCCGGTCTCTAGTTGGTTCCTTAATGTATTGGTCTAAAAAACCATCACGTACACGATCCAGGAAATCCTCCTCCACAGTATTATCGCTAGTTTTGTTTGTCCAATCTATATGTAGATTAAAGTCACCCATGATTACAGTTGTACCCTTATTGCGTCTCTAATTTTCTGTTTAATGCCTTCCCTTACATCTCTGTTACTGTTTGGGGGCCTATAGACAATCCCCGCCAATGTTTTCTGCCTCTTGGTGTTTCTTATCTCCGCCCAAATAGATTCCATTTCATGATTTTCCGAGCCAATATCCTTCCTCACTATTACATTGATTTCCTGCTTTACTAACAGTGCTACCCCAACTTCTTTCCTTATTTGTCAGTCCTTCCTAAATATTGAATACCCCTAGATGTTCAGTTCCACCCTTGGTCACCCTGCAGCCATGTCTCTATAATTGCAACCATATCATAACCGTTTATATCTATTTGCGCTGTTAATTCACCTACCTTATTGCGAATGCTCCACGCATTAAGATACAATGCCTTTAGTCTTGTCTTTTTAACTTTGTTAGTCATCTTAGCTTTATTTTACACTATGACACCATTTGTTTCTCGCTGTTGCTTTTTCTGCTTTCCACTTTTGCTTCTTACTTTTCTGTCTTTTGTTTCTAACCTTGTTTCCCCCTCCTCTGTCTCCCTGCTCAGGTTTCCATCCCCCTGCCATTCTAGTTGAAACCCTCCCCGACAGCACTAGCAAACACTCCCTCCACCAAGGACATTAGTCCTGGTCCTGCCCAGATGCAACCCATCCTGTTTGTACTAGTCCCACTTTCCCCAGAACTGTCCCCAATGTCCCAGGAATCTGAATCCCTCCCCTTCACACCATTTCTTCAGTCACATATTCATCCAATATATTCTACTATTTCTACTCCCACTAGAACATGATACTGGTAGTAATCCTGAGATTACTACCTTTAAGGTCCTACTTTTTAATTTACGTTCTAACTCCCTCTTTTCAGCTTGTAGGACCTCATCCTTTTTTTTACCTATGTTGTTGGTACCGATATGTAACACGGCCACTGGCTGTTCACCCTCCCCCTTCAGAATACCGTGCAGACTCTCTGAGACATCCTTGACCCTGGCACCAGGGAGGCAACATACCATCCTGGAGTCTCTTTTGCAGCACAGAAACGCCTGTCTGTTCCCCTTACTATTGAATTCCGCATCACCACAGCCCTGCCACTCTTCTTCCTCCCCTCTGGTGCAGCAGAGCGACCCATGGTGCCATGGATTTGGCTCCTGCTGCTTTCCCCTGAGAAATCATCGCCCCCCCCTTCCCAAACAGTATCCAAAATGATATATCTGTTAGAGAGGGGGATGGCCACAGGGGACTTCTGCACAACCTGCCTTTCTCTACTCTGCTTGGTGGTCACCCATCCCCTTTCCGCCTGTTCAGTCTTTACCTGCGGTGTGACCACCTCACTGAATGTGCTGTCCACAAAAATCTCAACATCGCATATGCTCCAGAGTGAAACCATCTGCAGCTCCAGCACCAAAATATGGTTAGCCAGTAGCTGCAGCTGGACACACTTCCTGCACACATGGTCGCAAAGGATACTGGAAGTGTCCATGACTTCCCGCATAGCACAGGAGGAGCATATCATGGGTGCAAGCTCTGCTGCCATGACTCCCCTTTAGATTAAGCTTGTTACTTACTCCGTTTTAAGAATACTAACTATGCTAGGGGCCTTATTCTACTCTAAACACTCCCACTACAGTCTGAAGCTCTCACCTTATTTTGTTCAAGCTAATGGACTGCAGCAGTTTAATTAGTCGAAAAAATAAAAGTAGAAGTGCTCAACTGACCCTACTTACCAATCAGCTGCCTCCCCTGCATCTCATCGCTTTTTGAATCGTGACATCACTTCGAACTCCACTGCCTGTAGGTCTTGAGGGTGCGCCTCTCCTCTCCGGTCTTGGCCTCTGTGTTTTGCGCCCTTTTATACTGATCTCACTAGCCTCTCCTCTACGGACTAAAACTCACCTTCTTCCAACCCTAACAAGAACTTTTAGTTAACTGCTAAGTGAAAGAAAGACTAGACTTTAGGTAGAATTTAACTCTTAACTCCCTCAGTCGTCAATCTCCAACTGAAGCTCTTTACTGCAGCCAAACACGGCACTATAAGATAGCCCACTTTTATACTCTCTGAACTTAGCCTTTGAGAACCTGATTGAGCCAGTTATCTAATTAACTAGTTACAGTTGCAAGCAGAGCCCTGTTTTAAGGCAGGACTAAAACTCACCTTCCAACCCTAACAGCAACTTTTAGTTAATGCTAAATTAAAGAAAGACTAGACTTTAGATAGAATTTAACCCTTATTTTAACACTTAAACTCCCTCAGTCACCAATCTCCAACTGAAGCTCTCTACTGCAGCCAAACACAGCATTCCAGTGCAGACGTTGATCATCAACAGAATTGTAGATCAGCTTTTGCTGGGTATAATCTGCTGCCTGCTGGTTCTTTTGCTAATTACCTTTGTTGTGAGATTGTGTATTTTGAAGATATGATTTCTATTTTTTTTTTATTGGCTAGATTTTAAACCGGAACCCTGTACAGACAATTGTGTTCTTTTAAGAAAGAAACAGCCCAGACAGACTGAGCTGCTACAAAACACAATTTCGTATTCCGCAAAGTTGGAATGAAGACAAACACTCAGCCCCTGAGGAGCACGAAAGACCCCATCTCCTGACTATTCACACCACGCTGAGACTTTGCAAATATTTCTGAGATGAGACATCAAAATTCAGTTACCTGTTCTGAAGCCATAACTGCAGCAGACATGAACTAATCAAACTCCTCTGGAATATACAACCAGCAAATTATTTCAAGGGAAACTCTGTTGAGCAAGAGAGAGGAAGTGAAAAGGACAATGTTCTACTGAATTTCTCTCTCTCTCACTCTCTAGAAGTATTGTGTCTGGTTTGTAAAGTGACTACCCTGAGAAGAAAACAACCACTAACCGCTAATCTTTTAAATTAAAATGTGCAAATCTGCTCTGTATAACTGCATCCAGGAGAATAATTAAACTAAACAGCCACAACATTGAATCGCCGCATCGAGGAACAGATAACTGTATACTCCACTTTTTCTTTCATGGAATGTAACATCCTTTATAAGCCTATCGTCTGCGATCTGTTCTTGTGCGTGTGTAGGCCCAGACGAATGTGTGTGACTGTATGAATAATGTCATGTTTTTCTTTTTTAGCTCAGGAATAATTTCAAAAAATTTACCGCATTCCTGTTTAACTTAAGTCAACCTGTCTGACTAATCCTCTACAACCTTGACACGTAAATAGTGGGACACTTACAGAATTGGCAAAGCACATTCTATCTAAATCCTTAGAAAAGAAAAAAAACAAACCCTGTTATGGTCAAATGAGGAGTGGGAGGACAGTGAAGTCATTTCACCCTTCCTCACTCGGTCATAACACCTTAAACGTGTGTCCTCTGGTTACTGACTGTTCTGCCGACAGAAACAGATTTTCCTTTTCTGTCGAAGGGTCATGAGGACTCGAAACGTCAACTCTTTTCTTCTCCGCCGATGCTGCCAGACCTGCTGAGTTTTTCCAGGTAATTCTGTTTTTGTTACAGATTTTCCTTGTTTACCTAATTAATGCTCATCATGATTTTCAACATTTTTGTGAAATGCTAACGTTACAAATGCATTGCTTTATAAGATTATGTTTCCAGATTGTGTCTTTAATTTTGGATAAAATGGAGAAAGTTATATGATCAGTTCTGAATAATGCTGACAACAAACCTGGATGGCTTGGGTCTTAAAGATTAAAGGGGAGCCCAGTTTGTTTTACTGGGAAGAAGATGCAAGGTGTTTACGCCTGAAAACAATGACCAAAACATCTGTGCTGATAGTGGATAGACTGTTAGTCTAAAAAGTCCCAGAAAGGTGTTAAGAATGCCAGGTTTTTAAACAGTTATACTTTAAGTTGCCTATTTACTTCAAGATAGAATTAAGTTGGGAGTTTAAAAGATAACAAATTAGCATTTCTACTTTGATATGAGGCCTGTGTGATTCACACTGCCATGGAAATGGGTCTTGAAAGGGAGAGAGTCAATAGGAAGTCATTGTAGGATCAGCTTACATGGTGTTTTCTTAAAATACCACTGAACCTCACAGACAGGATCAGTCTGCCAAAATCTGAGAGAGAGCTGAGAAGTAGAGGCAGCAAGTCTCTATGGTTCACCACCCAAGAAGATTCCACATCTGTGGTGCTGTTATAAATGTGGCTATCGGAATTTATAATGTAAAATGTTGATAGAATGTACAAACAGATGCAAAATTTTTAATAGATCATAGATATATAACCTGTTATGAATATCTAGCTCATAATTCATATGTTTTGGAATATGACTTTTAGATTTAGAGGTTAATGCTTTAACTGTAGAAAATGGGGTATCTGGAGCATCCTGAGGGGTCTTGACAAGGTGGATATGAAGAGGATGTTTCCTCTTCTGGGAGAATCTAGAACTAGGGGTCGCTGTTTAAAAATAAGGGGTCACCCATTTAAGACAGAGCTGAGGAGGAATTTTTTCCCTTGACAGTCATGAGTCTTTGGAACTCTTTTCCTCAAAAGGCAGTAGAAGCAGAGTTTTTGAATATTTTTAAGGCAGAGCTAGACAGTTTCCTGCTAAGCACGGGGGTGAAAGGTTATAGGGGAGGCGGGAATGTGGAGTTAAGGTTACAATCAGATCAGCCATGATCTTATTGAATGGCAGAGCAAGCACGAGGGACCGAGTGGCCTACTCCTGCTCCTAATTCATATGTTCGTATGTCCAGCCTCTGATCATTGGCCAACTCCAACTTGCCTTGAAGTACCGACATTGGAATCCCCTGATACAGCCGAGAGCTGGATAAGAAGCTCCCGCAGGCATGTTACGTCCCACGGGCCATAGTCTGCCCAGATCTGCGCAAGTGCCTTTTTCAATAGCCTCCAATACTCAGCTAATCTACGATTATGCAATCCTAGTCCTCTCTGAACAAAGGCCCCACTTTTCACCATCACCCTACCATAGCTGACTCCCTATGCACCAGTAAATTGTCTTAATTTTGAATTCCATCTTTGGCTTTGACTTTTTAGTGAACTTTTTTTCAGCTATAGATTCTAGTGCGAACCCTTTAGACTGAGGATTACTGCTTGCCCTCTATTTCCTACACTGTACTGGCAATTGATGATTTTCAGCCCCCTTTGGTTCTCTTCAAAACCATTTTTTCCTTGTAATTTCTCCTGCTTATTTTCTGCCTTTGAAACCTTGTTCACTATGCCTTCATGTACTCTTCCACCCCCACCTATATATTTTGGGAGATAAAGAGGGTCAAAATTCTGCACCTGAAGCATTCTTTTAAGCAAGTAGTACAATATAAATCTATATTGTTGCAGTAGAGTGTACTTCATCTGTGGAAGGGGAGGTCTTTATAGGCTTTTTTTCTAATTCCATGTTTTCTTGTGTTCTTATTAGAAATAAAGTGAAACTTTGATTAAAAAAAAATGGAACATCAAATGTTTGAGTCAAAAGAAGAGTGTACTTTCCAGTACCAGGACTCATTACCACCACTACCTGTTCCCCCTCTTGAGGAATCATTGATGAAATATTTAGATGCAGGTACAGTATCATCATCATAGTTTACTTAGAGATTTGTGCCTGTCTATCTACTGCAGTTGAGTCTCTTTTGTGGTCAAAAAAGGAACTATCTTTTCATATAGACATAGACCAGACTCATTAAAATTGTCGGGAGTGTGGCAGTAACTCAGCATGCTGGTCTTAATATTGATGCAAAGATCTAGTTGGATTTAATATTTTTGGGTAAATTTATTTTTGTTAATTTATTTTGGTTTTTTATAGTTTGTATCGATCAGGTTTTGATTTTTGTTTCCAAGCATAGGATTTTAATCTTCTCCTGCCCTCTGTTTTTTGTCACAACAATACTGACTCTTGCTGGTGTCTAATTCCACAGATGCCTGTAGTTTTTGGATATCGTCATTTTTTTCTATAAAAGTATAGATAGTGAGTGTTATCAGGTTGTTTCACCACATTCATGACCCTATTTAACGCTTTCTTTGCTTAATTAATTCAAGTGGACTTGGATAAGAAGGGTTACTGGTCTTTACCCTCACCAGAAACTGTTGATTACTTTTGAACTGGATTTCTCCCATGGCAGTTCCACTCTGTATTGCCAGAGTCTTGAGTCTCATATGAGACCCATGTCCTTCCTGATGCCTGATTCCCTGCAATACAAACATTTATTTTTTGCATTATCCTGTAGGTGAATAGGGAGTAGAAAAGCCCTGTGATCTTCTGCAAGATTTCGAACAGATCTAGCAACTCAAGACTGGACATCCATGAGGCGCTGTGGGCCATCAGCAGCAGCAGAATTGTATTCGAACACAATCTGCAACCCCATGGCCTGGCATATCTACCAGTCTACCATCACCATCAAGCCAGGGGATCAACCCTGGTTTAATGAAGAGTGCAGGAGGGCATGCCAGGAGCAGCAATAGGCATACCTAAAAATGAGGTGTCAACCTGGTAAAGCTACAACATAGGACTACTTGCATGCCAAACAGCATAAGCCGCAAGTGATAGACAGGGTTAAACGATCCCACAACCAACGGATCAGATCTAAGCTCTGCAGTCCTACCACATCCAATTGTGAATGGTGATGGACAATTTAAACAACTCACTGGAGGAGGAGGCTCCACAAATATCCCCATCCTCAATAATGGAGGAACCCAGCACCTCGGTGCAAAAGATAAAGCTGAAGCATTTGCTACAAACTTTAGTCAGAAGTGCTGAGTGGATGATCTATCTTGGCCTCCCTCTGAAGGTCCCCAGCATCATAGGTACCAATCTTCAGCCAATTCAATTACTCCACGTGATATCAAGAAACGGCTAAAGGCACTGGGTACTGCAAAGGCTATGGGCCCTGACAATATTCTGGCAATAGTACTGAAGATTTGTGCTCCAGAACTTTCCGCGTCCCTAGCCAAGCTGTTCCAGTACAGCTACAACATTGGCACCTACCCGGCCTTGTGGAAAATTGCCCAGGTGTGTCCTGTACAAAAAAAGCAGGACAAATCCAACGCAGCCAATTACCGCCCCATCAGTCTACTCTCCACCATCAGTAAAGTAATGGAAGGGGTCATTAACAGTGCTATCAAGCGGCACTTGCTTAGCAATAACCTGCTCACTGACGCCCAATTTGGGTTCTGCCAGGCACTCAGCTCCTGACTTCATTACAGCCTTGGTTCAAACATGGACCAAAGAACTGAACTCCCGAGGTGAGGTGAGAGTGACTGCCCTTGACATCAAGGCCACATTTAACCAAATGTGGCATCAAGGAGCCCTAGGAGAATTGGAGTCAATGGGAATCGAGGGGAAAACTCTCCGCTGGTTGGAGTCATACCTAGCACAAAGGAAGATGGTTGTGCTTGTTGGAGATCAGTCATCTCAGCTCCAGGATATCACCGCAGGAGTCCCTCAGGGTAGTGTCCTCGGCCCAACCATCTTCAGCTGCTTCGTCAATGACCTTCCTCCCATCATAAGGTGAGAAGTGGGGATGTTCGCTGATGATTGCACGATGTTCAGCACCATTGGCGATTCCTCAGAAACTAAAGTAGTCCATGTCCAAATGCAGCAAGACCTGGACAACATCCAGGTTTGGGCTGACAAGCAGCAAGTGACATTTGCGCCAGACAAATGTCAGGCAAAGACCATCTCCAACAAGAGAGAATCCAATCATTGCCCTTGATGATCAATGGCATTACTATTACTGAATCCCCCACTATTAACATCCTGGAGGTTACCATTGACCAGAAACTGAACTGAACTAACCATATAAATACAATGGCTACAAGAACTGGTCAGAGGCTAGGAATCGTGCAACAAATAACCCACCTCCTGACTCCCCAAAGCCTGTCCACCATCTACAAGGCACAAGTCAAGAGTGTGATGGAATACTCCCCACTTGCCTGGATGAGTGCAGCTCTCACAACACTCAAGAAGCTTGACACCATCCAGGATAAAACAGTCCGCCTGTTTGGCATCACCTGCAAACATTCACTCCCTCCACCACTGACACACAGTAGCAGCAGTGTTTGCCATCTACAAGATGCACTGCAGGAATTCACCACTGTCACTACTATCTAATTTACTTACTGGTTGTCTGTCTACATATTTTTATCTGAACGTAGTTGCTTTGCTCACATTTTTGAAAGGTTTTCTCCTTCGACATCCTCCAAACCCATGACCACTACCATCTAGAAGGACAAGGACAGCAGATAGATGGGAACACCACCACATCCCATGAATGAATTAAAAAAAGAGAGATAATGAGAAGGCATGTCATTAAGCCAGGGAGTGGGATGGAAATTTTGACGTCAATTTCAACATATATAACACATAGTAAATTGTTATTTGGTTCCTACCAAAGATTTCAATTGTTTAGAAACAAAACTTGATTGAAGTATTTAAGATCCTGAATGGTTTTGACAAGGTGGATTTGGATGAGTCTAGAACTCGTGGGGCACAGTTTTAAAATTACGGGTCGCCCTTATAGGACATTGCTGAGGAGATTTTTTTTCTCTCAGAGGGTTGTGTGACTTTGTAGCTCTCTGCCTTAGAAGACGATGGAAGCGGGGTCATTGAATATTTTTACAGCAGAGGAAGATTCTTGTTAGACAAAGGAATCAAAGGTTATCGGGGTAGGTGGGAATGTGGAACTCAAAACACTGATGTAGCCATGATCTTATTGAATGGCGGAGCAGGCTCGAGGGGCTGAATGGCCTACCTCTGCTCCTATTTCATATGTTCGTATGTACCTAAATATTTTCAGATTGTGTTGTTATGATTGTACATTGCAATGTTTAATTTGGTGTTGAGACGCTCCTTCAAGCGGCAATAATATCTTGCTGCCTTGGATTCTTTGTTTTTGGCATATGAGAGATGTGGACAGTTGTACATTCTTGAATTTTATCATGTTTTGATTAATTGTATAGACAGTGGCATAGAGTGATCATACAGAATAGGGCATTGCCATAGACTGTTGCACAGTTTTTGAACCCTAGTGAGTTTATTTCTCCAATTTTGCTTTTTGATTTGTATTATTAGAACTGGTGTGTTCTATCTTTAAAATTTAATCCTTTTGTTTTAATATTCATCTGTGCGAAACTAGATATTGATACAACCCTAAAAATTCTGTGCCAGATACTGATTATTACGTGTAAACTTTCATTCAACCATTTTTACTTCCTCCAGACATCTATCTGTCATTCACTAAGATAAAAGCAAAAAACTGCGGATGCTGGAAATCCAAAACAAAAATAAAAATAAAAATACCTGGAAAAACTCAGCAGGTCTGGCAGCATCTGCAGAGAGGAGCACAGTTAACGTTTTGATGCCGTATGACTGTTCAACAGAACTAAGTAAAAATAGAAGAGAGGTGAAATATAAGCTGGTTTAAGGGGGGTTGGGACAAGTAGAGCTGGATAGAGGGCCAGTGACAGGTGGAGATAGCCAAAAGATGTCACAGACAAAAGGACAAAGAGGTGTTGAAGGTGGTGATATTATCTAAGGAATGTGCTAATTAAGGGTAGAAAGCAGGACAAGCAAGGTACAGATAGCCCCCAACGCAGATGCTGCCAGACCTGCTGAGTTTTTCCAGGTATTGTTATTTTTATTTTTGTTTTTTTTTTATCTATCATTCACATTGTGCCATATTTGACATACGGTGACAGTGTTTGATTATAAAATAGTTTTTTAGATCTCTAGGGTCCTTCAGAATTCAGCCTTGTATGTTTATAGTTGCACTATCCCCATAATTCTCAAGATGTTACATTTTATGCTGTGAAATCAGTGAAAACCTGTTATAGTAGGCTTGTCAATATTGTTTAGTTGTAATTATACAGTTGAATTTTTTAAAAATTATTTTAGTGAAGCCATTTTTGAATGAAGAAGAACTGCAAAGAAGTACAGAAATTGTTAAAACATTTGGACAAGGGATTGGTAAACAGCTGCATCAAAAACTTCTGGAGAGGGCCAAAGTTAGGAGAAACTGGGTAAGCAGGAGCACAGATGCTGTTGGTATTAACATAATAATGAAGTAGTGTAGTTGGTTGGTTTCAACTAATTTACTTATTGGTTATCTGTCTACATATTTTTACCTGAACGTAGTTGCTTTGCTTTCATTTTTGAAAGGTTTCTATTTTAATTCTTGCATTTTTTTGCATTTAAAAGGCATTTTCTGTCCATTCCATCTGTCTGTTTTCATTTCTAGCCCCTTGCACCATCTACACCTGAAAAGGTGGCTGATCCTCCAGGGTTAGAGTCATAGATGTCTGCAGCACAGAAAAAGGCCCTTCGGCCCATCAAGTCTGCGCCAGTCAAACAAGTACCTAACTATTCTAATCCCATTTTTCAGCACTAGGGCCCCTAGCCTTGTATGCCATGGCATCGCAAGTGCTATACCCATGTTTTTCAGAAGGATTGCTAGGAAGCATATGAGATCAGCCCAAGTGTTGACTCTTCCTCTTTTTGATATGATATGATTGAGATTATGAACTTGGCTATATGGAGGAATAAAGATCCACCTCCTTTCTGTGGGCTTACTCTGTACCATCACATTGCTATAAATATTTTATTTCACCAAATTCTACGTGACTTCATTTTTATTTCAAAACCTCCCTTTTTTGCATGCCAAGAATGGGATTGCTACAAGATTGTTCTTATACTATGAGTTGATAGAAGTCTGTGCTCATACTGCAGCTGACCACAATTATTTGAAAATAATTTTGCCCAGGAATTTCACAAGGAGGCTATGCACTTCTGTCGTTATCACTCTGCTGCATGGGGACAAGTGATGTTTGGTGGTGTTAAGCCCAAACCTGAAATCTTTGTCATCCATAATTATGGAACCACACCTCGTGCCATCTTTATTTGCCCAGAAATAAAGCCTTAGAGAAAGTGGTATTAAAGTGACATTGAAGTAGTTGTTTAATTATAATAGTCAATATTATATGGTATTATGTTATAATTGCCAGTATTTCGTCCATTATCCTTTTTATTTGCTGGGGAATACTTGACTGTGATGCAAGGTGGACTTTAAAACTCTGAGAAGCATTGTAATGTATTGAACTGGTGCTTTGAAGCACAAGAATTTGATTAATTTACAATTAACTATGACTTCTGGATAAAATGCTGTGACATTCCTTCAGATGCCTGTACAGTTTCAGAACATTTCAATGTAATCTGTTTCTTGTGTGAATGTATTACTTTTTTTTAAAACGATCATAACTACTATTGTTCTGTGTCTTTTGATCAGCTTGAGGAATGGTGGCTGATGAGTGCCTATCTGGATGTTCGGATGCCATCAATGTTGAATGTAAACTTTGGAGGTCCTGGTCCCTACTTAGAACATTATTGGCCACCAAAAGAAGGCACACAGCTTGAACGTACTGCTATGGCTGTATTCTTCATGCTACAATTTTGGAGACTACTTAGAAAGTAAGGTGAATTATATGTAGTGGAAAAATTGTAAAACATATTTTCCTGAAATTAAATAAGGAAAATAATGTATAATCCCATTTCTGATAGGATAGTAGAAAGTTTGGGGTAGATGGGAGAATTTAGTTGAGAATCATTTACAACATTTTTCAGTGCCAAGGCGCTCCTTAAACAGTGACATTGTATTGATGAATGGCTTGTAGAAATTGCATCCAAATTAAACCTTTTGGATTTTGGTGGCCTTGATTTGGAATCAGTTTTTCCATTTGTACCTGAACTAGTCCATCATTCTAAAGCTTACAATATGTACTCTCTGCACCGAAAGCACAAAGTGCATGTTCAATATTTTTATGAGATTTAGTGCAAGTTCATCCAACTTCCTAATTTTGATCCCACACACTGCTCTGAGTACCTTTAGACATTATAGAAATTATAAGACCATAAGGCATAGGAGCAGAAGTAGGCCATCCGTCCTATCAAACCTGCTCTGCCATTCAATGAGATCATGGCTGATCTGATAATCCTCAACTTCACTTTCCTGCCTTTTCCCCATAACCTTTGATTCCTTTACTGATTAAAAATCTGTCTATCTTAACCTTGAATATACTTAACGACCCAGCCTCTTCATCCCTCTGTGGTAAAGAATTCCACAGATTCACTACCCTCTCAGAGAAGAAGTTCCTCCTCGTCTCTGTCTTAAGTGGGCGACCCCTTACTCTGCGATTATGCCCTCTGGTCCTAGACTCTCCCACAAAGGGAAACAACGTCTTAGCATCTACCCTGTCAAGCCCCCTAAGAATCTTATATGTTTCAATAGGTCGCCTCTCATTCTTCTACACTCCAATGAGTACAGGCCCAACTTACTTAACCTCTTCTCATAAGAAAATCCCTCCGTACCCAAGATCAACCTAGTGAAACCTTCTCTGGACTCCAATGCCAGTATATCTTCCCTTAGATGGGTGAACAAAACTGTTCGCAGTATTGTAGGTGTGGTCTAACAAGTTGCCTTCCCTATTACCTGTTGAACTTGTATGTTAGCTTTTTGGGTTTCGTGCACGAGGACCCCCAAATCCCTCTGTGCTGCAGCTTTCTGCAGTCTTTCTCCATTTAAATAATATTCAGCTCTGTTCTTCCTGCCAAAGTGTGTAACTTTACATTTTCCCACGTTATGTTCCATCTACCAATTTTTTGCCCACTCACTTAACCTGTCTATATCCCCCTGTAGACCCTTTGTGTCATCCTCACCACTTGTCATCCCAATTATTTTTGCGTCATCCGCAAACTTGGTGAAATTATCAAGGAATAGCTTATATTAGATTTGTCAAAAGCACATTGCCAGTCCATGAAAGTTCAGGCCAATCAGTTGTAGCACTTTAAGTTTGAAAAATCAGATGCTTCTTGCTTGCTGGAATAGCTATTATATTCCACCCTTTTTCTTTATGTGTGTGGGGAGTCCCCTGGTGGGTTCAGGGGTTGGGGGGGTGGGGGAGTCCCATCGGGGTAGGGTAGTCGGGGATGTTGGGTAGAGTTCCCACAGGGGGTTGGGGGACATGTGGGGAGTCCCATGGGGTTTGATGTAGGTCTGTACAATAGTTACCCAGAAGCTAGAAGTGGTTTTAATTCTTCTAACTTTTCTGGGTAACTTGGTGTAAAGACAGTCAGAACCATCTGAAATTCGTGACTTAAATCACATTTTTGGTTGGTTCCCAATGCAGGACAATTGTCCATCGTAAGTTTGAACTTCCCGGGCAATTGCCATGCAAACCTTATCTGGGAACCTCTGGTGTGGTGTGGTGGGGTGGGGTGGGTGGGGATCCCCAGAGCATCTCTGAGATACCCCCCAGTTACACTGCCCTGCAGCTCAAAGTTAAGGCCCATAATTTCAAACTAGTTTATTACTAAATAATGTAATTTATATTTTGTTAAATGTCTATCCTAGGACAAAAATGTATGCTTACAGTAAAAATTAGTAAATGGAGAAATGATAAAGTGGCTTTTGTGAAATGAAATGGCACAGCATATATTGATTTGGGCACCACAAGATATGCTGATGATCTGATGTAGAGGTTTTTTGTTAACTGTTTAGTGCTGGCCACCAGTCTTATAATGTTGACTTTTTTGTCAATGCACATGCTAGGTGAGAAAAACAATCCTCATTTTTGTTTTTTTTCTCGTAGACAGCGCTTGGCTGTACACAAAGCTGGTAGTGTGCCATTAGACATGGACCAGTTTCGTGCATTGTACTGTACCTGTAAAATACCTGGAGTAACCAGAGATTCCCTTGTCAGCTACTTTAAGACAGGTAATTATTTTGTTGAAAGCAACTGTTACAAAAACAGTAAGGATCAGATTCTATCCATTATACATACAAAAAACAGTGAGTGGCCAAAAGTACTGTGCCTGTAGATGGCATTATGAATGTATTGTCACATGACAAATACAGAACAATAAGGCGCCACCTAAGGTTAAATGCCAAATGCAAAAACTGAACTTATCATAATGTTCATGTCCTGTACTCTGTTCCAAAGATAATAACTATTCTCAGGAACCGGTCAGATTATCTGTGAATTTTGGGTAGGCAGTTTTGGAAATCAGTGGTAATGAAAACCCTAGTACAAACATGCCAATTTTTTCTCACAGTGAAACATGAGAAAAGATGAAAGACTATTCAGAAGCAGCATATTGGATAGCAGAGTGAACACAAAATTTACCTGAGCCCCTTCCCTCACTGAGCACTTCAAACTCCCAATAGCTCCTCAAAAGCATCCCCAATCTCAGCAGTAGATTTGTTGAGCAGGGACAAAGCCTGTCATGCCAACGTTCCATTCAGTATCCACCAAATCAGAGAAGATCCTGGCCAGATCAATCATCTGTGAGACAGAACAAGGATTTTTTTGGAATTATTTAAGAAAGATTCTGGCCTATCTGAAAAGTTTTAATCGGGAATAAGACAACTTGGAACAGAGTGATCAGCCCAACACAAAGATTGCCAGTAGGTAGAAACTGGAGAAAGTATGGGAAATGGACCAGAATCCAACTTTGAAAAGTTGAGACTGGTGGTGAGCCTGATGGTAATAAAGCTTATTTTAAGTTCAGATGGAAATAGTTACATTGTGTATTAAATCTGGCGTTCTGAATTTGTCTTTTTAATGCAAAATATTGTTAGGACATTGGATGGTCTATCAGAAATAGTGATGGAAACAGAGTTCATGCAACCTTTATAAAGGGTTGTGTGTAAATATTTGAAAGAGACAATTTTAGTAGGAATGGAGAAAGGGCAGGAATTGATAAATGGATACCTTTCTCTGAGCTGTGAAAAGGGCCAGATGGTCTCCTTCTGTACTCCAAAATTCTATGATTCTAATTCTATTGCAGGACAGAGTTTGTGGCAGCAACACTGAGGCAACTGCACATCTGCAGCTTGTGGCCCGTTCACAGTTGTTGCTAAATTATTTTTACAAGTTGAAATTTCTAGCTGTGGAGTGTTATTTTTATGAAAGCAGTCATGCTTTTTTTGATTTTTTTTAAGATTGACGAATGAATGACTGATACATGACATGTTCCGTTTAATCTCTCTCTAGAAGCTGAAGGGCCGTGCCCCTCCCATTTAGTGGTTCTCTGTCATGGGCGAATATTTATCTTTGATACCATGTATGAGCATCATATCTTAACGCCACCAGAGCTTTGCAGGTTTTTGTTTGCTTTATCTTATTACACTATAGATGTGGTTTAATGGAGATGTCACAAACTGTCCTTTCAACTTTTAAAACGTACATATTAAATTGTGCATGTGCAAGTTCACAGGATTAATACTCAGAAGAAAGACAGTGAAAGATCTGCAACACAGGCTTTTGTTTACAATATTACTAGAAGATGTGAAAATTTTGATTTTTAAAAATATTCCCTACTTTCACTATTTAACACGATCTGCTTTTTTTATTCTTTCACAGGATGTGGGTGTCACTGGCTAGGCCAGCATTTGTTGTCATCCCTAGTTGGCCTTGAGTGGGTGGTGGTGAGCAGCTTTCTTGAACCACTGCAATCTATGTGGTGTAGATACACCCATAGTGCTGTTAGGGAGGGAGTTGTAAGATTTTGATTCAGTGAAGGAATGGGGTATAATTCTAAATCAGGATAATGTGTGGCTTGGAGGGGGTGCTTGCAGGTGGTGGACGTGCTTTGCGTCTGCTGTCCTTGTCCTTCCAAGTGGTAGAGGTCACAGATTTGGAAGGTGCTGTCGAAGAAACCTTGGTGAGTTGCTGCTGTGCATCTTGTAGATGGTACGTGTTATGGGATGATGGCATGTATCTTTATGGCAAGCATATCTTAAACTACTGTCAATCATTACACACCTCAACAGGAGGTGATGTATTAGTCCCATGACTTGTTGTAGAGATCAGATGTATCATACTTTGTCTCCCAGTTAACTATTTGTACATAGTCTTATCCTCAAATAAAGAACCTGCATTATTGTTTCACCAATCCTTGTGAATGATTGGTATGGTTGTCTCAAAGAGAAGAGGAGCGTAACTGTACACACTGCTGCCACTGTGTCTCGGTGGTGGAGGGGGTGTGTGTTTATGGGGTGGCAATCAAGCAGACTCCTTTGGCCTGGATGTTGTTGAGCTTCCTGTGTGTTGTTGGAGTTGCATTCTTCCAGGCAAGTGGGGAGTATTCCATCACACTCCTGACCTGTGCCTTGTAGATGGTGGACAGGCTTTGGGGAGTCAGGAGGTGAGGTACTCATTGCAGAATTCCCAGCCCCTGAACTGCCCTTGTAGCTGCAGTATTTATATGGCTAGTCCAGTTCAGTTTCTGATCAATGGTAACCCCCAGGATATTGATAGTGGTGGACTTTTTGGTGCTAATTTTTTTTCTTTATTCTTTAATGGGATGTGGGCATCTCTGGCAAAGCCTGCATTTGTCACCAATCCCTAATTGCCCTTGAGTTGATTGGTTTGCTAGGCCATTTCAGAGGGTAGTTAAGAGTGAACCACATTGCTGTGGGCCTAGAGTCGCATTTAGGTGAGACAAGGTAAGGATGGCAGATTTCCTTTCCTAAAGGACATTAGTGAACTAGGTGAATTTTTATGACAATTGATGATAGTTGTCATGATCACTGTTACTGAGACTAGCTTTCCATTCCAGACTTATTAATTAAATTTTACTTCCACTACCTGCCATGTGGCATTTGAAGCCTCTGAATTGCTAATCAAGTGACATTATCACTACATCACCATCTCCCCTCAAATGATAATGCCATTGATTGTCAAAGGGAGATGGTTCGATGCTCTCTTGGTGGAGATGGTCATTGCCTGGCACTTGTTTGGCACAAATGTTGCTTGACATTTATCAGCCTAAGCCTGAATGTTGTCCAGCTCTTGCTGCATATTGACAGGGACTGCTTTAGTATCTGAGGAGTTGCAAATGGTGCTGAACATTGTGCAATCATCAGCGAACATCCTGACTTCTGACCTTATGATGGAAGGAAGGTCATTGATGAAGCAGCTGAAGATGGTTGGGCGCTACCCTGAGTAGTGCAGCGATATCCTGGGACTGAGATGATTGACCTCCAACAACCATCATCCTTTCTTTTTTTGCTTTATCCTTTTATGGGATGTGGGTCACCAGCAAGGCCAGCATTTGTTGCCCATTCCTGAGTGGCTTGCTAGGCCATTTCAAAAGGTAGTTAAGAGTCACTGTGGGTGTACCTACACCACATGGACTGCAGCGGTTCAAGAAGACGGCTCACCACTGCCTTCTCAAGGGCAAGTAGGGATAGGCAATAAATGCTGACCCAGCCAGCGAAGCCCACATCCCGTGAATGAATAAAATAAAATATATTGTAGATCTGGAGTAGGCCAGTTGGCAGATTTGCTTCCCTAAAAAGCATTAGTGAACTAGGTTTTTATGACAATTGCTGATAGTTTCATGGTCACTATTACTGAGACTATTCCAGATTTTTCTTTTAATTAATTGAATTTAAATTCCACATGTCGCTATAACGGGATTTGAACCCGTGACCCCAGAGCATTAGGCTGGGCCTCTGGATTATTAGCCCAGTGACGTTAGCACTATGCCACCATCTCCCCTTTTGTTACCCCTATGTCTTTGTGTTAGGTATAACTGCAGCCCATGGAGAATTTTCCCACTGATTCCCATTGATTTAAACTTTGCTAGAGCTCCTTGAATGATATGTGAACAAACAATGTTCTGTATCATTCGTAACTCTTCAGATACTGAAGCAGGCCATGTCCATATGCAGCAAGACCTGGACAACATTCAGGCTTGAGCTGATAAGTGGCAAGAGACATTTGCACCACATAAGTGTCAGGCAATTACCATCTCCAACAAGAGAGAATCTAACCATCTCCCTTGACATTCTGTAGCATTACCATCGCTGAATTCCCCTAACAGCAACATTCTGGAATTACATTTGACCAGAAACTGAACTCAGTCAGCTATATAAATACTGTGGCTGCAAGAGCAGCTCAGTGGCTGGGAATTCGGCGCATAACCCACCTCCTGACTCCCAAGCCTGCCCACCATCTACAAGGTTCAAGGCGGGAAAAAGATGGAATACTCTCCACTTGCTTGGATGAGTGCAGCTCCAACAGCAGTTGACACCTTTCAGGAAAAAGCAGCCCACTTGATCGGCACTCCATCCACCACTTAAACATTCACTCCCTCCACCAGTGGCAGTTGATGACTGCAGAGTGTACCATCTACAAGATGCTCAGCAGCGACTTAACAAGACTCCTTTGACAGCACCTTCTTAAGCCACGACCTCTACCAACTAGAAAGTTAGCAGGCACATGGGAACACCACCACCTGCAATTTACCTTCCAAGTCATGCACCATCCTGACTTCATAATCATAGAATGGTTAAATCACAGAAGGAGGCCATTTGGCCCATCATGCCCGTGTTGGTTCTTTGCATGAGCAATTCGCCTACTCCCACTCATCTACCTTTTTCCCATAGCCTTGTAATTTTTTTTCTGCTCCAGATAATTGTCCAATTCTCCTCTGAAGGCTTAGAATCATATGATTGCTCCTATACTGTCCCTGGGTCAAAATTCTGGAATTCCCTCTTTAACAATACTGTGAATGTTAATGGACTGCAGTGATCCAAACAGGTGGCTCACCATCACCTTTTAGAGGCAATTAGGGATGGGCAATAAATATAGGCCTTGTCAGTGGTGCTCACACCTCATGGATAAATTTTTAAAAAAGGACTGGGAAGGAAGTGCAATTTAAGCTGTGTGAATGCAATATTGAATCTGGTACAGAAAGAGAAATAAAGACTACCGTTAGCCTGAATGTTATTTTGAAAGCTAATTATAGGCCATTAGATATCAAATTTGCAACTCAATAGAAACTACAAAGAAATACATAGATATTACAATATAGAAACTGGCCCAACCTGTGTGTTGGCATTTACCCGCCATCTGAGAAAATAGTCTTCTTCATAGTTAATTGCTATGTTCACATATCCTTTTGTCCACCTTCCTTCATCTCGCTGTCCAAACTAATGGTGACATTGTAGTGTTAGCTGTTATTTAGTGGTAGCACTTTAATCTGAGTCAGAAAGTTGTGGGTTCAAGTCCCAACCCAGAGACTCAAGCACATAATCCAGGCTGTACTTTTGGAGGTGCTGTCTTTCGGATGAAGTCCTGACTGCCCCCTTGACTGGATGTAAAAATCCATTTATATGTTTTGTGGAATAAATTGAGGTAACCATGGTTACTGTAGTATAAGGATCTGGCACTTACAGAGTTAATGTAGGACTGCCTACAGTATTGACCACACAGTGATGTAAGAAGGCACAAGACCTAGACCTAGGGTCAGTGTGATGATGAACAGGGACGTGTTAAGACTTAGACATGGAGATAGCTTCTTGCCTGTACCCTTTAGTGTATATATGTATATAGTTACAAGTAGTTAAAAAAGACTTGCTGTTAACATAC
Source organism: Carcharodon carcharias (assembly GCF_017639515.1). NCBI lineage: Eukaryota > Metazoa > Chordata > Chondrichthyes > Lamniformes > Lamnidae > Carcharodon > Carcharodon carcharias. Next base: position 68,424,904 of record NC_054469.1, on the reverse strand, counting down.
AGAAGACTGCAAACACTTCCTTAATAACATGTTCTGTAACCAACACCATCCCAACAGTTACCATGAAATAAATCAACTGTTAGAGTTCTGCAGTTTACATTTTTAGTTTTAGCTTCTCAATGGTAACAAAAATTCTGTTTAATATTTGTTTAAAAAAATTATTTTCTGGCACAACCCAAAAGAACCATAGTACTGTTAGTAATGTCAGTGTTAATTGTACTTGTATAAAAACAAAAAACTGCGGATGCTGGAAATCCAAAACAAAAACAGAATTACCTGGAAAAACTCAGCAGGTCTGGCAGCATCGGCAGAGAAGAAAAGAGTTGACGTTTCGAGTCCTCATGACCCTTCGACAGAACAGTTCTGTCGAAGGGTCATGAGGACTCGAAACGTCAACTCTTTTCTTCCCTGCCGATGCTGCCAGACCTGCTGAGTTTTTCCAGGTAATTCTGTTTTTGTGTTGTTAATTGTACTTGCGTTCTGAGAGTACTTTATGAATGGAATGTGCACTTGTAGAAATAATTGTCAATTTGAAAAATACACTAGATTTTGCTGGCTGTATGGCATGCATTGGTTATTTGCTTCCATCAGAATACTTGTAGTATCTTACATGTATCATCGAGGCTGCAAGGCAACTCAAAGCAACATATTTGAATATTTGCAACTTCCATATTTTTTAAATGATATAATAAAAAAGCAGTGGAATTGGATATAAACCCCCATGCGTGAATGAATATAGCTTTTTATTCCCTTTAATCATTTGGTATTCTGCCCCTTCTCTGTGCCACCCCCGCCCCTCCTCCACCCTTAGCTATGCATTTGTGACCTGCCAGAATCACTATCCATCGTTCTCTTAGCTAACTACCAGGAAACTATTGAAAGTGGCTTATTGGAACCTGATCCTCTTTTCTCTCTCTTTCTCCTCCCACCATGAGGAGATGCCTCTTCTATACTCAGCATCTCCCTGCAGCAGAGCAGGTGAGATAAAGCAGAAGAATTAAACTTGTGCCCATGACACCTAAATTTCTCAAGCTTTCCCGATAGTGTTAAGTTGTCTTCCATCCTGTTTCACACTTGTTACTATGTTAAATTATACTATTAAAATACTTAATTGAGCTGAATGTTTAAAGTACTTTCTGGTGGCTAACTTGTGTAAGATGACTATTAGCAGCTCCTGTTTATTTTTGCCCTGTCTGTGTAGACAGTTGACTTACATCCGAGAAAGATGCAACAGTGAACCCGAAGGACCAGGTGTGTCAGCATTAACTGCTGAAGAAAGAACACGTTGGGCAAAGGTAGGTTGTACAGATTTCAGTTATTATTAGTAGCAGTAAACTCCTTGTTGTTCAAGTCAATCCAAGCTGGCGGTGATTTCATTATCTTCCGTGGGTTCTCTCATGACTAAAGAGTGAGATGTAAGAATCAGCATGGACATCCACAGAACCGGTTCATGTTACTGTTGATGGTGCTGGAGGAAACGTCTGCAACTGCGCCACCTGTTGCCTTCCTCTGGGCACGTTGCAAGTTTGGCATAGGTGGTCCTCGAAATATGCTCAACCAAATTTCAGTACTTGCCTCTACATGAGCCGGTTAGTTGCAGTGCTCTCCCATGGGAAGTAGTCTGCAATGCAGAAGTTTGTAAGGCTCTTTTATAGGCTTTTCTTGTATTGGTTATACTAACCACCTGATGTTGTTTGCCCTGAGGAAATTCCCCATATAAGATCTGCTTAGGGATTCTATAGTTATTCAGGCGAGACACATGGCCTACCCATATAAGTTGAATTTTCTGGAGTGTTGTCTCCATGCTGTTGAGCCCAACACATGAAGGACTTCGTTGTTTGGGTTTTTGTCCTGCTATCGAATTCTCATGATGGATATTGTTGGTAACAGTAACTTTTTTCAGAGGTAAACAGGTTGGGGATTCAGTTTGTAATTGGTTTATAATCCAAAGTTACAATATTAGACTTTTAACTTGTAGTAGGAATTGTGAGGTCCACTGAAATACCTACGTATTGCACATTCTTTTTTATGGTATGGCATGTGTGCTCTGCCCGAAGGCAGGTCCTAGGCTCATTGTCTGCTGATGCATTTATCTTCTGAGCTATTATCTTCTTTCAGTGGTGGTTTGTCATTGCATTCCACTCTCAGGGGCAGGGCAAGGAGGTAGGTCCCAAGTTTACCTCTGCCAGGCATAGAATTCAACATTATCGTATACATTGGCATTATTTTGAACAATGTGGTAGCTATTTAGTCAACTAAGCTAACTGTGCCCCCTGTTCTTTTATGTGTTTATGGTTTATCTTTTGCTTGTTCTTGGATATGGATGAGACTCGTACAACACTCAAAAAGCTTGACAACATTCAGGACAAAGCAGTCCACTTGGTTGGCACCCCATTCACCAATTTAAAAATTCACTCCCTCCACCATTGATGCACAGTGGTAGCAGTGTGTACCATCTACAAGATGCACCACAGCACTCACCGAGACTCCTTCAACAGCACCTTCCAAACCTGTGACTTCTAGAAGAACAAGGGCAGCAGATGCATGGGAACGCCACTACCCCCAAGTCACACACCATCCTGACTTAGAACTATATTGCTGTTCCTTCACTGGATCATAATCCTGGAACTCTCTTGCTAACAGCACTGTGGGTGTACCAGCACCATATGGACTGCAGCGGTTCAAGAAGGCAACTCACCACTAGCTTCATATTTTGCAGCAATACAGATTTAATGCATTAATAATAAGCAGTTAGATTAATACCCTAAAATTAATCATCTGATACAGATTTATGCTTGCAACAAAAGGTAAATGGATTAGAATGGTTTGGCAACAACCTGAAGGCGTGCAAATAAATGTTCATTACAAAGCTCAAACAGGTGAAAATGTAGTGAAACTAAAAGAGTAGGTATGTCCTAATGAAGCTAAGGGATGCCAGTGCTGGCGAATGGAACAATTTCCTTTATAGATGGCCATTGTCAGTATCAAGCATCCCTGTGGCTGAACAAAGCTCACATGACTCAGCCCCAATAATGTGGCTTAGCCTCAGCCTCAGAGGAGCACTCCTTTTGTCCTGTCTGCATGGTACAGGCACTGGATCCCCTATTCGGGAAGCTCTTTACCGGTTGTGTGCTGGATTTGGGGATTTTGCAGATTTTGGGTTCTAGGCCTAGCATGTACACTGTACTTATAATACATAAAATAAAGCATGAAAAATAAAGAATAAAAGGATTTTATTTTACTTACCAAATCATCATCCGTTTTTCCACTTCCAAATGAAGGCCTGTTGGATTTTTTTTTAAAATAACTTCTTTGGATGAGATGTAATCATCAGAAGGAATGCCTGGTGTACTAGCTGGTGTAGAGACACAGGCTGAGGTAGTTGAAGGCTGAAGTTCTGTTGTAATTCTTTTAAACCTGCTAGGTTGTTTCAAATATTTGGGCTTTTCTTTCAGGGACAGCTCTTGTATGTTGTAACCACATAATATACTGCTTTGATGGAGCTCTTCTGCTCCATCCCAAAAATCAGTTCCTCTATAATGCTTATGCACCTGTCAATGGACACTTTTTCCTGTTCATCCAACGCACCATTTTCATCATCATCATTATCACTCTCATTCTCTTTATTCTTGTTCATGATCATGTTGCATATTTCACTGTCTGTGAGTTGGAGGTGAACCAGAGCATCATTGTCAATATTCAGACAACCCTCAACAGCTTCTTTGTCCAACAACTTGGCTTCATCACATGTGTGAGAGGACTAAGACCTCTCCCTTTATATTTTTTTAATGAAACATATAAAGAAGTATGCTCATTGCTATCTCTAAAAAGTTAAAACTGGACAAAGACCTTTGAATGACAATCTATGTGTGTCTGTAAGCCCTGGATAAAAGGAGCTACCTAGCAATATCGGAGAAAATCACACCTCATTATCTCTGAAGAGCTACTAACGACACATTGTGGGCTGCACAGACCAAATTCAAAGAAAGCTATACAAAGGCCATCTGCATTTCATAACCCAGGTTGGTTAATCAGAGTCTACTCATCTGCTAGGACTAAGGGCCCTGCAACCTTACTTTCAATTCTTAATGGTTGAGAATGGTTAACAATCTTGGGGGCCCAGACAAGAGACACACACTCTATGTCAAAGACATTGTGAAGAGGTGGGAGTCATGTGATATGGGCTTCTAGTTTGTGGAACCAGTAATATTGCCTTGTGGAACTGCAGTCAGCCCCCATCCTACAAGCAGCCTCACAGAAAAGGACCTCAGGCCCAGGTTTGGACATCGGGTCCCATCTACACTGCTTCTGCTGGAACTTCTGTACCATTGCCTACAAGACTGATTTTTCTCTGCCTATTTCATCACGTGAAGTTAACACCACTGGAAAAGTAACCAGCATTGGCTTTCAGAGTACAGACTTCCATGAAGAAATACCTCACTGGGCTTTGATTCTGGACTCTGGAACCAAGGTGAAACACTATTTCTTTTCTCTGTGGTTATTGCACTGTAAATTTTTCTTTTCTCTATCACGGTATGAATGTAAGGAGGCAACGTTGCGACCCTTCTCCTCCCACATTTTGAGTGTGTACAAATAAACACACCCTTTGAGTTCACCCTATCTTGAGTTTGCTTCGGGATTATTAATAGAAATTGGATCACGCAAAACCAAGGGGTTGGGAAATACGCCACCATTTATAAAGGGGGAAGGAAATCAAAAACGTCTTTCTGTTTACGGACAGGTGGTGAGAGGAAAAATTAGTGCTGTTTAAGTTAACCGCTTGCCCCTCCCTTTCCATAACAATAACAAACTTTCGCATATGCCAATAATTTTCAACAGCTTTTTTCTCCTTAGACACACGAAAACCAACAAAATTAGACCCAATTTCATCTTCTCCATTTAGGAATGTGGTAAATAACTACAAGTTGTCCAATCCATTTATCAAAATACTTTGGCATACATTGGCCCAGGCCTTAGCAGCACTCCAGAATGCATCTTATACATTAAATTCTTTTTGGAATTCCTTAAATCCCAAGCCTCTTTTACATGCAGTGAGCATTTTGCGCATGAATTCAGTCTTGTACCTGGTCTTGAATGCCCACAGAATGCCTTGGTCCATGGGCTGGACGAGGGATGTACAGTTTGGGGGTAGATAAACACTTAAAAGATTGACTTTGATGAGGAGTTCTGCATCTGGGTGTGCAGTACAATTACCAAGGAGTAACATAATTTTTCAGTCCCTGGGAAGACCCACAGACCGACAATGAGCATTGGCTTCGGGTACAAAATGGTTATTGCACCAATCAAGGAAAATTTGTCTGGCCACCCATGCACACTTATTGGCCTTATAAACAACAGGAAAAACACTGATCCCCTTGAAAGCCCTAGGATTCTGGCTTTTACCAATAACAAGCAATTTATACGTTTGTGTACTTGCTGCACTTGAACATCTGAGTACAGTAAGCCGTTCCTTAGAATCTTTCAATCCCGTTGATGCTGCCTCATCCACTGTTACATAGCTTTCCCTGGTAGCATACCTGCGATATAATGAAGTCTCATCAGCATTGTACACTTGCTTCACTGCTAAACCTATGGGGTGCTGGGGTGAAGTGCCACCCTGCCACAGATGTGACTGTTGTTGGGGGAGGGGGTTGTCTGGGGGCAACTGCTGCCCAGCCTTGGAGGCGACTGTTGCTGTTGTTGGCGGGGTGGGGGGGGTGCAATTGCTCCAAGGCATTGGATCCCGCGCTCAAGAACTCGAAGTGGGGGCAGGGTAGGTGAGGGAAGTGGCCATGCATTAGGGACACCTGTATAAACTGACCATTCCTCTGCAACTGAGACAGATCAGGTGCAGCCACAGTGACATGATTGGGATCAAGCTCTTAGCCTGCCCGCCCATGCAAAACAATGCGGAGGTGCCAAAGTGCCACCAAGGGCTCCAGTTTTAGCAAACCCCCCCCCCCCCTCCACCAGTTCCTTACCTGCTGCCCCCCCAACCCCCACCCTGACACAGACTGCAAGCCTGCAACCACTTTTCTGGACTGCAGAGCAGTTGGGCTGCACATGTTGTGCAATCTCCTCACCAACACTGGCCATGTAGCAGCCACTGCTGGAGGCACTCACAGCCCCTTACAATCTCAGCGATCCCATTAGGAGCTGTCTCCCCGATGTCGCAGGCTGACAGGGCAGCCAGGCAGCACACTCACCTATTGCTATCCGAGGGGTGGCCGACACTCTCTGGGAAGCGTTAGGGGGGCGTCACACAGGGCTAGGTGCTAACCATGTCTCTCTCTCTTTCACGGAGGACCACATCAGAGCATGGAGCTTGGTGACCTAGCTGTATGCGTGATGGCCTACAGAGAGTGGAGAAGATGGAGGAGAGATTGACTGAGGCTCCTGGCCGTGCAAAGGCAGGAACAGCAACGCAGGAAGAAGGGGCTTCTGGGGTTCTCGCATATGCTGCCCAGGAGCGACAGTGAGCTGTGGCTGGTCAGCACCTAGTGACAGCCAGGGTCTACGGATGCCGCCTGTCATTCCTGCAGACGACCAAGAACCAGTGTTGTCGCCGACTGCGCATATCTAGGGACCTGGTTGCTTGCATGTGCCACTTACTGCAGGACTTTGTGCCAAGGGGACATGGAAGCCATCCAGTGCCAGTAGCTGTGAAAGTGACTGTGGTGCTCAATTTCTATGCCAGTGGCTCCTTTCAGGGTACCACAGGTGACCTCTGTGGGATTTCACAATCCACCTCCCACAAATGCATCCATGAGGTCAAGGATGCCATCTTCTCCATGGCTCACAACTTAGTGCATTTTACCCGGGACCGGGACAGCCGGGATGCAAGGGCCATTGGATTTGCCCTAATCTGAGGATTCCCACAAGTACAGAATGTGATCGACTGCACCCATGTGGTGCTCAGGTCTCCGTCACTGCACAAGGTGGACTACATCAAGTGTTAGGGCTTTCACTCACTGAACCCACTAGAAACAAATCCTGCAGGCGTGCACATATTTTCCAGGGAGTATGCACGACACCTACATACTTAGTCGGTCACAGATCCCCTGAGTCTTCCAGGGTCCACAGAACCTGAGGCGATGTTTCCTCGGAGACAAGGGCCACCCACAGAGGCTGTGCCTGATCACATCCATGCAGTAGCCTCAGACTGCAGCAGAGCGACGTTATAATGAGGCTCATGCTGCAGCTCGCACAACTTGGTGGAGCAGAACATCGGGATACTGAAGGTGAGGTTCCGGTGTCTGGACTGGTCTGATGGAGCCATGCAATACAGTCCGCAGAGGGTGTCACGCATCATCATCCGCTGCGCCCTTTACAACCTGGCACTGCAATGGGGAGACGAGCTGGCTGAGGAGCTGAAGGAGTTGCACATCTCTTCCAATGAGGAGGACACATGAGGGTGAGGAGGTCCTTGGAGGCAACAATGATGGGGATGAGGCCCTTGCATTGGCTAGATGAGGCAGGCATGCTTGGGAGGCCCTCATAACTGCTAGATTTGTGGAGGATGGTAACGGCTTGCAGTGAGGTGACCCCATAGATCCTCACAGCACAGTTGTGAACATTTGACTCCAGTCTGGCTTATGGCAGCGCAAATACCCTCTGAGAGAATGCTCCTGTCATGGAGTGAAGGTCCTAATAGTCACTACATTGCAGGAGGATGACGACGACATGTAGTGAGGACACTTCATAAATCTTCACATAGCCTCTGAGAATGTCTGACTCTTATCATAGCGATGTGGCCAAGAAACATTACAAGCATCTGATGCTTTGTCTGCCTTCAGCACCTGAGCCCTTCAGGAGCTGGAAGCTGGAGCACAGCATTAATGGTCACAGATGCTGAAGAGATGGGGGCCAGCCCCACCTTAAAGGCGCTGAGAGCACATCGAGAGAATGAGAGAACTCTGTGGCACCTACCCACTACATTCTGGCAGCAATGACCAGCACAGCCCGGTTGCAGGCAACAGTAATGTTTCCATCACTTTGGCCTGAAGGCCGCACGGAAAACCGGGAAGTGGCCCTGAACTGAGACACCTGCCTTTATCTTGTGCAGAAAGTTTTCACATCTGAGTGACACGAACACTGCTCATCAGAACAAAAAGCCATAGACAGGGAGACATTCTTAGGAGTTTATTGACGATAGTGAACAGTATGTACAAGTGATACCCATGCCCGGGCTGCGCAACTAATTCTCCTTAACTTTCCTAACCCTGCCTGTATGCTTAGCGCTCCCCGGACATCCACAGCAAAGGTGGACACAGCCTGCTGGCTGCGACGCCCTGGTGTGATGACTTTGGCAGGCGTCCTCTGGAGGGCTGAGATTTAGAGGGCCCTGGACTGCTTTCAGGGTTCTGCTGTGTGACAGTGGCACCCTCCTCAGCCTGTGAATCTGGAGCTGCTGAGGTTACAGGAACAGGAGATTCGGAAGAGCTGGTCACTCCCAGAGTCACCTGGGTGGATGGCCCCAGAGTGTGCACCTAATGATGCTCCTCCCGATGGGTGCCCGCAGGCCCCTGGCTGACTCCTTGAGGGGAAGGGGTAGCTGGAGTGAGACCAAGCTGCCCTGCACCCCTCTCGCATACACTCTTTTCTAGGCAAACTATGGCATCAGTGATGAAATTGAGCCCATGCAGCAGTGCAGGAGCGACGTCCTGGACCAAGGTCTCCATGGCAGCTGCTATGCTACTAGTGTTGACCTTGGTGCATTGCAATGTCGGCACGAGCACCTCAGCCTGAAGGTGGACAGACTCCTCCATTGTGCCTTGCAATCTGAGGAATGCAGCGGACATCCCTTCCTGATTTTCCCTAGCTTGCCTTTGCAGCTCCAGCAACAGTGACATGACTAAGTCCAGAGGCTTGTCATCTGACACAGACTCAGCAGATTTCTAGCCTCCAGCAGCCCTCCGAATGCCAGACACCTGGGAAGTCCCTGCCTGCTGCCTGCTGTAGATCAGACAGTGTGATGTGCTCACCAGATTGTGATCCTGTGTCTACTCCAAAGCTAGGTCCCACTGGGGTGTGTGTATCTGTGCTGGTGGAGGGTGTGGGTGAGCACTGTGACGGAACTTTGAGGAGGGTTCCTTCAGATTCCTCTTCAGAGGTTTCTTCGGGGCTTGATTGGAGGCCCTGGGTCATGAACTCTGTTGCTGTTTGGCAGATGCGCCTGCGAAAGCAAGGGGAGATAATTAGTGCATGGCAGTGGCCTGTGAAAGAGGACACATCACTCATGGCATGGTTGTCTGATGGATGTTGCACCGCTGAATCTTCACTTGGTAGAGCAGCGCCAACCTCAATGTCAGCACAGGACTGGTCCAGGTCCTCGCAGGTCAGCTGGATGGCTTTGTTTTCAAAGTCTGTGAGACCCTGATTTCAGGCATTCAGGCATTCCGCCACCGGTCTGTGACCTCTGTCTTGCTGTGTGCCAGCTTGTCCTGCACGGATAGAGATGGAGAAAGTATAAACAGGACGTCTGCCGGATGATAAATGTGAATGGACGGGTCGTGAGCGGTCCCATGGATGGGCTGTGAGGGAGTGAATGTGATGTCATTTTAACTGGCAGTGAATGAGGGCCCTGTGCTGGGTTTGTGAGTGTGTGAGTTAAGAGTGATAAAAAGAGTGACTTACCCTGGCCAAACGGAGGAGATCATTCATCCTCTTGCAGCACAGGGTGGCTGTCCTCTCCTGAGGGACATTGGCACTGACCACCACTGCCACCGCTTCCCAAGCCGGGTTGGTCACGTTGCTGCCCATCCTGCAGCCAGAGTGGGGGTGAAGGAGACCCCACGGCATCCAACAGTCGCTCAAGGGACCCATCATTTAACTGAAGGGCTGCGGTCTTTTTTCCTTTGCTGGCCATGTCTCCCGGGCAGTGGTGGCGAGCTGGCGGCTGCCTTTTAAACATGGCAGCTGGCGTGATGCAACAGCGGGGTGATGGAGGGAGGGTGAATGAGGAGTGCATAAATAATGAGGCGGGTTTGGGATGTTTCGGCATGAAAACCGGAAAATTCTGACCATTGCTTTGTTCATTCGTCTATCTATTAGAATATTAAGTATGTTGCAGCCTAAGCCACAGTCTAGTGAAGTATTATTCTAATCGCTTCCACGATATAACCAGTAGTTGAAATATATTAACGAAAGGCTTTTGCTCAATCACTGGGGCAGCGGTGGGAACTGGACTGGCCACAATGTTTTTTCAGTATCAACTTTTACATGGCATTTTGGTGTTGATCATCTGTGGAGTCTCTCTATAACTAGTTACCGTTCTTTGATTACATCAAACGGACAACATATTTTTTACAAAACAGAAAAATACTTTCTCCTTCACTTGATCATTTTTAATTAAACTTAATTATCTGTCTTTCAAACTCAAAGCGTAACCAATCACAAATATGCGCAAGCAAAATTCAGACAAGGCTTTTTCCAGTTGTTTGGCTTGCCGTGAGTGTACCTGACTTGTACCATGACAGAAAGAAAAGAAAGCAAAACCATGATTCATTATTGAGATAACTGCTACATTTTTGTCATAGGGATTTTTTGAAGCGGAGGCATTTTCATTTCTGTCAGGATAATTTTCTTTTCAACATTTTGGTGTAGATACGGGAATATCTAATTGACTTGGATCCCAAGAATTTGACTATATTGGAACAAATTCAGAGCTCCTTGTTCATACTATCATTGGATGATGCCAGTCCCCATGGAACGCCTGAAGATTACTCTCAAGTGAGTAGGTGAACCATCTATCTATATAGAAAAACAAATCATACATATATAGGAGCTTCTAAATGAAAACCGACTGAATTCTTTGGGATTTGTGCATGCAGCCGATACAGAAATAGAAAATCAGAGTCACTTGTGCTATCCATGGTTTCTCCCTTTATTCGCTCTGTAATTTCTTTGACAGCACCTTCCAAACCTGCAACCTCTGCCACCTAGAAGGACAAGGACAGCAGCTGCGTGGGAACACCACCACCTGCAAATTCCCCTCCAAGCCACGCACCATCCTGACTTGGAGCTATATCACAGTTTGTGCAGTGTCGCTGGGACAAAATCCTGTTCCTAACACCACTGTAACTCTTTCGAGTACAAACACGTTTCCATCTATTCCTATTCAGATGAAATTACATTGTTTCATAATTGCCATGGTGAGATTTGAACTCTTGATCTTGGGGTTACAAGCCCAGTACCATAACCACTTGGCTAGGTGCACCTATATCAGATGCACTCCAGCAGTTCAAGAAGGCGGCTCAACACCACCTTCCCAAGGACAATTAGGGATAGGCAACATATGCTGGCCTGGCCAGCGACACCCAAATCCCATGAATGAATAAAAAGAAATCTCCTCCAGCCCCACAATCCTCCAAGGTATCTGTGCACCTCGAATTCTGATCTCTTCCACTCCCAATTTTAATTGCTCTGCCATCAGTGACCATGCCTTCATCATTCTTAGCCTGAAGTTCTGGAATTCCCACACTAAACCTTGCTGCCTCTACCTCTCTTTTTCTCCTTCGACATGCTCCTTAAAACCTACTGTTTTGATCAAGCTTTTGGTAAGCTGTCCTAATATCTCCCTATGCGGTACTGTGCCCTATCTTGTTTTACAATGTTCCTGTTTTTGTTGTCTTAGATTAGTTGCCATTTTCCTGTGATTTCAGTGTGCCACTAAAGTATAAGCTCATATTGAAAAATAGTGGCTTTACGTTGATTTAGCAGATATAATATTTGGATACATTGTGTATGCATAAAGAAGCATCCAATATTGTGTTTTGGTTACTGCTTTCAGATATGTTTATCGGCACTAACTGGAAACCCAACTGTCCGATGGGGTGACAAGTCATACAATTGCCTCAGTTTCTCCAATGGAACTTTTGGTTCAAACTGTGATGTAAGTGAATCAGAAAAAAGATGCCTACATCTTAGGTAGGGAGTTCCAAGATTTTCATCCTGAGGCAATGAAGGAACGGTGATATATTTCTAACTTGGGATGCTTTGTGACTTGGAGGGGACTCTGCAGCTGATGGTGTTCCCATTTTGCCTGCTATCTTCACTTTTTTTTTGGTGGTAGAGGTCACAGGTTTGGAAAATGCTGTCAGAGAAATCATTGGTATCTAGTACAATTTACTAATCAGACAGCTTCAGAGCCTCAATCAGACAGCTTCAGAGACTCAGCCCTTTTCAAATTAGTAGTATTTGGCTTTGTTGCTGGACCAGTAATTTAGGGGGCTGGACTAATGATCTGGAAATAGGAGTTCAAATGCCAAATGGCAGCTGGGAAATTTACATTCAGTTAATTAAATAAATCAGGAATAAAAAGCTGGCTTAATAACAGTGACCACGAAACTACCAGATTGTTGTCAAAGCCTGCCCAGGGAAGGTAACCTATGGTCCTGACCTGGTCTGGCCTGCATATGATTCTTAACTGCCTCTGAAAAGACCTATCAAGCAACAGCGTTGTATCAAAATCCACTACAAAAAAAAGAGTAAAACTGATGGACCACCAGGCGTTGACCTAAGCACTTGTTTGATTTGATTTGCCAATTGTTGGGATGGATGGCCTATGTACCTGGCATTGCACTGCCACTGAAATTCATACATGTCTTTGCTCAGTTGTGTGGTAGGCAAGATGTCCTTTTGGATAATCAAATCAACAACATGTTCCCCTCTCTGTTCATAATAGGCACAGCATAGCCTACACTTGCAAAACCCAATACAAAATGTCTACTATTAGATGTGATACTGTGATGGGGCAGCACTTGCTGAACAATCCTGAGTGCACTAATAGCTACACTAATGGCTAATTTAAGATAATCAGTCAAGCTTGCAATATGGCTCATTTACACTTGCTAGAAGCGATACACATTCATACTCGGGGACTCGTTCTCTGCAAACAAAAGGAATATGTCCAAGCATTGTGGTTTTTTTCAAATTACCCTTGAGCTTGGGGAGCCTATTGTTCCCCATTGCTTTCTCTAAAGCAATGCTTCGGCCAACCAGAATCGACTTGCCAACCAATCCTGTATTAGAAATTGTTGTGATCTTTGGAAATTTGGCATCCTTGCATTTGTCCTGATGCGTGCAAGATAAAGAGCTTCGGCAACACATCTCTCTCTTCAGCAATATTCAAAAAAATCTCTAGTGATGTCAAATAACCCGAAAATTATTGTGTTAAAACAGATAATGTATTTGGTTCTGTTTTGTCTCAGCATTCTCCTTACGATGCCATGGTCATGGTTTCCATGTGTTATTACCTTGATCAGACTATCAAGTCGGTGGAAGGCAAATGGAAGGTAAGAAAACAATACATGCCTTTCATCAAAAGCAAAATATTGCTGATCCTGGAAACCTGAAATAAAAACCAAAAATGCTGGAGATATTCAGCAGATCAGGTCACATTTGTGGAGCGAGAAACAGGTAACACTTCAGGTCGATGACCTTTCATCTATTCTGACACCATTTATCAGCTTGAAACATTAACTCTGTTCGTCTTTCCAGAGATGGTGCCTGACCTTCTCAGTATCTCCAGCCTTTCTGTTTTTATTTGACTGTCACCAGCAGTACTTGGTTTAATACAAAGTTAAATATTTTGTGTCTGTAACAGCGATGATTCGTGTGACAGTTTTTGCCAATTCGATATAACTACGTTTTATGACGTATTAAAGCTTTTATAGTAAAGTTTTTCCTCAACACTCCATTTATTTAGGAAAAATCAGTGATGATAATGTGAGAGATGTTACATGACTGTACCGTGGGCATGACACTGTAGATTATTTTTCTCTGTCGTTTGGTTGCTCATCACGTTTGAATACCACTGTCAAGGCAGTAGCTTAAATGTATTTTATATTTTAAGCAAATAGAATATAAAAAAAAAACCTGGCATCCTGTTATTAAACTCAATTTCCTTCTTATCTGGAACTGCTGAGAAGTAATTGCAGGTGTATAATATACATAAACACTGAATTTTCATCATCTTAACCTGAATCACCTTCAGTCTACATTCTTCTCATATATTGGGTTTTCAGCCTTCCTCTCTAGGGAAGATGGTGGCATAATGGTATTGTCACTGGGCTAGCAATCCAGAGGCCCAGATTAATGCTTTAGGAACATGGGTTCAAATTCTGGAATTAGAAGCTAGTCTCAGTAATGGTGACCATGAAACTATCATTGATTGTTATAAGAATCTATCTGCTTCACTAATATCCTTTAGAGATCAAAATCTACCATCCTTACCTAGTCTGGCCGACATGTGACTCCAAACCCACAGCAATGTGGCCCTCTGAAATGGCCTAGCAAGGCACTCAGTTCAAGGGCAATTAGGGATGGGCAACAAATGCTGGCCTTGCCAGCAATGCCCACATCCCATGAAAGGATAAAAATAAAACTACAGGCTGGTCATGCATGTGAAAATGTTGCAGATGATTGGTTTTCTATCCCAGCATCATATAATGACCCAAGCATGGTGACCCTAGCTAAATATCTTTGCCTCTTAAGTTGGACCCTTTTTTGCCAAAGAGTCAGGCCTCCTACATGAGTAGGTTAGGTTGGATAAATATCACAAACTAATCTATTGGGGAAACAAATCTTTATTAGTCTGAAGTAGTTATTAGAATAATATTTGTGTTCTATAATAGTTTTTAAGAAGTTGAGGCATACTTGCTTATAAACTAAGGGGATAAAATTGAATTTTACTTCGTAGATAGCCACTAAGGGTTGACTACATACCTTCTAATTTGAAGCCATAATTTACCACTTTTCTCTCAGGGATCGACTGCAGTACGTGACCTGGCTTTGCCAGAGGAGCTGGTTTTTGCGTTGGATCAGAGGGTTCTAAATGACATAGATCAAGCTAAGCAGCAGTATTACAAGCAGGTAAGAGTCAGTTCTGTAAAGATAAGTGAGCTACACCTATATCCTAATAAGCACATAGCTACTTTTCCAATAAATGTAGGGGCCAATAATGCAATGTTTATCTGATATGTCTTTGACAACTTTGTGCCTCTTCATGATTCAGGAGAGTCATCAGCCATAGAATTGGCCCCCACTAAGATCCAGAAAATAGATTTTCTCATCCCTATATTATGATCTCATCCTGGTCTTACCCTTCCCTACTACTGTAACCTCCTCAAGCTGTATAGTCTACCATAATCTCTGCACTCCTGTAGCCTAAATATTCCCAATTTTCATCACGCCACCATTGGCAGCTATGTGTTCAGCTTCCTAGACTTTAAACCCTGGAATTCCCACTCTAAATCTCTCTCCTCCTTTAAAATCATTCCTTAAAATCTACCTCTTTGACCAAACCTTTGGTCATGCCTTGATATCACTGTGGTGCCAGATTTGTCTGATAACACTTTTGGGACTTTTTGCTATGTTAAAGTTGCCCTATAAATGCAAGTTATTAAACCAATTATTCATTGCAGAAAGGAATTTTATTTTGGTGTCATATGGGTTAATTAGTTGGCATAGTTGTTCTCTTCCAATGTGCCAGTTTAGCTAGTATTCACACTTTGTTGCAGAATGTTGCAAATGAAAATATGTTTGTTGAATTAGGAGTGTGCTCACTGATTCAACCTAATTTACATTATGAACCCTATTTCAATAGATCATAACAGCTGCACTCACAGTCCTCTCGCATTTAAAAATCCCTATCACGGAAGTTTGGAAGGAGGCCTGTTCTGTTTCCATTTGAATAAATATTTAATTGTTAGTAGAACCACAGCATTAGTTACACCATCATATATGCCACTTAAACCTAAAAGACTTGTATCAAGCCCTCTGATTAACAAGACTGTCTCACTTGTTATTTCTGATCATATTCCAACCAATGTCAGAAGATGTACACTTATGTAAAGTATCTGGCTTTTAGTTTATAGTTGTATTTGATCATCCAGGACCACACAAACATGGCTAATTTGGATACTTGCTGTCATTTTTGTAGGAGATTAAACTGGTTTCATAGAAAAATGATCTTACCAGGGTGAAATTCTAAAGGATGGCTGTGCTGTGTTGTATTTTCTAACAAGTTGATTATTATACATTTGAGCATACATTTCTGGCCAGCATGAAGTTGCACTTTGAGTTAAAGAACAGTTAGCATTGATTGAAAATACTCCGATTTTTTTTATTTTACCCCTCGGTCTAGGGCTAAATAACCGATCAAGAGGTGAAGAAGACCTCCTCTGTGCGCTATGTAAAATAAGTTTGGGCAGTCTCCATCCAATTCCTCATTGACATTGCCTTAAAATTTCAACACTAATGGAAGCAGATGTTGCACCACTGCAGGAGAACGTGCTTTTGTAAAGTTGGAGCTAAGTTCCATCGGGCAGGATTTTCCGCACCCACCCGCTGTTGGGATCTTCCGGTCCTGCCACAAGTCAGTGGACTTCTGGCTGAGGCGCTGCCTTGTCCGCAACAGGTCCCACCTGTGATGGAGCCAGAAAATCCTGGCCATTGTTGGGCAGAGTGGAGGAAGCATTATTCTGAATCTAGCTGTACTATATCTGACCCAGGAATGAGTGCTTTTGCTAATATGGGATGTCCACAATCAGAAGACTTCTTTAGTACTATCCTCCCTCATCTTGATGAGCACATTGAAAACAAAAAAAAAATCCTTTCTCATGGTGTTGTGATAGATAGCCTGCTGAATTGAAGTACTTGGAGGTGGAGGAAAAGCTACATGTATAAATTACAGTAATTACCTTTGGAATGAAAACATAAATCTATTTATGGTATAATTTTAAACCTTATGTAATAAATTATGTAATAATTTTCCATGATTTTAGTAACTCGTTTGGTTTTCCAGGCATTGGATGTCCAAATTGTCAGTTATGCCTTCACTGCATTTGGAAAATCTCTAATCAAAAGCAAGAAGCTTCACCCAGACATCTTTGTACAACTTGCACTTCAGTTAGCCTACTACAGGTTTCATCGACGGTAAGCATCACGACCTGGTATAAAGCAAATATCATATTTCTTCCACAGCCACACTTCCACTGCAAGGCACTGAGTTATTAAACTGAAAACAACTATCACATAATAGTAAAAAACTGCAGATGCTGGAAATCCAAAACAAGAACAAAAATACCTGGAAAAACTCAGCAGGTCTGGCAGCATCTGTGGAGAGGAGCACAGTTAACGTTTCAAGTCCGAACGACCCTTCAACAGAACTAAGTAAAAATAGAAGAGAGGTGAAATATAAGCTGGTTTAAAGGGGATGGGACAGGTAGAGCTGGATAGAAGGCCAGTGATAGGTGGAGATAACCAACAGATGTCAAAAACAAAAGGACAAAGAGGTGTTAAAGGTGGTGATTCGGACTCGAAACGTTAATTGTGCTTCTGTCCGCAGATGCTGCCAGACCTGCTGCGTTTTTCCAGGTATTTTTGTTTTTGTATCACATAATAGTCACTGACATTAAATAATATTAGATAATCTGAATGTAAGTTCTTTGGTTTTACTTTCTTCTGTTTTGTTCAAGTAAGGCAGATGTGGTTCAGTGATAGCATTCTTGCCTCTGAACCAGAAGATTGCAGTTTCAAGACACCACTCCAGAGTGTATATTTCAGCACAAAATCTAGGCTAATGTGCCAAATGCAGTACTGAGGGAGAGCTGTAAAGTCGGTGGTGCCAGATCTCAGATTTCAATCAAAGCTCTATCGGGTTGATGAAAAATATCAAAGAGCGGGGAAGTTTTTCTCAATGTCCTGGTCAATACTTACCCCTTTATTAACATCAGTAAAATACATTATCTGGTAATTTGTCTCATTGCTGTTTATGGGACCTTGCTGCATGCTATTTGACTGCTGTTCTCTGAAATTAGAACTGTAGCTGCATTGAGTGGGGTTGTGAACTATATTATATAAATGTAACTTCTTTCCTTCAACAGTAATGTTTTGTTAACCACCCTGTTTTAAAAGGAAAATATTTAAGGTGGAAGATTTTTATTAACTTTGTAAACATTCTTTTGTATGATGAGCAGATTGGTACATCAAACAAACTTTTATTGTGGGCTGAAATTCCATTTACTCATCGACAAACGTAAACTGCAGCTGCACTCAGACTGAGGGGTTATAATGTTGCAGGATTCCATTTGTCATGTATTGGCATTTTCTCAAAGTCCAGGTTTAATGAAACACTTTGAAGCACTAGTCAATTAAGGTCCCATTCTTACCTCTTTCAAGAGTACAAAACTGATTAGCTCCAAATCCTGCCATTGTCGAGCTCCAAGGATTAGTGGGAAAACTACATTCATTGTCAAACATGTTCTGTTGGAAAAGATTTTTACAGACTATGGGCTGAATATTATAGTGGGTGCGGACGACTTGTCCCCAGAAGCAGTCGGCATAGAGCCAACCTGCTCCATTCTGGTTCGCCCCACAGTCATAATGCACCAGTGGGCTAAACAAGGGCCAGTGGGACTTCCGACCCTCACTGGGGAGGTAATCTCACCCTTGGGAGTTGCCGGCCAATCAGATTGCTCGGCAGCTCCATCGTTCCTGCAGCACCAAAAGCATGTTAGTGGGTGCTGCCGGGACTGCAGGAGGAGGAGGAAGGAGGCCCAGGGACCTATGGAAACAGGTTAAGTCCAGGTACTTGGACAAGGAGAGTTTGGGCAGGTCAGGGAGGAGGTGTGGGGACCGGTGAGTTTAAAGCTGCAGGTGGCTAGGAAGAAAGGGAGGGGGTTTCTATCTTTGGGGGCTGCCCCCCGATCGGCAAAGGGCAGCCCCTGAAGTTAGAACCCCCTTTCCTTCCCACCTTTGGAAGAGATTATTTTTAAAAATCAGGTTGCCCATTCCTGCCTGACTGCCCAAGCCAAACGTTTTACGGTGTGGGCTGCATATTATCAGGGTCAATTGGATATTATCAATTGATAATAAGCCTAATTGACCCTTGATTACCTATTTAATTATGGTAGGCAGGTTGCTGATTTTGGAGCCCAAAAACATCCACCTTCGCCACCTCTGTATTATGGGGGTGAATTCTGGGGTGGGTGGGTGGGAAGGTGGTGGGGTGGACAAATGCCAAAAACACACCTGGCCAGGGCAGATAAAATGCAGCCCTCTGTCTGTGCAGTGAAGCTACATCCAGAATTGCTATTGGCATTAATAATCCAAATGCAAATTCGCAAACAAGAAACGTCAATATTATTTTCAGAAGCTTGATCTTTGGAAAGCTCCTAGCCAAGCAGCTTAGTTTTTGGAAGTCATATCCAGGATTTTGCCTTCTTCAGCTATTTCAAATTCTCTTTTGAAGAGAACACTAAGCATTGCCCCCATCTACAGGATGATGTCACAAGCGCTGCCACCAGCATACGCATTGTTAGTTACCTTACCTGACGGAAACCATAGTTGATGTAAAGCTTTTGCATTGAGTAAATGATACTTTAAGAGTGATGCTGGAAATACTCAGCAGGCCAGGCACAATCTGTGAAGAGTAACAGAGTTAACATTTCAGTTCACGATGACCTTTCGTCAGCACTTATCTCAACCTGAAAATATTTACTCTTTTTCTCTGCACAGATGCTGTGTGACCCCCTGAATATTGCCAGCATTTTTTGTTTTGTTTTAGTTTTCAGGCATCTGCAGTATTTTGCTTTTTTATTAAGGATATGACACCACTGGTTTTAGTGTAGTAGACTCATCTTCTCGAGAAACAGGCAGCAGTTTTGAGTCCAGCCAGGGTGTTTGAAGTTTACTTTACAATCTTCACTGTTGTTTTAATTTCCGTTAATATTGTCAGGTTTAACTAGTCTTTTTCTGGTCCGCTGGATGGACTATAAAGGCAGAATCACTGTCTCAGAGAAACATTATTGGTTTAAAAATACTGGAAGGTTAGCGAGTTCCTGCACCATTCTCTCTCTCCAATTAATTTCTTGTTATTTTGTCATATATAACCTCACTTCAATTTCAATTTATGTTTCAAAAGTTTGCAACTAAAGAGGTTTGCTATAACTTTAGTCTAAAAGCCAATGAGTTGTAACCATCAGGTAACACAGTGTTTGCCATTCTATTTTTGCATGCCTTTAATTTCAGCTGCATGGTTTAGGCAAGAGGAGTGGTGGAACATGCATTTGTGAAATATTGCAGTATACCAGTGTTTCTACATTGCACTTTTCTTTTTAATCCAAGGGAAAAATTTTCCCCCCGTTGGTGGGGGAAGTGCAGGAGCAAGTGCGGGCAGGCACACCTCCGATTGGTGCCCCCAATTGGGGACGCACTGCCATTGTACATGGCCGGGCCAATTAAGGCCCACCCAGCGTGATGTCCGCTCGAAAGTGCTATGCGCTCCCTCTGCGGGCGGGGGCGATTCCCTCAACCGGGAGTGCGGACTGATCTCCCTGAGGCTAAGCACTGCCTCAGGGAGATTGGCTCAGAATTAAAATTTGTCATACAAATGATAATGCTGTCACATGAGTTGGGACATGTCCATAACTTTTATTGAAACCTTTAATAAAATTTAAATACCCTCATGAAACCTCATCCCGCCCGTGGATTAGGTTTCATGCTTTTTACGAAGCATGCCAGGGCTCCCGGCCTGCCCGCCAACCTTAAGGTTGGACGGGCAGGTCCATTAGTGACCTTAATTGGTTTTCCAATGGCCTCAATAGGCTGTTGTTAGGTCGGTGGGTGCGCACCTGACTTGGCTGCGACCCCACCGACCTGAAAATGGAAATGATGCGGGGTGACGTCGGGAGTTCCGCCCCCGCTCGCTGACTGGAAGATCCTGCCCCAAGAGTGTGGGCTCACCTGACAATATCTGAGATGTTTATAATTTTTTAATAACTACGCCAAGTAACATGCCTCTCCAAATCAATTCTTCACAGACCTGGCTGCTGTTACGAGACTGCAACAACGAGACGATTTTATCATGGCCGAACTGAGACAATGAGGCCCTGCACTGTTGAGGCTGTGGAATGGTGTAGTGCAATGCTGGATCCAGCAGCTTCTGTAGGTGTTCAATTAATTAAACAATACTTTATAATTAAATATATAATTAAATAATATAATTAAACACAAACTAGCAGAAAGGTGCTCAACTCAGCAAACCTCCTTAGACGCCATTTTCCAAACCTATCACCACTACCACCTAGAAGGACATAAGTAGTAGACACATGGGAACACCACCACCTGGAAGTTCCCCTCCAAGTCACTCACCACCCCGAGTTGGAAAAAAATCACTGTTCCTTCACTGTAGCTGGGTCAAAACCCTGGAACTCACTCCCTAACAGCACTGTGGGTGTATCTACACCACATGGACTGCAGCGATTCAAGAAGGCAGCTCACCATCCACCTTCTCAATGGCAAATAGGAATGAGCAATAAATGCTGGCCTAGCCAGCGATGCTCACATCTCATAACTGCATTAAAAAAAACTGTTAGATAATCTGTCCAAACTGGATTCATTAAAGGTGGCATTAGATGTGTGGTGCAAAGTTGATAGCAACTATACACATATATACATGATAATTTTATGCAATGTCTAAAGTTACTTCATTGGGTTGACTGACAGCTGTTCTCTTTATTGTGCGTTGTTATTTGGGAAAATATTTCTTGTGCTCCAGCTGAAGTTTAATTTTCAAAACTAACATTGTGACATGAAAATGTAATTCCTGATATATTTTATAAAGCATAATTCCAATCATGAGGTTCAGGTGATATCCTGAACAGGAGCAAATGGTTTATCTTCCTCTTCTGAAGCCTGAAGTTGAGTTGCCGTTTTAAATTCATTGTTAGTTAACCTTTGTATGTAACCTATACCATTACAGTTCATCTTTAAAAGTAATTTTCCTGATATAGTAATTATATGAAACTGAGCTAGGAATGTTCATTTTATACCTGAAGGTGAATTGGATTTGTGTCGTAGGATTTTTTTTTAACCAGCTGATTTTTTTTTTACAAAGTTAATCTCTGGAGTGCATGCTGATTGCCTGTGGATTGCCCTTGTTGTGAATGTTATGTCTAAAATCATAAAATGATGTGTAACATAGAAGGAGGCCATTCGGCCCAACATACTCAAACCAGTCCTTTAGTTGACCTATCCAATTAGTCCTAATCTCCAGCTATTTCCCCATAATAAAGTAATACATACATTAAGATTTGAACTTTGTTAAAAATTATAATCATTGTGTAATCACCGAAGTTCAAGATACAGTGTTTGTAAACTGGGGCTCCAGCACTACTGAACAGCTGTGGGTAGAGCTAGATTGCTCTCATTTTACCAGCACAATTTGTCTGAAACTGCCCAAAGAGCATAAAAGATCAGGAAAGTTTAAGCACAAGTTAGGTCGTGCCTAAGTTGAGTTTCTGTGATCATTACCGCTGGTTTAAAAAAAAACATTGTTCCTCCCACAAAACTGGCCATGCCCCCAGAACAAAATAATGAGCATGGCAAGATTCTGCTGATTACTTCCATTTGAGGAGGCTCTCCTAATTTAACTTTTTAAGCAGATTTTGAACTTCTTTAAGTATTAAGGAATACATAATTTACTAAGAAATTGTCTAATGTACACTAGTAATTTTTTATAGCTTATAACTTTATTTAGTCATTTTCAGTTATTTGAAATCAAGTTACTCAGGTGAGACACTCTTAAAAATGCTTATTTTTGTGATATTCCCAATGCATTAGATTAGTGCGTTAAATACACCAATAAATATTTTTTGATGCAGGGCAAAAAAAAATTGTGCTACCCAATTGCATCAGTTCACAGAAGATTTTACATTTGTGATTATGCCAAAAGGTTTGAGCGGAAGCTTGAATCATAACTCTACTTTGGAAAACCAGCACAATTTGAGCCCAGGTTGCTGATTCCTCTCAAAGTACAAATTGATGTTGGTACCTTGGCAAAAAAGATGGGCAGCAGGTCAAAGCTGCCACCCACAGGAATATGGGTATACTGCAGCTGTTTATTCACAAATTCTACTGAACCCACTCATTTGCCTTGAGGAAGAGGCCTAACAGAATTCAAATTGCAAATAAAGCTCTGCTAAATTTTTTCCTGTCCAAAAAGAATAATTAAGCAGAATATCAAGATATCAGTCCAACCTTGCATTTCATATTATTCAACACTCACCAGTTACATCTCATAAGTGATGTATTCGTTATTCCAGTGGCATAAATATTCCTCGGAGTATTGAATGATCTGTTTCAGTCCTTTTCTATATAACCTTCAGTCTCTTTCAAGATACTTATTCAGTTTCATTTTTGAAATGAGTAATTGGCATGACATTAACTGCTACAGTTGGGAATGTATTTCACAAATTTCCTAGGAAGGAGTTTCCTTCAAATCTTAAGACTCATTTGAGGCTGATTGTTGGACTACAGTCCTTCAATTCTACAATTGTAGTAAGCTTATATAGAATGGTACAACAGAAGAGGAAGCCATTCAGCCCATCATGTCTGGTGAGCTATCCCAATTAATTCCATTTCCTGATAACTCTAATTTTAATGAATTTGATTTGGTCATCTTGTCACTCCTTTTTTTTTCAATAAAAGTACCTTCAGCTTTGCAACCTGCTTTAGCTTTACCTCCTGGAGCCCTCCCTGTTTCTTTTCTTTAAACTGTACCACTGCTTGCTAATAGCAGTTTCGTGCCGTGTTGAACCTTTAAACGTTTAATTCATTCTTCCTACCCTTTGGTCAGAAGTAACCAATTCTTATCTATGTTTATTATGTGTTTTAAATGATTCCTAACTACTAAGGCTTTGTGCCTTATTTCTTCATCTGGTACTTGCAGTCCAATTTTCCTAACCCTTATATCTGAGTTCATTACTTATTTACTAAATCATTTCAGTCATGTATGCATTTAAATGTCAATCATTAAAGTCAATGACCCTGCATTTTCTTTTTATGTGCCTAGATAATACAGATACTATAATATCTAAAATCTTTACTTTAAACTTTTGGGGTACATTTTAATCTGTTCATTAATACTAATGTAAAAAAAATCAGTGTGAATGTAAGGCAGACATCACCATTTTATATTCACAATATTTTGCTAAAACAAATAGATGAAAATATACACCTTTGTATCGTTATTGCTTCTTCAGCTCAGTCAGGCCTTTAATCAAAGGTATTATTTGTTCTCCTTCGTTAACTGCTAATTTTAAACTATTTAGAAGTTGAATTTAATGACCACGTAATATGTACTGAATTTTAAAAAGGCTTCCTTCTGAACGGATGTAAATGAGTAATTTGTAAATTTACTTTGATACATATGTGTGGGTTTAAATTGGCAAGAAGTATAGCCACGGGAACTAAGATTGCACCAAATTATTCTTTCCAAACTATGCTAAAATAAGGATAAGACTATGGGTTCTTCAATTGTAAATGTTTTTCTTTAATCTGTTTCCAACTCACAATGTTGAGAAACCTTTTGTGCTTTAATTACTTAATGCTCCATCCTAGAATATGAAACGTCAACAGCTGATGATGAAATCTTTTGCAAAGCATTACAAACTGATGAATGACTGCCAGAATGGCAGGGGTAAGTAGCTTGGTTTCATTGATTTGGTATTTACTGAGTTTCTAAATTAATACTTGCAGATTTTATGTATAATTAATTAAATGCTCCAATTACATTAATACTTTAGGTTTTGACCGACATCTGCTGGGTCTGCTGCTTGTAGCTAAACAGGAAGGTCTTCCTGTGCCAGAGCTCTATTCAGATCCTGCCTTTACTAAAAGGTAATTCTTGTTCCCTGTTTCACAGATTACAATAAAAATAACATGACCTGTTACAGGTAAGATGTGGGTTAGCTCACTGTATGCTTTCATGACAATTTGCCATTAAGTTGCTTTCTTTGTTTCTTTTGTTTTAACAGTGGTGGTGGAGGAAACTTTGTTCTTTCAACTAGCCTTGTTGGATATACTACAATCTTGGGTGCTGTCCTTCCTATGGTCCACAACGGCTATGGATTTTTCTACCGTATCCGAGATGACAGGTGATTGTCATAGTGCATATTCAGGGTATCTGTAGAATATAAGAAATGTGGCAATAAAATGCATGGGAGAAATCTTTATTCAGTGACGATCAGATTCTACTGACATACTTGAGCACCCCAGTTTTCATTGCCCCACCATGGTGATTGTGCCTTCAGCTACGTAGGCCGTAAACTCTAGAATTCCCTCCTTAGGCCATCTGGCCTAATATTGCCTTATTTGGCTCAGTGTCTTAATTGTGTTTTATAATGTTCCTGTCAAGTGCCTTGGGACATTTTGTTATATGAAAGTCATTAAATACAGGTTGTTGTGTAGAGATTTTTGTTATGCTTTCTTTTTTAGTTCCCATGAGAATGACAAATAAATGTTGTACGGTATTCAGAAGACATATACATTGTAGTAAAAGCAAGCAATGTAATAACTCAATCCTTGAATTCCATACATGTAGATAAATATACGACTGTGCAACTTTTCCAAGGGCGAAATTTTCCGTGCCTGCTGGCAGCAGGAATGATAGGTGGCGTGTGCGGACAATATGGCGCGATTAGTTTCACAACGGTGGGAACGCAAGTCACAACCTCCCGCTCAGCTCGCCAGTGGTGGAATGTGTTTCCCGCCAACAGTCATCGGGGAGCCCATTGTAATACATCAGCATATCATTGAAAGGCCATCCCGCCAGGTTCCTGGACCCCACCGGACTGTCCATCCACGTCAGCGGGAAAGCAGGTCGGCATGTTTCACAACAGCACACAGGTGACGTGCACTTGGCGGCCTTCACTTTGGGGGAAACTGAGGTGAGTGAACAGCATCATTTCCCACAGCTCGCCAGGGTCTTCTGTTGCTTTGCAGGCTTCAAAGGCACCAGGGGGCCTGGGTGAAGTGCCGCCCTGCCACAGAGGCGACTGTTGCTGTTGCCAGAGGGGTTGGAGGGGGGCAACTATTGTCCAGACTCGGAGGCAACTGTTGCTGTTGTTGGAAGGAAAGGTGCTAAGTACACCCATGCTAACCACATCTTTCTTTCTTTCTTTTATGTAGGAGGACCACATCAGGATCATGGAGCCTGGTGACCTAGCTGTATGCCTGATGGCCTACAGAGAGTGAAGAAGACGAAGGAGAGAATGACTGAGGCTCCTAGCCGTGTAAAGGCAGGAGCAGCAACGCAGGAAGAAGGGACTGCTGGGGCTCCCACACACGCTGCCCAGGAGCCACAGTGAAACGTGCTGGTCGGCGCCTAGTGACACCCAGGGTCTACGGACGCCACCTGCCATTCCTGCAGATAACCGGGAACCAGTGTCACCAATGGCTGCTCATGTCACTCACATGGTGGCTCACATCTGCCACTTGCTGCAGGACTTGGCGCCAAGAGGACATGGAGGGCATCCACTGCCAGTGGCTGTGAAAGTGACTGCGGCGCTCAATTTCTATGTTAGTGGCTCCTTTCACGGCTCCATAGGTGACCTCTGTGGGATTTCACAAACCGCCACCCACAAATGCATCCATGAGGTCACGGATGCCATCTTCTCCATGGCACACAACTTTGTGCATTTCGCCTAGGACCGGGACAGCCAGAATGCAATTGGATTAGCCCTGATCTCTGGATTCCCACAGGTGCAGGGTGCGATTGACTGCACTCATGTGGCGCTCAGGTCTCCGTCGCTACACACAGTGGACTTCATCAACCACAAGGGATTCCACTTACTGAATGTGTGACCACCAGAAACACATCCTGCAGGTGTGCACACGGTTTCCAGGGAGTGTGCATGACGCCTACATCCTCAGTCGGTCACAGATTCTTGGAGTCTTTCAGGGTCCACAGAAGTTGCAGGGATGGCTCCTTGGGGACAGAATATGATTGATGACACCCGTGGGGCGGCCTCAGACTGCAGCAGAGCGATGCTATAACGAGGCTCATGTTGCAACTTGCAACTTGGTGGAGCAGATCATCAGGATGCTGAAGATGAGATTCCGGTGTCTGAACCAGTCAGGTGGAGCCATGCAATACAGTCCGCATAGAGCGTTACGCATCATCGTCGTCATCTGCGCCCTTTACAACCTGGCACCCCAAAGGGGAGATGAACTAGCTGAGGAGGAGATGGAGGAGCTACACATCTCCTCCAATGAGGAGGACGCCGATAGGGATGAGGGTGAGGAGGTCTTTGGAGTTGACAATGACTGGGATGAGGCTCACGCACTGGCTAGACAAGGCAGGCACGCTCGTGAGGCCCTCATAGCTGCTAGATAAGTGGAGGTTGACTCCAGTCTGGCTTATGCGCGAATACCCTCTGTGAGAATGCTCCTGTCATGAAGATGCAGTGGAGGCCCTAATAGTTGCTCGATTGCAGGAGGATGATGACAACATCTAGTGATGACACTCCATAAATCTTCACATAGCCTCTGAGAATGTCTGACTCCTATCTGGCCAAGGGCAGCTCGCTTGCACTCCTTGATCCGGGCCACATCATAGAGACGCGGCCAAGAAACTTTAAAAGCATCTGATGCTTTTTCTGCCTTCAGCACCTGAGCCCTTCAGGAGCTGGAGCACAGCACCAGTGGTCACAGATGCTGAAGAGACGGGGGCCAGCTCCTCCTTAAAGGTGCTGAGAACACAGCGAGAGAATGAGAGAGCTCTGTGGTGCTTGCCCACTATATTCTGGCAGTAATGACCTGCACTGCTGAGTTGTAAGCATCAGTAATGTTTCCAGGGTGTGTGAGGCTGGACCATCACTTTGGTCTGAAGGCTGCACAGAGAACAGGGAAGAGGCCCTGGACTGAAACACCTGCCTTTATCTTGTTCAGAACGTTTCCAAATCTGAATGACAAGAGCATTGCTCATCAGAACAAGGAGCCATAGGCAGGGAGACATTCTTGAGAGCTTATTGACAATAGTGAACAGTATGTACAAGTGATTAACACCCGTGCCCAGGCTGTGAACCAATTCTCCTTAACTTCTGTTAATTTAGTTTATTTGGTTGACTCCAAAAGAGTTCATTCTCCTTAACTTTTGTTAATTTAGTTTATTTGGTTGACTCCAAAAGAGTTCATTCTCCTTAACTTTCTTAACACTACCTCTAAGTCTTGGTGCTCCCTAGACATCCACAGCAGAAGTGGAAGCGGCCTGCTGAGTGCGACACCCTGTCCATGATGCCTTTGGTGGACGTCGTCTGGACGGCCGAGAGTTAGTGGGCCCCGTACTGCTTTCGGTTCCTGCTGTGTGGCAGTGGCATCCTCCTCGGCCTGTGGAGCTGCAGCTGCTGAGGTCACAGGAAGAGGGGATTTGGATGGGCCTATCATTCCCGGAGTCACCTGAATGGATGGGCCCGGAGTGCACACCTGCTGATCCTCCTCCCTATGGGTGCCCAATTGCCCCTGGCTGACTCCTTGAGGGGAAGGAGTAGCTGGAGTGAGACTGAGCTGCTTAGCACCCCTCTCGCGTACACACTGTTGGAGGCCAACTATGCTGTCAGTGATGAAGTTGAGCCCACACAGCAATGCAGGGGCAACATCCTGGACCAAGGTCTCTATGGAGGCTGCATTCCTACTAGTGTTGACCTCAGCGCATTGGCATGCCGGCACTATCACCTCAGCCTGAAGGCGGGCAGACTCCTCCATTGTTCCTTGCAATCTGAGGCATGCAGCAGACATCCCTTCTTGATGGTCCCGGGCTTGCCTTTGCAACTCCAGCAACTGTGACATGACCGAGTCCAGAGGCTTGTCATCTGACTCGGACTCAGCAGATTCTGGCCTCCAGCAGTCCCCTGAGTGCCTAGGACCTGGGAGGTATCTGCCTCCGCCTGCTGTGGATCAGACAGTGTGATGTGCTCACCAGATTGTGATCCCATGTCTATTCTAAAGCTAGGTCCCACCGAAGTGTGTGTCTCTGTGCTGGTGGAGGGTGTGGGTGAGAGCTGTGACAGAACTTCGAGGAGGGTGCCTTCAGATTCCTTTTCAGAAGTTTCTTTGGGGCTTGATCAGATGCCCTGATCATATACTTTGTCGGCTGCTTGGCAGCTGTGCCTGCGGAAGCAAGGGTAGATAATTAGTGCAGTGGTTTATGAACACATCACTCACAGCATGGTTATCTGATGGATGTTGCACTGCTGGATTCTCACATGGTAAAGCAGCGCCAACCTCACCACCAGCATAGGACCGGTCCCAGTCATTGCCGGCCAGCTGGATGTCTCTGTTTTCAAAGTCCGTGAGGACCTTGATTTCAGGCATTCCGCCACCGGTCTGTGACCTCTTCCTCTTGTGTGCCAGCTTATCCTGCATGGATAGAGATGGAGAAAGTGTAAGCAGGACATCTGCCAGGCCAGATGATAGATGTGCCTGGCCTGTGCGGGTGGTGAGTGGTCCCATGGATGGGCTGAGGACAATGAAGTTGTGGAAAAGAGGGAGTGAATGGTGATGTCCCTTAAACTGGCAGTGAGTGAGGGCCCTGTGGATGTGTGCTGGGTTTGTGAGTGTGAGAGTTGAGAGTGATGAAAAGAGTGACTTACCTTGGTGGAACAGGAGACATAATTCATCCTTTTGCGGCACTAAGTGGCTGTCCTCTTCTGAAGGGCATTGGTGCTGACCACCGCTGCCACCACCTCCCAAGCCCGATTGGCCACATTGCCACCCCTCCTGCAGCCAGAGCAGGGGTACAGAACATATCGGCAGGCCTCCATGGCATCGAACAGTCACTCGAGGAATGCGTCATTAAACTGCGGGGTCTGTGGTCCTTTTTCCTTTGCCGTCCATCTCTATCGGGCAGCGGTGGTGAGCTCATAGTGATGAGTGGCGTGCTGGCAGCTGCCTTTTAAACATGGCGGCCAGCGTGATACAGTGGCGGGGTAATAGTGGGAGGAAATGGCGTGTTTCCCAGGAATGCATAAATAGTGTGGCGGGTTTGGGATGAAATGGCGTGAAAATCCACCATCGCCGTCGGCGGGTAGGACGCTATTTTGCCCACCCGCTACTGCACTTAGTGCATATTTGGGAAAATTCCGCCCCAAGTCTTCAATACAAGTTCAGATTCAGGATGTTAATTTTAAAATATGTTTTATTTCTGGGTTTAAAAATCATTTGATGTCTTGAGCAGTGGAGTTCTAGGTAATGAAGTCAATTTAGGTGTAAGGCTCTTGATGCCCACTGAGTATCTGGAAAAGACACCATTATTTTCACAATGCCCAGAAAAGGTTGCATAACTCATGGAATAACACAGATAAGAAAAACCATGTAACAAGTCTTTCAGCATCTGCAATTGATAAAAGGTTACCCTTTCATTGTTTAAATTATTAACCACTTCTTTCAGTTGCAAAAAGGCCAGCTATGCCTTTCTATAATTAATTATATTTATATGGTATGTTATGATCTGGCAGGTGGCATTTGCCAGGCTGGCCAAAACCACAAGGGAAACCTGGCCAAGCTATCACAAAGATTTTGCAATTCACGTTGATTTCGAGAAGGCTTGTGCACTGAAGTCAGAAGTAATGAGTCCGCTGCCATCTTTAGAGATTTTAACGATTAAATTAAAACATTTGTTAACAAAAAACTTAAACACACACAGGATTACAGTTACACGGTTATAATAGTTCCCAAAATTTCTACTTAACCAGACTGTCAAGCACACACCTCCTTTAAGGCAACAGTCCAATTAGATTCCAAATTTATAAAGTCATCCAGCAATATTACCACAAGCACCCACTGGACAATGGACTTCCAAAGGCTTTTAACACAACTTTGGTTACTGGAAAGCAAACTTCTTCAGGGTGGCTCAAGGCTTTTTCCCCAAGCCTGTTTCACACAATCACCTTTCCAGATCTCACACGGCCAACCCTCACATAACCTTCCATCCTTCATTAAATATATTTCTCCCTTTTTGATCTGTAAATTCCATTGTTTCAACCTTTAGAAGTTACTTTTTCCAGAATATAAAATCTTTCATGTTCTCATTATGGCCAGCACTTTTGGGAAAAAAAATCAAAGTAATAACTTCGCCTTATTTATCTTGCCAGTTGTAAACATTTTCTATGTCCCTTTGCCAATCAAACACTTCTCCACTTATCTAAAAATGCTAATTCCATTCACACCGTATCTGCTGAGAACTCACCCCTAGCTTACTCATCTCCATTTCAAATGCTGATTTTACACCTCACTTCTTTGATAATTTAAACCATGCAGTCTACCGTTTCTAGTTAGCCACAGGGATGGAACCAAACACATACCCGAATAAAAAACAAAAACAGAATTACCTGGAAAAACTCAGCAGGTCTGGCAGCATCGGCGGAGAAGAAAAGAGTTGACGTTTCGAGTCCTCATGACCCTTCGACAGAACTTGAGTTCGAGTCCAAGAAAGAGTTGAAATATAAGCTGGTTTAAGGTGTGTGTGTAGGGGGCGGAGAGATAGAGAGACAGAGAGGTGGGGGGGGGGTGGTGTGGTTGTAAGGACAAACAAGTAGTGATAGAAGCAGATCATCAAAAGATGTCAACGACAATAGCACAATAGAACACATAGGTGTTAGAGTTAAAGTTGGTGATATTATCTAAACGAATGTGCTAATTAAGATTGGATGGTAGGGCACTCAAGGTATAGCTCTAGTGGGGTTTTTTATTATATAATGGAAATAGGTGGGAAAAGGAAAATCTTTATAATTTATTGGGAAAAAAAAAGGGAAGGGGTAAACAGAAAGGGGGTGGGGATGGAGGAGGGAGCTCACGACCTAAAGTTGTTGAATTCAATATTCAGTCTGGAAGGCTGTGAAGTCCCTAGTCGGAAGATGAGGTGTTGTTCCTCCAGTTTGCGTTGGGCTTCACTGGAACAATGCAGCAAGCCAAGGACAGACAGACATACTAGGGACTTTACAGCCTTCCGGACTGAATATTGAATTCAACAACTTTAGGTCGTGAGCTCCCTCCCCCATCCCCACCCCCTTTCTGTTACCCCCTTCCCTTTTTTCCCCCAATAAATTATAAAGATTTTCCTTTTCCCACCTATTTTCATTATATAATAAAAAAAAAACCCCACTAGAGCTATACCTTGAGTGCCCTACCATCCATTCTTAATTAGCACATTCGTTTAGATAATATCACCAACTTTAACTCTAACACCTATGTGTTCTATTGTGCTATTGTCGTTGACATCTTTTGATGATCTGCTTCTATCACTGCTTGTTTGTCCTTACAACCACACCACCCCCCCTCCACCTCTCTGTCTCTCTATCTCTCCGCCCCCCACACACACACCTTAAACCAGCTTATATTTCAACTCTTTCTTGGACTCGAACTCAAGTTCTGTCGAAGGGTCATGAGGACTCGAAACGTCAACTCTTTTCTTCTCCGCCGATGCTGCCAGACCTGCTGAGTTTTTCCAGGTAATTCTGTTTTTGTTTTGGATTTCCAGCATCCGCAGTTTTTTTGTTTTTATACATACCCGAATAAAGCCTGTTTTAAAGTATCCCACAGTAATATTAGGAAAAATATGATAGTTCCTTGACACACAATAAGATACTTGGATTGGCATGAATTCCTGGTTGCGTTGCATTCAACTCAGGATTTTAATATATTCTAATCATGCTATTGTTTGGATCTCCATCTTGGACATACTGCAGTTAGTCAGCAGAAACAGTCACTTTTTGACATGAGTCACCACCTACCTTTAGAAATGTATTTAAACATTTGTCCCACTATAATTTTCTCTTACAGTTCTGAAGTGGCTAATTGCACATAGTTCAAACTGACTTTTTAAAATCTAGGATTCCTTTCAGAAACATTGATATTCACTAGTATAACTAGTCCTTTTGCCAGCTCTCTGAAAGCTTTTGTCTCCTCCCAACCCCTAAACAAATCTTAATCTATGCCTTACAGTCAGCTCATTAACAAAGTAAGTTACTCAGCGTGAGAGATTTTGCCCACTAAATGCCTAAATCTCATCTATGTTGCATAAAAATTGAATAGTACACTAGGAATAATTATGTTTTTGAAATAACAAGTATTAATTTACATTTTGAGAGGCATAACATGTATGTGCAGGTTCAATTTTCTACATTTTTGTGGATAAAAATTATGAATGAAAGGTGGCATAATGGAATAGTGTGTTAGAAATGCTGGCACCGTGTTATGAAATTGCACAATGCAGCCATGTATTCATAGCACCTTACATGCTGACTCCTTGCTGAAAGAGAGGCTAATCTTAAATTCTAAAGGTGGGGCAGAACTTTGGTACATCATACCATAAAATGTTTCCTGAATCATCTAGATTAAAAAACCTTTAACTAAATCGCCACTCTCCTTTAGTGTGGCGGGGGTGGGGATGGTAGTGGTTGTGGTGGGACATCACAATGTTGTGTGGCTTTTTTATGTGATTGCTTCATGATGAAAATAATATTCCATTCTTCTCACTCCAGGCATGAACATGGTGTTGTTTTTGAAAAGTGAAGACAGTAATGTTCTTATAACAGTGCAGAATTTTGTCCTTTGCCCTAACAGGATTGTCGTAGCTTGTTCCGCCTGGAAGTCGTGTCCAGAGACTGATGCAGAGGAACTGTACAAGGGGCTAGTTCAGTCCTTTCATGAAATGATCAAGTTAACAATAGCGGCCCAGCTTTAAGCAATACCAAAAAGGAGTAAATGCTGCTAAAATGTTCTGAAATGCTAATTCTTTACATATTTGCATTAATATGGTAGTAATTAATGTATGATCTCCTATGAAGTCTATGTTACAAAATTTTACTTGAAGTAACAATGTTTTTTGAATCATTACTTTGCAATATCAATGCAATATTTTTGAAACTATGCACAGTACAATGCAAAAAATGCAGACCTTTAAACCACAGAAGTAAAAATAGAATAATTACAAGGCAATTTTCACATTGTATTTTTAGATTCAGCTTTTAATTGTGTTGTAAAGGAAAACGTCACAAATAATTATTCATTTTAATTAATCCTTGACAGAACTAGTCTGTTTATTTCATAGAAACATTTTTTGGCTCTAGGATTCTGAAAGTAGGAGTGAGATTCTTAATGTCTAGAATTTAAAAAATGTTTTTAAGATATGTAAATATGAAGTAAGGATTTGTTTAATGTTTAGTATGTAAAGTAGAACATCAATATTGGACTAATCTTTGAATTGTATCACTAGGATGCAAAATTTGGGCATCTTTTGCTTAACTCTGTAGTATCCATTGGATAATTGCCAAGGTGAAACATTGGCAAGAAGCTGACTATAGTGATTGCTGCCCATTCTAAAGAAATAGTTTCTCTCTCAACAGATTGAAATGTGTCGAGGGTCTGCATGGTTGTTAGTCGCCAATTGGTACGGGTTGAACATGCAAGCAGAATTAGCAAAATAACTTTGTGCATACTAATCAAATGTGATTTTTTTTCAAAACTGAAATATACTAGCTTGCAGTACCTGTGAAAGATTGTCTTAATCCACGATGGATAATAGGCTCTTGTGATAACTGAAGTGCTAATTGGATAACTGGTGAATTTTGTTTAGCGTCAATTTTATTTTCCCATTTACCACAGTTCAAATTTAAGTGTATCAAATGTTTTACTTAATTTCTACCTCTCGTACCTCACTGCACATATTGTCCATTGGAAGTGGAGAAGTTATTTTTAAAAAGGATTTAGCAGCCAGTGAGAGAGCCCCAAATTCTGCAGGTTAGCTGCATTGCTTCCTATGTTAATACTTAGCGCTGCCAAATGAACTCATCTGGGTCCCTGCAGTTTATTTTTTTGTTTGTATTTAGCACTATTCCTTTTCCCTTTGATTTTTTTCCCGAGCTAATGCCTTGTTCTGCTTATACCTGGTCAATTTGAGTTTTCTCTTTCATTCCCTTCATTCCTTTTCGCAAGATTTTCTTGTGTGCGTTTGCCTCATCTATTTTTCCCTTTTCTTCTGGTTTTTATTTGCTTGCATTTCTTTGGAACCCCTTCCTTCCCAGTTTAAATGATTTATCCCTATTTACCCATCATTCCAGTTCATTAGTATTCTTCCTGTTGGCAAGTAACCTGTTGCATTAGAGTTCCTTCTTCCCTGGAATTAGTGCGAGGGTCCTCTGAAACACTTACTTGCACCTTTGAATGAAGTGTTAAGCTTTCTAACCTTCTTATCCTTCCCCATTCTAGCATGTAGCAAGGGAGCAATCTAAAGATGTTCACCTTTTGAAGTCCTGCACCTAAATCTGTTTTGTAATCCCCTTTTTTGGGTCTTTCCTATATCTTTGGCTCCACTTACATAATCTGCATACTCTCCAAAATGCCCTTTCCCTACCACTTGGGAGACAAAAGACCTGGGGCTCTTCTCTAGACTGTGAAAAAGAACGGCACCTTCTCCCTAACCATTAGTACTCTTTTATTGGTGTTGCACTTCTAATAGACTTACTAATCTTTCTCTCTCTACATTTAAAAAATAAGACTATAGGATTGAAGCCTCTTCATTACTTACTGAAATTAAATGCATGCATTCTGCTCCTGGAGAAATACTGCTGTACTTGAACAATGTGGAAATAGACAATAATTATTCATGAAGAATAAATTGACCTTTAACAATAGGAGATCTCCAGTGGTATTGCTTACAGTATAAGGCCATGCTAATTTGCAAATAATGCTTGTTTAGTTACAGGATAAAACGGATCACCTGCAGCAGTGGTCACAGAGTTGTATACATGGGTGTTACCCAAGGTGGGGTTGGAGGTTTACTGTTCAGTGAAGGTTGTACAAGATTGTAATTGTGGAATGAATAAATAAGTGATAAAGCAAGAATGCTTTGGAAAGAAAGAAAATGCTGTATACAGGCTTGCAGCGACAAATGGATAGGAATAGCTAAGGGAAGGTAATTAGCAAAAAGATCGAAGGATTGGTGGAGGCAAAAGTAAGAAACAACATGGGCTTCATTATTAAAGAGCAGTACTCTTTTGACAGTTAATCATTGCAAGTTCCTCTCCAAGTTATGCCCCAACTGACTTGGAACTAAAGCGCCGTTCCTTCACTGTCACTGGGTCAAAATCCTGAAACTCCCTTCCTAACAGCACTATGGACTGCAGCTGCTCAAGAAGGCAGCTCACTACCACCTTCTCAAGAGCAGTTAAAGATGGGCAATAAATGTTTGCTTGGCCAGCAATGTTGATAACCCAAGAACAAATATTTGAATAAGTACCCAGCAACAGTGGTGTAAAGAGTTGGTGAAGTAAAGAGAGATAGAAATTGCTGAAAAATAGAGACATGCTATCTAAACTTTTCGTGTCTCACTCATCAGGATAGCTCACAAGAAATTACCAAAATGTAATGGGAGAACAACAATTTATACTTCATGAGAAGAGAGTGCTGATTGGTTGGCAAGTGGACCACAGGACTTGCATATCGATAGCAATGCTGTGTCCACGTGCTCGTTTGACATTGCTAATTTGTTCACCAATGTACCATTCAAAGAAGCCATAGACATTTGCACCTTGTCACTATACCAAGGCGATCTAGACACCACCAATATCTGAATGTATATTCATTGAACTTATGAATTCAGCAACTCATGTGGTGGAGTTCAGTTTTAATAACAGCATATATGCCTAAATAGATGGTGTTGCCATGGGATCCCGTCTAGGCCCAGCTCTCGCAAACATCTTCATCGGTTTCCATGAGAAACACATCTTTGATAGAATGACCCCTAACCTCCTATCCTTTGCATATTTCTAATACGTAGGTGATATGTTTGCTATATATGAATCTGCAGCTGAATTTTCTTACACACCTTTGTGGGCTTCATCATGTGCTCAAATTAACCTTTGATATGAAGCAGTCAAACGAGCTCCCTTTCCTCGTTGTTTCAGTTGAGAAATCTGCTAATGGGTTCTCTATTACTATCTGCCATTAGCCTACTTCACTGGTCAATATACTCGTTGGAGTTCCTACAATTCCACGAGCAATTAGACTGGCTTTATCAGCAACATTGTACGTTGGGCCTGAGCCATTTGCTCACCATGCAAACTTGATGCTGAAAATAGGGCACATTAAAACCATCGTGTGGGATAATGGCTACCCTGATCAGGTCATCACTTTCTGTATATCATGCAAACTCATGAATGGGCTTAAGGCTTTCTCTCCTCTCCTTTCTCTCTTGAAGAGTTCTCAGTCTACCTCAGATTACCCTGGAAGGGTAAGATGCCTCAAATATTTCAGCAACATGTGACATAGAAAATAGGAGCAGGAGTAGGCCATTCAGCCCTTCACCCCTGCACCGCCATTCATTATGATCATGGCTGATCATCCAACTCAATAGCCTGCTCCTGCTTTCTCCCCATATTCTTTGATCCCTTTTGCCCCAAGAGCTATATCTAACTCCTCCTTGAAAACATGCAATGCATTGGCCTCAACTGCTTTCTGTGGTAGCAACCTCCACAGCCTCACCACTCTCTGGGTAAAGAAATTTCTCCTCATCTCAGTCCTAAATATATCTTCAGACTGTGACCCCTGGTTCTGGACTCCCCCACCATCGGGAACATCCTGCATCTACCCTGTCTAGTCCTGTTAGAATTTTATAGGTTTCTGTGAGATGCCCCCTCATTCTTCTCAACTCCAGCAAATATAATCCTAACCGACTCAATCTCTCCTCATATGTCAGTCCCGCCATCCCAGGAATCAGTCTGGTGAAGTTAGCCATTGCACGCTGGTACTAAACAGGAGCAATATGAATGGTGTTTTCCACTAACTGGATGCTGCCATCGAGCCAAAAGGATGTTCTGCCTATCACACAAATAAACCATGTGATATATAAATTTCAGTGCTGGTGTGAAGCCAGGTATATAGGCCGTACATCTCAAAGATTGGCATATCGTATCAAACTGCAGTCCCTTCAGCTGTTTGCAATAGTACTGACCATGCCCAACCAGCCTGTGCTTGCAAAACTCAAAACATAGTGTGTAACATTATATGTAATTCCACAATTGGACAACACCTAAACAATCCTGATTGTACTAAGAATTGCACTGAAGACCAATTTAAGATTGTCAGTCGGGCTAGCAGTGTGGCTCACTTATGCATGCTAGAAGCCACATATATTCACACACAGGACCCTGTCCTTTGCCGACAGAGGAACACGTATAAAGAAATTTCTAAACTGTAATGGGTGAACATATATACTGCATGAGAAGAGAGTGCTGATTGGTTGGCAAGTAACCTCTGATTGGGGAAGGCATTTCCATGGAGAATGAAGCATGGAGCAGTTAGCTGCCCAACTTTGGTCAAATTCAAACCAGGCAGGTCGACTCTGATTGGTCAAGGCATTGCCCTGAGGAATGAACCAGAGAATGATTGTATCCCTAACCTTTGTTTAGATGAAAAAGCTACAAGGTGTAAACATGTTCCTCTGTCTGCAAAGGGTCCTGTGTGTGAATATATGTGGATTCTAGCATGCATAAGTGAGCCACACTGCTAGCCCGACTGACAATCTTAAATTGGTCTTCAGTGTAATTCTTAGAACAATCAGGATTGTTTCGCAGGTGTTGTCCAATTGTGGAATTACATCTAATGTTACACACTATGTTTTGAGATTTGCAAGCACAGGCTGGTTGGCATGGTCAGTACTATTGCAAACAGCTGAAGGGACTGCAGTTTGATACGATATGCCAATCTTTGAGATGTACGGCCTATATACCTGGCTTCACACCAGCACTGAAATTTATATATCACGTGGTTTATTTGAGTGATAGGCAGAACATCTTTTTGGCTCGATGGCAGCATCCAGTTAGTGGAAAACACCATTCATATTGCTCCTGTATAGTAACAGCGTGCAATGGCTAACTTCACCAGACTGATTCCTGGGATGGTGGAACTGACATATGAGGAGAGATTGAGCCAGTTAGGATTATTTTTGCTGGAGTTGAGAAGAATGAGGGGGCATCTCATAGAAACCTATAAAATTCCAACAGAACTAGACAAGGTAGATGCAGGATTTTCCCGATGGTGGGGGAGTCCGGAACCAGGGGTCACAGTCTGAGGATATATTTAGGACTGAGATGAGGAGAAATTTCTTCACCCAGAGATTGGTGTTTGCTACCACAGAAAACCCCACCCCAGGCACTTAAGCACAAAATCAAGGTTGGTGCTCCAGTCTAATACTAATGGAGTGTTGCACCGTCAGAGATGCAGTCTTATGAGATGTAAAACTTTTTCCCTCTTGGGTGCATGTAAAAGATCCCATCGCACTACTTCAAAGAAGATGGGGACGCGATGCACCAAATGGCCTCCTCCTATGCTGGAAATTTCTTTGTTTCTAGTTTTTTTCTCTGGAGTCCTGGCTGATATTTATCTCTCAACCAGAATCATTAAAAGTAAATTACCTGGTCATTATCACATTGCTGTGTGTGGAACCTTGTGTACAAATTAGCTGTTACGTTACACCAGTGACAACATTTCAAATGTACTTCATTGTGCAGTGCTTTGGGACATCCCCAGGTCGTGAAAATCCCTATATACACACGCAAATCTCTATTTCTTTAAGCCCACCCTTCAATCAAGAAACTTAAAGAGAAATCCCCTTCCTAAATATACGCAACAGCAACTTTTGCAGGCAAATGAGAGCTTTAATTTTTCTAACTTCACCCTTCAGTTCTGAATAAGTCATATATGACTTAAAATATTAACTCTGTTTCACTCTTCACAGATGCTGCCGGCCCTGCTGAGTATTTCCAGCAGTTTGTTTTTATTTCAGATTTCTGACAAATGCAGTATTTTGCTTTTGGATCTGGGTGTTGCTGCCATTTGTTGCCCATTACAAGTTGCCCTTGAGAAGGTGATGGTGATGTGTGTTAATCTAGGTTGCTCAGAAATGTACCAATTCTAACTGGGCACTAGGGTACATTAACAGTAACCTTTTAAATAACTAATTTTAGGCTCTACGTCATATCCGTATTAGTTTTTCTATAATTAGTTTATTGAGCATCAGTGAAGGGATAGGGGCAATAGGTGAGCTTAATACTGTTGTGAAATATTACCAAAGTGGCTTCACAGGATGCAGTCCGATTCAGAAAACATGAAAGAAGGGGTAAAGAGAAACATTTATATTACCACCATTGTACTAAAGTTAAGATTCTTCATAACAAAAACAGAATTACCTGGAAAAATTCAGCAGGTCTGGCAGCATCGGCGGAGAAGAAAAGAGTTGACGTTTCGAGTCCTCATGACCCTTCGACAGAACTTGAGTTCGAGTCCAGGAAAGAGCTGAAATATAAGCTGGTTTAAGGTGTGTGTGTGGGGGGCGGAGAGATAGAGAGACAGAGAGGTGGAGGGGGGGGTGTGGTTGTAGGGACAAACAAGCAGTGATAGAAGCAGATCATCAAAAGATGTCAATGACAATAGTACAATAGAACACATAGGTGTTAAAGTTAAAATTGGTGATATTACCTAAACGAATGTGCTAATTAAGAATGGATGGTAGGGCACTCAAGGTATAGCTCTAGTGGGGTTTTTTTTATAATGGAAATAGGTGGGAAAAGGAAAATCTTTATAATTTATTGGAAAAAAAAAAGGAAGGGGGAAACAGAAAGGGGGTGGGGATGGGGGAGGGAGCTCACGACCTAAAGTTGTTGAATTCAATATTCAGTCCGGAAGGCTGTAAAGTCCCTAGTCGGAAGATGAGGTGTTGTTCCTCCAGTTTGTGTTGGGCTTCACTGGAACAATGCAGCAAGCCAAGGGCAGACATGTGGGCAAGAGAGCAGGGTGGAGTGTTAAAATGGCAAGCGACAGGGAGGTTTGGGTCATTCTTGCGGACAGACCGCAGGTGTTCTGCAAAGCGGTCGCCCAGTTTACGTTTGGTCTCTCCAATGTAGAGGAGACCACATTGGGAGCAACGAATGCAGTAGACTAAGTTGGGGGAAATGCAAGTGAAATGCTGCTTCACTTGAAAGGAGTGTTTGGGTCCTTGGACGGTGAGGAGAGAGGAAGTGAAGGGGCAGGTGTTGCATCTTTTGCGTGGGCATGGGGTTGTGCCATAGGAGGGGGTTGAGGAGTAGGGGGTGATGGAGGAGTGGACCAGGGTGTCCCGGAGGGAGCGATCCCTACGGAATGCTGATAAGGGGGGTGAAGGGAAGATGTGTTTGGTGGTGGCATCATGCTGGAGTTGGCGGAAATGGCGGAGGATGATCCTTTGAATGCGGAGGCTGGTGGGGTGATAAGTGAGGACAAGGGGGACCCTATCATGTTTCTGGGAGGGAGGAGAAGGCATGAGGGCGGATGCGCGGGAGAGGGGCCGGACACGGTTGAGTGCCCTGTCAACAACCGTGGGTGGAAAACCTCGGTTAAGGAAGAAGGAGGACATGTCAGAGGAACTGTTTTTGAATGTAGCATCATCGGAACAGATGCGACGGAGGCCAAGGAACTGAGAGAATGGGATGGAGTCCTTACAGGAAGCGGGGTGTGAGGAGCTGTAGTCGAGATAGCTGTGGGCGTCAGTGGGTTTGTAATGGATATTGGTGGACAGTCTATCACCAGAGATTGAGACAGGGAGGTCAAGGAAGGGAAGGGAAGTGTCAGAGATGGACCATGTGAAAAGATTCTTCATATCTGTTCACCCAGCTTGGATGTGTATTTAGTCACATCCACTTATTCCACTCAGAGCTGATGTGTATATGTTCTAAACCTGTATATGTTTCAAGCACGATCAACTTTACAGAGCTCACCTATATCCAGAAGGCATTTGATAAGGTGCCACATCAAAGGTTATTGCAGAAAATAAAAGCTCATGGTGTAGAGGGAAACATAGCAGCATGGATAGAAGATTGGCTAACTAACAGGAAACAGAGTGGGCATAAATGGGTCTTTTTCTGGTTGGCAGGAAGTGGTGAGTGGTGTGCCACAGGGATCGGTTCTGGGGCCTCAACATTTTACAATTTACATAAATGATTTTGATGAAGGGACCAAAGGTATGGTTGTTAAATTTGCTGATGACCCAAAGATAGAAAAGTAAGTTGTGAAGAGGACATGAGGAGACTACAAAGGGGCATAGGTAGGTTAAGTGACCGGGCAAAGATCTAGCAAATGGAGTATAATGTGGGCAAATGTGAAATTGTCCATTTTGGCAGGAAGAACAAAAAAAAGCATAATATCTAAATGGTAGGAGGTTGCAGAGCTCTGAGATTCAGAGGAAACTGTGTGTCCTAGTGCATGAATTACAAAAGGCTAGTATGCAGGTACAGCAAGTAATTAGGAAAGCTAATAGAATGTT
Organism: Carcharodon carcharias; assembly: GCF_017639515.1. Taxonomy (NCBI): domain Eukaryota; kingdom Metazoa; phylum Chordata; class Chondrichthyes; order Lamniformes; family Lamnidae; genus Carcharodon; species Carcharodon carcharias. The sequence continues at coordinate 68,382,768 of NC_054469.1, read as the reverse complement.
ATCGTTTATTGAGAGGGGAATTGATTACAAAATTAGGGAGGTTATGCTTCAGTTGTACAGGGCACCGGTGAGACCACATCTAGAACTGTGTACAGTATTGGTATCCTTATTTAAGGAAAGATGTAAATGCATTGGAAGCAGTTCAGAGAAGGTTTACTAGACTAAAACCAGGAATGGGCAGGTTGTCTTATGAGGAAAGGTTGGACAGGTTAGGCTTGTATCCACTGGAGTTTGGAAGAATAAGAGGCAACTTGATTAAAACCTTTAAGATCCTGAGGGATCTTGACAGGGTGGATGTGGAGAGGATTTTTCCTCTTGTGGGAGAATCTAGAACTAGGTGTCACTGTTTAAAATTAAGGTGTCACTCATTTAAGGCAGAGATGAGCAGAATTTTTTTCTCTCAGAGGATCGTGAGTCTTTGGAACTCTCTTCCTCAAAAGGCAGTAGAAGCAGAGTCTTTGAATATTTTTACGGCAGAGCTAGATAGATTCTTGATTAAAAAGAGGTGAAAGGTTTTTGGGGGTAGGCAGGAATGTGGAGTTGAGGTTACAATCAGATCAGCCATGGTTTTATTGAATGGTGAAGCAGGCTCGAAGGCCCGAGTGGCCTACTCCTAATTTGTATGTTCATACATATCCCCACGTTCAGGTCTTTCCATGGCATCTTCCCACCATATCTTAGTGATTCTCTTCTCATATATTCTTTCATGCATCTGCTTTATTCCACATTCCCCATTTCTCCATCAGCCACCATGGCCCCAATATGGGAGTATTGAGGTTTGTGGGGGGAGGTTAAGTATCCCATGAACAACTAAGAAGCACGTTTAGTGCAACTGTCAGTGTCACTTCAACTCAGCCATCTTGTATAATTTTACTTCTGGTTTTCAGTTCAATCCCCGGTAGTGCATGTGAGGAGGACTCATGTGCTATGACCTTAGCGCCAGTATTTAAAGGGACAATGCAAAGATGCAATTTAGAGGAGTTGGAAATGGGAAGAGGAAGTTCTAGAATGGAATTATGATGTTCAAAGGCTGCACCCCAGTTCATTGCTCCCTTCCTTGATGCAATACCGGGGGGCTGTGAGGTGCTGAAGGGATATACTATTTCTTAACAATAAGAGGGATCCAGTGACAGAAACAACAGAGGCATGGTTGGATGTTGCCCAGGAGGTCTGCAACAGGAGCATACTGTCACTGTCCTGGATACAGTGCAAGGAGTGGTTTAATGATCTGACAAGATTATGAAAAGTGTGTACCATGCACATAGACTAAAGTCAATGGGAACAGTGAAAACTGTCCACTGGCTGGAGTCATACCAAGCAAAAAAGAAGCTGGTTGTTGTTGTTAAAGGCTAATCATCTCAGCCCCAGGACATTGCTGTAGGAGTTCCTCAAGTAATGTCCTAGGCCCAGCTGCTTCATCAATGACTATCCTCCATCTTAAGGTCAGAAGTAAATAATATTGCATAGTAATCAGCACCATTAGTGACTTCTCAGATACCAAAGCAGTCTGTGGACATATGCAGCAAGACCTGGACAACATTCAGGCATAGGCTGATAAGTATCAAGTAACATCTGTGTCACACAAGTGCCAGACAATGACCATCTCCCCTTGAGATTTATCAGCATTACCATCACTGAATCCCCTACTATCTTGAGGTTTACCACTGACTAGATACAGAACTGGACCAGCCATATAAATACTATGGTTACACAAGGTCAGAGGCTGGGAATCCTTTAACTCGCCTTCTGACTCCCCAAAGACTGTCCAGCTTCTACAAGGCACAAGTTAGGAGTGTGAGGGAATACTCTTCACTTCACTGGACCTAACAACACTAAAAAAGCTCCACACCATTCAGGACAAAGCAGCCCATTTGAATGACACTCCATCTAACACCTGCAATGTGCACTCCCTCCACTGCTGATGCACAGTGGCAGCAATGTGTGCCACATACAAGATGCACTGCAGGAACTCGCCAAGGCTCCTTCAACAGCATCATCCAAACCCGCAGCCTCTACTGCCTAAAAGCACGAGGGCATCAGGCTCATGGGAACACCACCAGGTGTTCCACTCAAGTCACATATTTCTTGAATTGGAACTTTATCACTGTTCCTTTACTGTCATTGAGTCAAAAACATGGAACTCTCTTTCTAACAGCACTGTGAGTGTACCATCAACAGATGAACTGCAGCATTTCAAGAAGGCAATTCACCACGATCTTCTCAAGGACAATTACAAATAGGCGGGTAATTCTTGCCAGCAACGATCCCATGAAAGAATACAAAAAGTCCTGTGTGCATCACTTCAATCCCCTCACTTTGCCTTCTCCAACTACTTGTCACATCGCTCCTTACGCACACTTACCTTGCAGGTAAACCTATCCTTTTCTGTCTAGATTGGGCCCTGAAATGAGAGAGTTGTGTTATGAGAGATAATGTGGGCCTATATTCTCTGGAGTTTAGTAGAATGAGAGGTGATCTCATTGAAACATACAAGATTTTGAAAGGGCTTAACAGGATAGGCACTGGGGTCATTTCCCCTGGCTGGGAATCTAGAACACAGGGGCTATGTCTCAGAATAAGGCACTGATTATTTGTGACTGAGATGAGGAGAAATTACTTCACTCAAAGCGTTGTGAATCTTTTAAATGCTCTATCCCAGAGGGTTGTGGATGCTGCCTCCCTCTCTCTGCTTCTCCCCTCTCTCTGCTGCTCCCCTCTCCCTCCCGCTCCTGCTCCTATCTCTCTGCTGTTCCCTTCTCTGCTGCTCTCCCCTCTGATGCTCCCTTCATCAAATTTGGAAATATTACAATTGATCCCCACATCCAAATCATTTATATAGATTATGAACAGCTGTGGACCTAGCACTGATCCTTGCGGTACCTCACTAGTAACAGTCTGCCATCTGTTCATTCCTACTCTCTGTTTACTGTCTGTTAACCAATTCTCAATCCAAACTAGTAAATAACCCCCAATCCCACATGGTCTAATTTTGTTTACTAACCTCCTATGTGGGAGTTATCAAAAGCCTTTTGAAAATCCAAATGTGCCACATCCACTGATTCTCCTTCATCTATGCTATAAGTACCTTCTCAAAAAACTTCAACAAGTTTTCCAAGCACGATTTCCCTTTTATAAATCCTTGGTGACTCTGTCCAATTTTACCATTCTTTTCTAAATGTCCAGTTATCATATCCTTTATAACAGATTCTAACATTTTCCCTACTAATGATGTCAGACTACATGTCTCTGGTTCTCCATTCTCCCTCTTCCTCCCTTCTTAGGTTACATTTGCTACTTTCCAGTCCACAGGAACCTTTCCAGAATCTATAGAATTTTGAGAGATAACCACCAATACATCCATTATCTCTCTAGCCATCTCTTTCAACACTCTGGAATGAAGCTCATCTAGTTACTTGAAGGAATGACAGTGGATAGGCAATGGCAAACGTTCAAATAGTGCATGGGTGAACTGCAACAAATATTTATTCCTGTCTGGCACAAAAGTAAAACAGGAAAGGTGGCCAACCATGGCTTACAAGGGAAATTAGAGATAGTATTAGATGCAAGGAAGAGGCATACAAATTGGCCAGAAAAAACAACAGACCTGAGGATTGGGAGCAGTTTAGAATTCAGCAAAGGAGGACCAAGGGATTGATTAAGAAGGGGAAAATAGAGTACGAGAGTAAGCTTGCATGGAACATAAAAACTGACTCTAAAAGTTTCTATAGGCATGTGAAGAGAAAAAGATTGGTGAAGACAAATGTAGGTCCCTTACAGTCAGAAACAGGGGAATTTATAATGGGGAACAAAGAAGTGGCTGACCAACTAAATACATACTTTGATTCTGTCTTCACAAAAGAGGACAAAAATAACATACCAGAAATGTTGGAGAACACAGGGTTTAGTGAGAAGGAGGAACTGAAAGAAATCAGTATTAGTAAGGAAATGGTGTTGGGGAATTTGATGGGATTGAAGGCCAATAAATCCCCAGGGCCTGATAATCTACATCCCAGAGTACTTAAGGAAGTGGCCCTAGAAATAGTGGATGCATTAGTGGTCATCTGAGATTCTATAGACTCTGGAACAGTTCCTACAGATTGGAGGGTAGCTAATGTAACCCCACTATTTAAAAAGAGAGGCAGAGAGAAAACAGGTAATTATAGACCAGGCAGCTTGACGTCAGTAGTGGGGAAAATTCTAGAGTCTATTATAAAAGATTTAATAGCTGAGCACTTGGAAAACAGTGACAGAATCGGACAGAGCCAGCATGGATTTATGAAAGGGAAATCATGCTTGACAAATCTACTGGAATTTTTCGAGGATGTAACTAGTAGAGTTGATGAGGGGGAGCCAGTGGATGTGGTTTATTTGGACTTTCAGAAGGCTTTCGGCAAAGTCCCACATAAGAGATTAGCATGTAAAATTAAAGCTCATGGGATTGAGGCTAGTTTATTGAGATGGATAGAAAACTGATTGGCAGACAGGAAACAAAGAGTAGGAATAAACGGGTCATTTTTCGAATGGCAGGCAGTAACTAGTGGGGTACCGCAGGGATCAGTGCTGGGACCCGTTATTCACAATATATATTAACGATTTAGGTGAGGGAATTAAATGTAATATCTCCAAATTTGCAGATGACACAAAGCTGAGTGGGAGGGTGAGCTGTGAGGAGGATGCAAAGATGCTTCAGTGTGGTTTGGACAAATTGAGTGAATGGGCAAATGCATGGCAGATGCAGGATAATGTGGATAAATGTGAGGTTATCCATTTTGGTAGCAAAAACAGGAAGGCAAATTATTATCTGAATGGCTATAAATTGAGAGAGGGGAATGTGCAATGAGACCTGGGTGTCCTTGTATACCAGTTGCTGAAGGTAAGCATGCAGGTGCAGCAGGTGGTAAAGAAGGCAAATAGTATGTTGGCCTTCATAGCCAGAGGATTTGAGTACAGGAACGGGGATGTCTTGCTGTAATTATACAGGGCCTTGATGAGACCACACCTGGAATATCGTGTGCAGTTTTGGTCTCCTTATCTGAGGAAGGATGTACTTGCTATAGAGGGAGTGCAGCGAAGATTTACCCAACTGATTCCTGGGATGGCGGGACTGACATACGAGGAGAGATTGAGTGGATTAGGATTATATTCTCTGGAGTTCAGAAGAATGAGGGAGGATCTCATAGAAACCTATAAAATTCTAATAGGACTAGACAGGGTAGATGCAGGAAGGATGTTCCCGATGGTGGGGGAGTCCAGAACCAGGGGTCACAATCTGAGGATATGGGGTAGACCATTTAGGACTAAGATGACGAGAAATTTCTTCACCCAAAATGGTGAGCCTGTGGAATTCGTTACCACAGAAAGTAGTTGAGAACAAACCATTGTATGTTTTCAAGAAGGAGTTAGATATAACTCTTGGGGCGAAAGGGATCAAAGAGTATGGGGAGAAAGCGGGAGCAGGCTATTGAGTTGGATGATCAGCCATGATCATAATGAATGGCGGAGCAGGCTCAAAGGGCCGAAAGGCCTACTCCTGCTTCTAGTGTCTATGTTTCTATGTCCAGGGGATTTATCAATCTTCAGTCCAGTTAACTTTTCAATTATACCTCTTCACTAATACTAGTTCATCTTAGTTCCTCAGTTTAACAAGTCCTTTGGTTGCCTAGTATTTCTGGGAGATTTTCTTCCATGAAGACAGAGCAAAGGAACTAAAACAAAAACAGAAAAAGAAATAACTGGAAAAACTCAGGCGGTCTGGCAGCATCGGTGGAGAAGAGCACAGTTGACGTTTCGAGTCCTCATGATCTGTTGAAGGGTTTTTCTGTTTCTGTTTTTGTTTTGGATTTCCAGCATCCGCAATTTTTCGTTTTTATCTCTGAGCAAAGTAACTGTTTAGTTTCTCCACCATTTCCCGTTCTTCTCTAAAAACTCTCCCATCCCCACCTGTAGAGGGCCCACATTTGTCCTAGCTAATCTTTTCCTTTCCACATACCTAAAGAAGCTTTTACAGTCCGCCTTTATGTTTCTCACTAGTTTGCATTCATATTCTCTTTTCCCTTTCTTGGTCCTCCTTTGCTGGGTTCTAAACGGCTCCCAGTCCTCAGGCTTACCATTTTCTCTGGCATCCTTATAAGCCAATTCCTTTGATTTAATGCAATCTTTAACTTCTTTCGTTAACCACGGTTGATTTAACTTTCCCTTCAGCTGTTTGTGCATTAGAGGAATGTTATCTTGTAGACTGTGTAGTATTTTTAAAAAATACTAGTCATTGCCTGTGTACCATCAAATCTTTGTGTATTTTCCCAATCCACCATAGCCAACTAGTCCCTCATACCGTCATAATTTCCTTTCTTCAGATTTAAGATCCTAGTTTGAGAATTAACTATATCACATTCAAACTTAATGAAAAATTCTATCATATTATGGTCACTATTTCCCAAAGGCTCTTTTACAGCAAGGTTATTAATTAACCCTTTCTCATTATATAGCACGAAATCTGAAATAGCCCAATCCCTAGCCAGCTCCTAAACATACTGTTCCAGAAACCCATCTCGTACACATTCCGGGAATTCCTCCTCCCCAGCATGAGTGCTGATTTGGTTAACCCAGTCTATGTGTAAATTGAACTCGCCAATTATTGCTGTATTACCCACATTACATACACCTCTAATTCCTGATTTATATCATGCCCAACATCACCACTACAATTTGGCAGCCTAAAAACATCTCCCACCAATGTTTGTTGCCCCTTGCTGTTTTATTTCTTAGCTCCCCCAAAGCGATTCTACATTTCCATCTAAGATTCTGACTTACCAATGCACTGATCTTTTCCCTTAATAAGAGTACTACCCCATCTCCTTTTTACCTATCCCCACTGAATGCTGAATATCCTTAGATATTCAATTTCCAATCTTGGTCACCATGTAGCCATCCGTAATGGCATTTAAATCAAACCCATTTTCCTCAATTTGTGCATTCAAAGCATCAGCTTTTTTGTGAATGCTATGTGCATTCAGTTAGGGTACCTTTAATTTTTTTTTAAACTTTATTTTCTACTCTGACCCTATTTAATGTTTGCCTATGCTTTTTCTGTCCTCTATTTTTGCTTTCTACTTTTCTACTGCCTTTTACCAGTTTTGCTTCCCTCGAATCTGAAATCCTACTTGGGTTCCTATCCCCCTGCAAATCTAAACCCTCAAGTTTAAACCCTCCCTAGCAGCACTAGCGAATCTTCCTGCGAGGATGTTAGTCCCCATCCTGCTAAGATGCAGCCTGTTCATTTTGTACAGATCCCACCTGCCCCAGAGCCAATCCCAATGCCTCAGAAATCTCATGCCCCCCCTCCAGCCATGTGTTCAATTGGTCAATTTTCCTACTTCTATGCTTACTAGCATGTGGGACTGGAAGTAATCTTGAGATTACTGCTTTAGAGGTCCTGCTTTTCAAACTCCTTTCTAGCTCCCTGAAATAGGTGTTCAGGATCTCATCCCCCTTCCTATCTAAGTCATTGGTACCAGCATTAACCATGACCTCTGGCTATTCACCCTCCCTCAGAAGAGTGTCCTGCAGCTGCTCCATGACTTCCTTGACCCTGGCACTAGGGAGGCAACATACCATCCTGGAGTCACGTCCACAACCACAGAAATGCTTGCCTGTTCCCCTAATGAATGCCCTATCAAAACTGCTCCCATCCTCTTCTTCCCTTCTCTACAGCTGAGTCGCCCCTGTGCCATGAACTTGGCTCTGACTGCACTTCTCCAAGGAATCAATGCCCTCACCAGCATCCAAAATGGAAAACTGCTTAGTTAATTGGGCCTCAGGGGACTCCTACACTACTTACCTGGTTCTCTTGGACTGCCTGGTGGTCGCCTATCCCTTTTCTGCCACCATGCTGTCCACGTAGTTCTCAGCCTCGCAGATGCCCCACAGTGACTCCAGCTGCCGCCCAAGCTCTGAAACCCAGAGCTCAAGTTTCTGTAGCTGGTGACACTTCCTGAATATGTGGTCATCTAGGTCACTGGTAGCATCCACAACTTCCCACATATTACAGGACATGCATTCAATGCGACTGAGCTGCCCTGCCATGCCCATACCTTAACTTTACTTCAGTTACATTAACTTCATTTGACTTTGGTTTACTTATATTTACTTTATTTTACCTGGCCTTAACTTAATAAACCTTACAACTTTGATAAACCTTACTGGTACTGATAAATCCAACTAATACTGAACACACTTTAGCTAAATAACAATTATTTAAAACATTACATTTTTCTAATTTGCAGCAATTTCCACATCCTCCCTAAGAGCAGTTACTCACCAGCCAATCAGCTTATGGTTTTCCTGTGACATTACTATTTACTTTTCTTTCAAACTCAGTGTGCTTCCGGACTCTAGGGAGCTCCTCTCCCTGCTCCGTATCTCCCACAGGTCTGCCTCTCCATTCCTCTTCCTGAAGGTGCTTCACTGATGCTTCCCTCTCTCTGCCACTTCCCTATCTCCCAGAGGAAGCCACACTTGTGCAGTTCAGAGAATTTATGCTTCAGTTTGATTCTGCTCTCCTCAAACATGCAACACCTGCTGTGAGTGCTGGACTGTTGAATTTACTCTACCTACCTAGGATATTTGAGAGTAAGCAATCTTCACTTTGTTGTTTTTCACCCACGATATCTCACATTTTCTAACATAAGAAATAGGAGGAGCAGGCCATTTGGCCCCCTCAAGCTTGCCCTGCCATTCAATAAGATCATGGTTCATCTGCCCCAGGTCTCAACTTCTCTTTCATGCCAGCTCCTCATAGCCCTTAACATCCCGATATTTCAAAAATCTATCTAACTCCTCTATGAATACTTTCAGTGATCTAGCCTCCACAACTCTCTGAGGTAGAGAATCCAGACATTCACTACCCTCTGAGAGAAGAAATTCCTTTGCAACTCAGTTTTAAATGAGTGCCGCTTATTCTGTAATGATGTGCCCTAGTTTGAGATTCCCCCACTAGTGGAAATATCTTCTCAACATCTACCCTGTCAAGCCCCCTCAAAATCTTGTACGTTTCAATCAGATCACCCCTCATTTTTCTAAACTCTAATTAATTAAAGCCTAACCTTTTTAGCCGTTCTTGATAAGTCAACCCTTTCATCCCAGGAATCAGCCTGGTGAATCTCTTTTGAACTACTTCCATCTTTTCTTAAATATGAGGATCAAAACTGTACACAATTCTCCAGGTGTGGCCTCACCAACGTCCTGTGCAGTTGTAACAAGACTTCCCTATTTTTAAACTACAAAACCCTAGTAATACAGGCCAAAATTCCATTTGCCTTCTTAATTACTTGCTGCATCTGCATGCTAACTTTTTGTGTTTCATGCAGAAGAACATCCAGATCCCTCTGTGTTGCACTTTTTTGGAGTCTCTCTCCATTTAAACAACAGTATTCCTTTTGATTTTTCCTACCAAAGTGCATAACCTCACACTTTCCTACATTAAACTCCATCTGCCAAGTTTTTGCCCAGTCACTCAACCTTTCTATATCCCCTTGCAGATTCCTTATGTCCTCATCACAGCATGCCCTCCCACCTAATTTTATATCATCAGCAAATTTGAATACATTACACTCTGCCCTCTCCTCCAAGTCATTAATATATATAGTAAATAATTGAGGCCCTAAGACTGATCCTTGTGGCACTCCAATAGTTATGTCTTTCCAACCTGAAAAAGACCCATTAATCCCAACTCGCTGTCTTCTATGTGTTACCCAATGCTCAATCCACGCTGATAGTTACCCCAATTCCATGAGCTCCTATCCTGTGCAATAACATTTTATGTAGTGCTCTATTGAATGCCTTCTGGAAATCCAAATACACTACATCTACCAGTCCCCCTTTATCAACCCTGCTTGTTATATCCTCAAAGAGTTCTAGCAAATTTGTCAAACATGATTTCCCTTTCACAAAACCATGTTGATTCTGTTTGATTGCGTTAAGCTTTTCTAAATGTTCTGCTATTTCTTCTTTAATAATGGATGAACAACCAGGAAACCATGTTCACTCCATTACTTTGGTATAAATGCAATTTGGGATAGAAATCTGTATTTAAACGAATGTCCAATTAGCTGAAATCCTTTTAGGACATTCTTGCTATGTTAAAAGCACTATATAAATAAAATATGGTGTTGTTCCATGGGTTTATTTTTATTGGTATTTAACAGAAATTACAATGAAACTACAAATGATACTTTTTGAATAATTGCATTGGTGGTTATTTCATATTCTATTACTTTCCTTAAGTCACTCAGTTTCGTCCCATTTGTGCCATCACTAGACTGTGATAAAGAGCCTGGTTAGCAATAAGTTGATGGTGAGTTCCTTCTTCTGCAATCCGGCCGTTATTAAGCACTGCTATTTTATTGGCATTTTGGATGGTGGACAGGCGATGAGCTATTACAATGCAGGTACGACCCTCTCTTGCTTTGTCCAGTGCCTCTTGAACAACCTGTTAAATTGGATGAAGTGATAAAAGTTTGATGAATGATTTTGACCATGTTGAGATTTTTCAAAATATAGCTGACCAATGTTTGTTAAAATTGATAGCTTTGCAATTATATATTTGGATGGAATGCACACAGGCTATTTACTAAGGAAAATGAGATCACATTTGCAGCATTACTATCAAAAGCTGGAAAAGAGTTATGCCCAACATCCACTTTGCTGCCTCTGTGAACTTCACTCAACCCAAATCCCAATTCCAAAAAACTACTACTGACATCCTAATCTGCAGTAAGTCCTTCTTGCCCATTACCTCTATCTTCACTAAACTCCACCGACTCCTTGCCAAAATGGAATTGAAAATCCTTATCCTTGTTTACAAGTGCCACTATGATCTTGCCCTACATTACTTGTACAGCCATTTCCAACTCTACATTCCAACCTATCACTTTCTGTCCTCTGAGTTCTTGTACATTCACTCTTCTTCCAATCAGCAATCAACTAACTTGGCCCTACTTTGGAATCTTCCTCCGTACTGAATTTAAATGAAGTTAATGACATAGGTATGAGAGATGAGCTGGCGAAGGTAAATTAGATTAAAATATATTATGGCAGAAAAATGATGGTGAATATTTAAAAAAACGTATCATAATTATCAATGAGTCTTCAGTCCATTGAGAAATAAAAACGCTATAAGAGATCTGTCCACGGGTACCTAAGAGTTTAAAGATAGTATCAGATTAAAATAAGTGTAGAAAGCCTGAGGACTTGGAGAACTTTAGATATCAGCAAAGGATCACCCAAAAATTGATAAAGGGGAGAAAACAGAATATGAGAGTAAACAAGCCAGAAATATTTTTTTATATTGTAAGATAAGAGTTTCTACAAATATCTAAAAGGAAAAGGATAAGAAAAGTAAACATGGGTCCCTTAGAGACTGAGACAGGAAAAATTACAATGGATCTAAGGGAATGGCAGAAATGTTAGATTTTATATCTGCCTTCAGAGTAAAAGAAATAACACTTCAGAGTAAATGGGAAACTGAGGGTCTAATGAACAGGAGAAACTTAAGGTAATTAATATCAGTGTAGAAAAAGTAATGGACAAGTTAATGGTGCTTAAAACTTACAAATCCTGACAGTCTGATGCCCTACATCTTTGAGTTCTAAAAGGTGGCTGCAGAGATGCAATGGCTGTGATCTTCCAAAAGTTCCTAGTTCTGGAACCGTTCAAGTAGATTGAAAGGTAGCAAATATAGCACTGCTATTCAAGAAGGGAGGGGCAGGGAACTACAGAGCAAAAATAGATATGATCTTATTAAAAAGTGAAGCAAGTTTGAAGGTGTCCTGACCGCTTATGTTCTTATGAGAGGGTCAAATTTTCTTGCCCCCTTGACAGGATATCAAATGTGTTGGCAGAGGAGCAGAATATCATAGGCACAAAGCAAATTGTGAAGAAAGGTTAAGAAAATTCAGAAAGACAACCAGAAAGCACAAAAAACACTCAGCAGGTCAGATAGCATCTGAGGACAGAACAGACAAGAAGTGTTTTCTATGACCCTTCTTATGAACTAAGAAAATTGAATTTAAGAAAACTGGGCTTATACTGGCTGGAAAAGACATTCTGGGCTGGATTTTATGGGCCCAGGCAGCAGGTTTACAGATAGGGGGCCCATAAAATACCATGGGCATCTTGCCTGCTGCCTATACACCCGCCCCTTTTCCTGCTGCAGTTTTACCTGTTTGTGCCCCATTCACTCATGGGCCAATTTAGGTCCTTAAGTAAATGCAGGTCTATATGCAGCCTAACAGGCTATTTCCGAAAAGCCACTGGTAGTCGTTTGGTAATACTGAACCTGAGTACTGCTTAAAAAAGAGACATGTCTAAGCTTTTTGTCTTGCGCTCATCAAGGCACTTGTAAGAATGCCAATATAAGGGGGAAAATAACAATTTATACTAGATGTGAAGTAAGTGCTGATTGGTTGGCAAGTGGCGTTGCCATGGAGAATGCACCACTGATGGTGACTGAGTGTTAAGCATTGTTTGAAATTTAAACCAGGCAGCTTGACCCTATTTTGTTTAACTGAAACAGGCGCAATGTACGTACATGTTCTTTCTGTCTGCAATGAAAAGGGCCCTGTGTATTAATATACGCAGCTTCCAGTACACACAAATGCGTCACATTGTGAGCCTAACTGACAATCTTAAATTGGTTGCCAGTGTAATTCTTAGCACATTGAGGATTATTTAGCAAATGTTGTCCAATCGCGGAATCACATCTAATGTTGGACACTGTGTTTTGAGTTTTGCAAGCATGGACTGGTTGGGTAAGGTCTGTACCCTGCCCATTGTGAACAACGGCTGGGACATGCTGTTTGATACAATTGCCAGTCTTTGGGACATACGGCCTACATAGCTAGCATCACACTGGCACTGAGTTCATATACCACAAGACTCATTTGTGTGACGGCCCAGCTCTCACAAACATCTTTGTTGGGTTCCATGAGAAACGTGTCTTCGATGGAATGTCACCTAACATTCTACCTCTCGCATATTTCTGATATGTGGGTGAGATGTTTGCTATATTTAAATTCGCAGCTGCATGTAACAATTTTCTTACATGTCCTATTGGGCCCCATCCTGTGCTCAAATTCACCAAGAAATGGCAGTTAACTGTCAGCCACCATCAGTGGTGCATTCTCCATGGCAATGCTACTTGCCAACCAATCAGCATTCTCTTCACATACAGTATAAATTGTTGTTCTCCCCTTTATATTAGCATTCTTGCGAGTGTCCTGATGAGTGCAAGATGAAAAGCATGTCTCGTTTTTTCAGCAATGATAAAATTATCTGACATTAAAATCATGTACCATTGCCATCCACTGCTCAATTCTCAATTTGATTGTGACCTCAAAGCCTCCCCCAACCACTGCCAGCAACACCCTGCCCTGTTCTGGTTACTGCTACCTTCCAAGATTCTGGCCCGCGATAAATTCCCAGTCTTGGATGCTGCTACCCCACCTTTCCCCGATCACAACCCTTCCTCCCCTCCGCCCTTGCAAAAGACAATACAAACAACAGTTGCAGCCTTACCATTTCACTTTCTGCATCAAGTGCTGAAGTAGCTTCATCTAGGAGAAGGATCCTGGGGTTTCGGACTAATGCTCGGGCAATGGCAACACGCTGTTTCTGACCCCCAGATAGCTGGGCACCCTTATCTCCTACACATGTATCATATTTCTAAATAAATTTAGTGAAAGAAACAAAATTAGTATTTTAGCATTTATACAAATAATACAAATGCTGCATTTTATGCTATTTGCATAGATACTTCATTTGCAGCTTCTGTGTCTAGATTAACAGCAATCTAGTACTTTTTGACAGTAATTTAATAGCTTCAGGATGAGTAGTACTGACTTTCAAAATTGAGAATAACTTCATTTTTGCACGTATAAAGTGTCACTACTTCAGAAAAGACTAATCTACTAAATACTGTGGCAATACAGAGGGTGACAACCTGTTTTACAGCACCTGGCATGTTATAGCCAGTAACATAACGTAGTATAAGGGGAAAGAATAAAGTTCCTTCCCTCTCTCCTTATAGGGCAGCATTTTCCCAATCCCATAGAGATAGGTCAGGAGGCGGAACCAGGAAACAAAGTTGCAAATAGCAGGTCATGTTCCTGACATGTTCCTATCTCAAGAGGAATTGTGCTGGAGGCAGGGTCAATGTGGCAATGTCTACCCGGTAGTGGAGGATAACCAATTAAGACCATTAATGGGTCAAATGGGGAGGCATTTTTGTGTTGCCGGGATATTCCTAATGATGGATGACCCACCTCCACCTCCCCACCGCTGAAGTCAGAGCCCAGCAGACAAACGGAAGTGGCTTCCTGGCGGCAGGCAGGGGATGGGGTGGGATAGGGTGGGCGGTTGCATCTCAATCACCCCAGAATGGACTCGCTGGGATGCGGCCAAAAGCCATCCTGTGGAGGTGTTTCTGCCCCCACACGGATTGCCTGACAACGGTGGTGATGCGTGATTTTTTTTAAGTTTTCAGAATATTGCAGAGAATGCCTCTATTTTGACTCACCCTTGCAGCCTCCTGTCTGCCTCAGCAGTGCTCACATCTCCTGGTGGGGCTGCTGGCTGGACATCACTGTAAATCTTTCAACTTGGCACCCTACTTCCCTGGCCCGCCCACCTTCCATCATTGGTCAGTAGCTGCTTAATTGATCACATTCGAGAAGATTGTGATCAATGCTTTCCATGGCTACTTCCGGGTTCCCAGCCTTGAATTGAAGCCAACATTGGGATTATGACCCAAATGGGAGAATTCAATCCATAAGGTGTGCAAAACTATTGGAAAACAATAAAATAAGGAAATACACATAATGCTTCAGATTGTGGATATCATTTACCCCAATGAATGAATATACTTTATTTTTTTGCTTGGTCCCTAATCTCATAGAAGAAGCTACCAACCTCTACAATAAGCAGCTGGTCTTATAGTCAACATGTGCTTCTCTCACCAGAACTGTATGGTAAACAAGCTGTTCTTACTGAGCTACTGCATGATTATATTGAGTGCCACCATGCAGAAACTTACCTGCGGGAGTCTTTCAACAAAGGAATGTATGTTTGCTGCTCTGGCTGCAGCCTCTATCTCCTCCTGGGACACAACCCTACTGTTGTCTCCATAGGCAATGTTCTCAGCAATACTGTAGGCAAACAAAACAGGTTCTTGGGACACAATACCAATCTGTGCCCGAGTCCACTGGATATTGAGGTCCTTCAAATTGTGCTCATCTAAAAGCTGGAGAAAAATTATTTCAATAAGCAATGCTTTAATTTGTGCCATTGAAGTAGATTTACATTGTAGATTGGATGCAGGAGGATCAAAAGATGATCATGGGTCTAGCTAACAAGCTAAGCATCTACAGTTATTGCATAGCAAAATGCAGGATTCCTACATAACAATATCATGGGTGCATATGACAAAATGATTATTAATGCCTATCACATTCACATGACAACAACAAGAAAGGCTATTAATGGTTGAGTCCTGCAACAATATTAACAGACACTGTTAATATTAATATTAATTCAGGCACCAGGTCTGAATTATACCGTGGCAAATATTGACTGATCATACTTCAATGCAGTGTATTGATTGTTGCATTTTTATATACTCTTTGTAAATAAACATTTGTTTTCATATTATCCTCATTGAGAAAGCAGAAGATAATGCACCATGTGGGCAACTATGTGGATGCTGTCAGGCTCTATGAACGATGAGCCAGGGCCATTGACTTCAAGTAACTGAAAATAACACATTCTGTTTCACACACATAGGACTGAATTGTGTACTTCAGTAAATTTGTCTGTGGGAGAATAAAATCCATGATCTCACCCATGCTGTAATTAAACTGTATAACTATTGACATTTCCTTAAGAAATAGAATTTTAAGAAATAAATGTAAAAGAAAATTCTTTCAAATCATTTGAGAAATTGCAGATGCCTTTGAGATGTGTCTATCTAGTGCTGTAATGTGTAGTTTGCAATTTTGTAAGATATGCTATTTTGAAAAAAAAACATGATTTTCTAAGTGTGAGAACAAATATGTTCAAATGTCAGGGGAAAAGGAGGAGGGACATCATTACCTCCTCCTTTGTATAATGTATAAACACTCCCCCACCCCTGCTCATTTCCTGGGTTATTTTGTTTATCAGCTTCAAAGTGTGGTATTGTTAACATGCACAAGCACCTGCTAGCAGTGTTTCGCAAACATCAGCATTAACTCTCAAAAGCTTTTCACATTTCTAATGCATCAGTTTGAATTGCATGAAGCACTACATCTCAGGTGAAAAACATCAATGTTAAAAATCTAATTCTTTCCACCATGCATTCCATGATGAGTATTCTCAAGAATATGAAAAATACTTAAAAAAAACAGGCACAACTGTAAGATTATAACTTCAAATGCATGGATTCAAGCACTATTTGATGTGTACTTTGGATGGGGGACTTCCATGTCCATTACCAAGTGTGGTTGGTAGCACCACTACTGACTGCTTGAGTCCTGGAGGACAGGTCTCCCTCATTGAGTGTGCAGGAGTTGGTGAAAAAACAAAGGAAAAACCTGCTTGACCTGCTTCTCACCAATCTGCCTCTTGCAGATGCACCTGTCTATGATGGTGTTGGTAGGAGTGATCACAACACAATCCTTATGGAAGCTAAGTCCAGTCTTCACAATGAGGACACGCTTGTTTGTGTTGTATGGCACTGCCACTGTGTTAAATAGATAGATTCAGAATAGATCTAGCAGCTCAAAACTGCATCCATGAGGAACTGTGGGCCATCAGCATCACAGAATTACATTCCACCACAATGTGTAACACCATGGCTTTGCATATCCCCCACTTCTACCATTACCGTCTAGCCAGGGCACTAATCTTGATTCAATAAGGAGTGTAGAAGAGCATGCCAGGCACACCTAAAAATGACGCACCAACTTGGGGAAACTACAAACCAGGACTACGTGAATGCTATAAACAAAGCTAAGCGATCCCGCAAACGATGGATTAGATCAAAGATCTGCAGCTCTGTCACATCCAGTTGTGAATTGTGGTGGACAATTAAACAGCTAACCAAAGGACGAGACTCCATGAACCTCCCCATCCTCAATGGCTAAGCCCAGCCTGAGAGTGCAAAAGACAAGGATGAAGCATTTGCAACTATCATCAGCCAAATGGATGAAATATTTTGGCGTCCTCCTGAGATTCCCACCTTCACAGAATGTAATCTTCAGCTAACTTAATTTTCTTCATGTGATATCAAGACACAGCTGAGTGCACTGAATACAGAAAACACCATGGATCCTGACAACATCCTAGCTGTAGTGCTGAAAATTTGTGCTCCAGAACTAGCTACATTGTGAGCAAAGCTGTTCCAGTACAGCTACAATACCGGTATCTAGCTGACAATTTGCAAAATTGCACAGGTATATCCTGTCCAAAAAAAGGACTAATTTAATCCAGCAAATTACTGTCCCATCAGTCTACTCAATCATCAACGAAGTGATGGAAGATGTTGACTTCAGTGCTATCAAGTGGCACTTACACAGCAATAAGCTGCTCACTGACGCTCAGTTTGGGTTCTGCCAGGACCACTTAACGTGATCTCATTCCAGCCCCAATCCAGACATGAACAAAGAGCTGAACTCAAGTGGTGAGGTGGGAGAAACTGCCCTTGACATCAAAGCAGCATTTGCTGATGTGTGGCATCAAGGAATGCTAGCAAAATTGAAGTCAATGGGAATTAGAGGGAAAATTCTCCACTGCTGGGAGTCATACCTAGCACAAAGGAAGGTAACACCTTCAAAACCTGCAACCTTGGCCAGAGAGCAGAACAGGCACACAGAAACACCTTCAAGTTCCCCTCCAACTCATGTGTCGCACTGACTTGGAAATAACTCACAGTTCCTTTATTGTCACTGGCTCAAAATCCTGGAACTCCCTCCCAATCAGCACTGTGGGAGTACCAACACCACATGGACTGCAGAGGTTCAAGAAGGCAGCTCACCACCTCCTTCTCAAGAGATTGGCAAGAAATGCTGACCTGGCTAGTGGAGCCAGGTTCCATGGAGGAATTTAGAAAAATAGAATTCACTTGCAAAGTTACTTGATAAAGTGAATAGGATTAATTAACCTGTAGACACAGGGCTGGGTTTTCTTGAGATTGGAGGGTTAGTGGCAGAGCTTCATCCTGCCTACATGACTTTCAGTTTTTCCACTTGGGGCCCTAATTATGTTTGTAGATTGGGCTAGGAGTGGTAATACCTTCGTGTCACTGCTGCATGGAGGAAGGAAAATAGAGTGGTACAGCAGTGTCTAAAACATTGTAGGGTCTAATTCCCAAGGGAATAGCAAGCTGAAGGGAATTCAAGAGGCTTCAGTAAGGACTAGAAGGAAAAGCCTTTTGGAGACTGAGGGCAGCTCCTTTGGAAGGAAGTTCCTGAAGCAGTTAGTGTGGTTTTCACCACCCCAGGATTCAACAAATAGTGCAGAGGAGGTTTAATGACTTCGCAATAGATTGGTCAAGGTGCCAAGACATTAAACATAAGAATGCAAGAAATAGGAACAGGAGTAGACCACATGCCCATTGAGCCTGCTCTGCCATTCAATATGACCACGGCTGACCTTGGGCTTCAACTCCATTTTCCTACCCGCTCTTCACATCCCTTAATTTCCTGAGAGACCAAAACTCTGTCTATTCCCAGCCTTAAATGTATTCAACAATGGAGCATCCATAACCCTCTGGGGTTAGAGAATCTTTGAGTGAAGTAATTTCTCTGCATCTTAGTCTTAAATGATTGTCCCCTTATCCTGAGACTGTGCCTGTGTTTTAGATTTCCCGACCAATGGAACCAACCTCTCAGCATCAATGAAATTGCCTCTCCTTCTTCTAAACTTCACAGAATATAAGCCCAATTTACTCAGCTCCTCATCATAGGACATCCCCTCATCACAGGTACTGCCTCCAATGCAAGTATATCCTTTCTTAAATGTGGAGACCAAACCTGCATACAGTATTCCAAATGTGGTCTCACCAAAACCATGTACAACTGTAGCAAGACTTCTTTATTCTTGCACTCTAATAAAAACTAACATGCCATTTGCCTTCCTAATTTGCTGCACCTGCATGCTAATTATTCACTGCCTGCCAACTTGCAAAAGCCCCATTTATGCCCACTCTGTTTTCTATCCATTAACCATTCCTCTATCCATGCTAATATATCACTCCCAACTCCATGAGCCCTTATCTTAACTATTTACCTTTTGTGTGGCACCTTATCAAATGCCTTTTGGAAATCCAGGTAAACTACATCTACTGATTCCCTTCCATTTACCCTAGATACATCCTGAAAAAGCTCTAATAAATTTGTCAAACAAGATTTCCCTTTAGTAAAACCATGTTGACTAGTTCTAGTCATACTATGCTTTCTAAGTAAAGGCAAAATGCTGCTGATGCTGGAAATCTGAAACAAAAACAAAAAGTGCTGGAAAAACTCAATGCACTTAGAAAGCATGAAACAAAAACAAAAAGCGCTGGAAAAACTCAACAGGTCTGACAGCATCTGTGGAGAGAAAGACAGAGTTAACGTTTCGAGTCCGCGTGACTCTTCTTTTGCAATGACATCTTTTGCAATCTCTCCTTTGCCTTCTATCCAGCCTTCATCTATCCCACTCCCCCCCCACCTTAAATAAATTTCACTGTATTTTTACTTCTCTTTAGTTCTGAAGAAGAGTCATACGGACTCAAAACATTAACTCTGTCTTTCTCTCTAGAGATGCTGTCAAACCTGTTGAGTTTTTCCAGCGCTTTTTGTTTTTGTTTCATGCTTTCTAAGTGCATTGTTAAGACCTTCTTAATAATAGATTCCAGCATTTTACCAATAACTGTTGTTAGACTAACTGACCTGTAGTTTACTGTTTTCTTGCTCCCTCCTTTCTTGAAAAGCAGTGCAAGGTCAAACAACTTTCAACCTAGTCAGAGTGTTTCTGAATCTGAGGAATTTTGGAAAATCATAGCTAGCACAACCACTATCTCTGCAACTTTCTCTTTTAGAATCTTAGGACGTATAACAGTTAGGTCCCGGGAATTTGTCATATTTTAGTCCTGTAAGTTTCTCCAATACTTTATCTCTGCTGATATTAATTTCCCTAATTATTATCTATATCTGGTATTGAACATGTGTCTTCTATTGTGAAGACAAGCACAAAATATTTGTTCAATGCCTCTGCCATTTCCTTATTTCCCATGAAAATTTCTTCTGCCTCTGCTTCTACGGGACCAATGTTTACTTTAACTACTCTCTTACTTTTTATATACTTATAAAAGCTCTCACAATCTGTTTTTATGTTCCTGGCTAGTTTACTCCCATATTCTATTTTTTTCCCTTTTTATCAACATTTTGGTGGCCTTTTAATGGTTCCTAAAACACTCCCAATCCTCAGACTTTCTACTGTTTTTGCAACATTGTAGGCCTCTTCTTTTACTCTAATACTATCCTTAACCTACTGAGTGGATAGTTCACTGGGGACAGTTTTAGTGTCTGAAGTTCTTTGGGTTGATTATTTCGACAGGAGGAGGCTTCCATTAATTTTCCTGCTCAGGCCTCATTCGAATACTTTCATCAAAATCCCTGCAAATGCAATAACTCTTTTCAAGAAAGGAAAGAAACTGAAAACAGAAAACCATATGCCAGTTAGCCTAACTTCTGACATGGGAAAAATGCTAGAATTCATTATTAAGGAGATAATAGCAGCAGGATAATGAGAAAATCATAATACAATCAGGCAGAGTCAACATGGTTTTGTGAAAGGGAAATTGTGTTTGATTAATTTATTAGAGCTCTTTGAGGAAGGTGGATAAAGGCAAACCATGGCATATACTTAGATTTCCAAAAGGCAATTGTTAAGGTATCATATAAAATGTTACTACATAAAATAAGAGCTCATGGTATAGATGGTAACATATTAACATGGATAGAGGATTGATTAGCTAACAGGAATCAGAGATTAGGATAAGTTGGTAATTTTTGGGTTGGCGAGCTGTAACTAGCGAAGTGCCACATTGAATTAATGCTGTGGCCTCAACTATTTACAATCAATATCAAAGACTTGGATGAAAGGACTGAATGAATGGTAGTTAAGTTTGCTGACATGAAGGTAGGAAAGTAAGTTGTCAAGAGACATAAAGAGCCTACAAAGGGATTTAGATCGGTTAAGTGAATGGGCAAAAATTTGGCAGATGGATGTGAGAAAATGTGAACTTGTCTACTTTGGTAGGAAGAATAAAAAAGCAGTATGTTATTTCAATGGAGAGAGACTACAATACAGTACACAGGGATCTGGATGGCCTGATAAATTAATCACAAAAATTAGTATGCTGGTACAGCTAGTGATTAGGAAGGCAAATGGTATTGAGTGTAAAAGTAGCGAAGTGTTATTACAGCTGTCCAGGGCCTTAGTGAGATCACATCTGGAGTATTATGTACAGTTCTGGTTTCCTTACTTAAGAAAGGATATAACTGAAGTAGGCAGAGTAGGATCATTCGACTGATTCCTGGGATGAAGGGGCTATCTTATGAGGAAAGGTTGAGCATGTTGGGCTTATACATTAGAATTTAGAAGAATGAGAGGTGATCTTTTTGAAACACATAAGGTCCTGAGGGCGCTGATATGGTGGATGCTGAGAGGATGTCTCTCCTTGTGGGGGGCTCTAGAACTAGGGAACATGGTTTAAAAAGTAGGGATCTCCCATTTAAGACAGAAATTAGAAGGGTTTTTTTCTCTCAGGAATTCTCTTTCCCAGAGAGCAGTGGAGACTGGCTCACTGAATATATTCAAGGCTGAGTTAGAAAAATTTTACCTGACAAGGGAGTCAAGGGTTATGGGGTCCAGACAGGAAAGTGGAGTTAAGGCCACAATCAGATCAGCCATGATCTTGTCGAACGGCAGAGCAGTTTTAATAGCCAACTCCTGCTCCTAACTCTTGTGTTTCTGTGTGTTCTTGTGTCCCTGCAATGAATCAGCACTGACAGATATCTCACCAATTGAGGAAATTCTCATATGAAGCTTTGAATGTCACATATGTTTCTCATTGCCCCTGTGGGAACCCTCTTAGTCAGTAAAACTTTATTAATCTGGTTCCATTGAGAAGAAATAGTTGCATGGTCCATTAATTGCAGCATCAGTGGCTTTCCCCATACAATCATCAGGTGCTGCGTGACTACTATATGAAAGGTCATCAGATGCTACCTGGTAGGAGGTAATTTCAAAGAAATTCAGGGCAGTGATGACTTTGGTTCAGACAATACTTGTTCTCCTGGTGGAAATGGGTTGCAGGCCTTCAGCCAGCAGCTAGTAAATATCCTCAGTTATCTCTGGGAGGAACAGAGAGCTTTCACGGGCAATGAATGCAGAGAAATCTAAGTAAGGACTATTTATGCTGCAAACCCTTGACAACTGACCACCATCTTCTCAAGGGCAACACACGCTGGCCTTGCTAGTGACGCTCACATCCCATGAAAGAATGACAAAAAAAGATCAGGTGTGTAGGATGCAAACATGTTCCATGATTTCTCACATTAAGTGCCTCTTCCATATCTCCATTCTGCATGTCCCTAGCATGAAACTGTACTTTCTGCAGAGCAGACTAAATAAGGCAGAAAAAGTGCTAACAGCACCTCCAAAGTTTTATTTTTTTTTATTTATTCACAGGATGTGGGCTTCGTTGGCTGGGCCAGCATTTATTGCCCATCCCTAGTTGCCCTTCAGAAGGTGGTGGTTGAGCTGCTTTCTTGAGCTGCTGTAGTCCATGTAGTGTAAGTACACCCACAGTGCTGTTAGGGCTTTTGACAGTGAAGGAACAGTGATACATTTCCAAGTTAGGATGGTGAGTGACTTGGAGGGGAACTTCCAGGTGTTGGATTTCCCAGGCAAAGCAACACAAACCTCCAGCTCCAGCAAACAAAATGACCTCCTTAATGCAGTTACCAATGCAGGGATACCACTCTGCTGCTCATTCAGCTACACACACAGTGGTGGTATTACGTTGGTTCGGAGATTCAGTGGTGAAATTGGGCACACCCACCCAAAATCGTTTAATATGATTCAAGTGTTAAATGGGAATGGCTAGACTCTAGGAAGGAAAATCCCAATGAAATTTTGGGGGGCCGAATTTGAGGTGATGGGTCTGCCAATACATTTTACTGTGTAGAGCACAAAAACTGCCTACAAACGAATGGAAATTCTAAGAAGAATTCAGACCAAAGTTTCCAATGTCAGGACTTTCCTTCATAAAAGATGGTTCAGCAAAATATGTTTCAAAATACTGATCCAATTAAAAAGCAGTAAATCACCTACCACTTTTCCATATAGAGGGTCGTAGTACCTCTCCAGCAGCTGAACAGTGGTGCTTTTCCCACAGCCACTACTGCCCACTAGAGCCAAGGTTTGTCCCTTTTCAATTGAAACTGTCAAACCTTGCAACACAGTCACATCAGGGCGAGTAGGATAATTAAAGCCAACACCTTCAAACTTGACTACTCCATCAAATGAACTCTGAAAAAAAAAATAAGAATAATATTTAATACCATTTTAAGATGAACACTTCCTGAATTATTTATGCAAAGGTATATTTTTCAGGTGTTCTGGTATCTATTTACAGTCTTAGAAAGCAAACAGGGATGTACAATGCAAAAATTTACATTCTGTAATATAAACATTTTATCAGAACATTTATGCTCACATTTGTGAGATAAAATGTCAGAACCTACTTTTATCCCTCAGGTGTTAACTATGAAGAATTTTGCAGATTCTGCAATGGCATTCCTTGGTTGAAGATCTATGAACAAGAACTGGTTAAGTTGTCATTTTAAAAAAAATTCAATCTTGGGAAGTGGATGTTACTGGTAGTGCTTTAATAGAACTGAAGAGGGGAATTAAGAATCAACTATCCATGTGGCAAGGGAGTCAGAAAATGGCCAGACCGGGTCAGGATAACAGGTTTCCTCCCCTAAAAGACGCTCATGAACCAGTTGGGTTTCTTTCGACAATCCAACAACTTCAATTTAAAGATGCCAGCTTTTGTTTCCCAGATTTTTAATTGACTTCAAATACACTATTTTCCTTGGTAGGATTTGGGCTTGTGTTTTCTGGGTTATTAGCTGGTCCTCTAGAAAACTAGTCCAGTAAAATAACCACTATGCTAATGTTGCCTGGTCAAATAAACAATAATCCATCACCAGAGATCATGATCCCAATATTTTCAGGAGATAATCTTTTGTATCTGACCCAATACTAACTGTCAAGTAAAAACTGATAATTCTTCGGAGAAACAATTTCATTAATTTAAAGGCTGCAGCTGAAATATAAATGTCCACAATCCAGTAAAAAAAATTCCAGCTTTTTGACCACAAGGAAAGGAAACACCCTATAAGAATGGACCAGGATCAGTGAAAGGCAACACACTGCAACCTTGAGGAACCCCATTGTTGCTCAATGTTGGAAGGACTTCTCCAATCTTTCTAGGGCAACCAATATTGCAACAAGCTTTCTCACTTTGTAATAACGTGTTGTAAAAATCATACTTGCCACCTGCACCTATTTTGCCCTCACAGTTATGTGCACCTCCACCGCAATGCTGAACAGACAGTACAGTACATTTCACACCACCTTCTTTCTATTGCAAGCATTCATTTACAGCTGAACACACAGCAACAGTAGAAGACCACTGAAAGGTATTTCATTGTCATTATCTGTTTTCACCTCCATTGAGGAATCCTTTTTGCCTCCTAGGTTTTGTCACCCCCATTTTATGGAGCATAGAAGGCCTCCACTTACTCTTCTGCTAGCCAAGGAAGTGGCACTTTCTACACAAAGCAGAGAACCTATGACAATGATATTCATGATCTGGGCTTTCAAAATACCGTACGCTCAGGCAACCGCAGTTTCATTATGTGTAGAAACCCACATGATGTGGCTCTGGTAGCTTTTATGCAGGAATTGCAAAATCAGCCCTATTTTACCTAACTCCTGGTGCTGATGGGATTACCCACATCTTCCTTTGTGGATTCAGGAAAGTTGCTACTCATTCATGCTTTCAGTAGCAATACGAGACGTTGGATTAAGATTTGGAGACTCTAAATCTTAGAGTTACTAAACCCAAAGAGAAGATTTCTGAATGTTCACCCTGATAAATTATCAGGATAAAGTCTACTTTACAAAAATAATTTCAGCAGATTAGACTAGAAATCCATTAACCCCTCTTTTAAGTCTCTAGTGAAAAATAAAGATTTCCATAATATAAAACGAAAATGCTGGAAATACTCAGCAGGTCTGGCAGTATCTGTGGAGAGAGAAACAGAGTTATTGGGCTCAATTTTACAAAGGGTCAGGAGAGGGTGAATTGCTCCCAACAACCCCCCCCCTCCCGACCCCAGAACAAATGTCAGCTGGCAGCCGATGTACCCAAAAGAAGCCTACAACCATAATATGCTGTGGGTGGGCTACACAAGGAAAGAATGGGACTTTGGTCCCTCAGTGGGAGAAAGTTCTGCCCTTGCGAGCTGCCAGCCTATCTGATTGGCTGGCAGTTCCAGCTGTCCCAGCAGCGCCAGAAAATGGTAGTGGGTGCTGCTGGGACTGCAAGCAAGCCCATTAGGAAGAGAAGATGAATGCCGGAGCCAGGTAAGTTGGACCTTTTTGCAAGGGGATGGATCGGGCAGCTTAGGATTGTTTGCAGGGGGGCAGTGGGGTGGGCGCTGGCTTTGAGACCAGGCGGGAAGTTACAAAGTGGGGGTGACATCTTGGGGCAGGGTGGGGGAGTTGCCCCTGGTGCACACAGGGCAAAACCCAAATGATGTGCCCCCTTTCCTTCACACCTTTTTTCAACTTGGGCTCAAAAAACAGACTGCCCACCCCACCTGCTTATTATGTCGTGAGCATTGGAATATCCCAGTCAATTGGCTTGGTGGCAAGCTCAATTAACCATTAATTATTTATTTAAGAATGGCGGGCGGGGTGCCAGCCCTGCCCACCTACCGTATTATGGGGATGGCTTGGGGGTGAGTGGGAAGGGGCGGGGCTGGGCATTTTACATGCCGCGCCCCCACTGCCAAAAAGCACGCCCGCAGAGTGCCATAAAATCCAATGTTTCAGGTTGGTGATCTTGCATCAGAATGTGAAAGCATTACTGATGTAACAAGCTTAAGCATGTTAGGACATTGACTTGCTTTGTGAAAACTGTTTTACTTCCTCCACAGATGCAGCGTGAAAATATTGAGCATATCCAACACATCTGTTTATATTTCAGATTTCCAGCAGCCAAAGTATTTTGCCTTTGAAAACATATCCATTGTTCATGTTATACATTTGTCTCAATTCTTGGAATCTTACAAACATTTCTGACCTTATTATCCAAACAGATGAATGTTTGTTTCATAGTTTTGTGCAAACTGTTTGGCGGGAAACGGCTTCTGAGTAGCCCAAGATTAAAGCATTTCACAGACTTACATTTCCTAATTTACTACTTAACAAGACAGTCAAATACTTACGGGAACACTACCAGCATCACTATAGCTGTCTATAGAAGGCATTTGCTCAAGTAGCATCCTGATGTGGGCTGCTGACATCTTGGCCTTTGCATAGTCAGGTGCAAACGAGCTGGTCTGTCCCAAAGCCATAGCTCCAAATACAATTGCTGAAAATACGCTGGAAAAGTTACAAATAAAATTAAGCAACCTACAGTCTTACCTTTAATAACATGTTATTGCGTAAATATTGATCATTCAAAAAGGAATTTATCAAAATCTTCATACAGTACATAAACATTTAATTCCTTCATCTTAAATTATTGTATTACATGTCAGGTGTAAATATATTGCAAAGCAACATAGAGCAGAATTTTGCCTTGTTGGGCGGGCTCAACTGGGGCAAGCGGGAGCGTTCAGGAAGCCAACCGCTGCCCATGATTGGACTGTGACTGTCATTTCATGCTGGCGGGCCAATTAGGACCCGCCCAGCGTGAAACGCATGCTGCAGTGCTTGGTGCTGCCTGTGTGAGGGGGGAAGGGAGGAGGGCGAGCAGGAAACTTTGCACATGTGCGCAAGTGCATGCCGGAAAAGCTCCCTGAGGCACAGAGCTGCCTCAGGGAGCTGAAGATTTTAAAAATTAAAAATATAGCATTTAAAAACATTAAAAAATATGTCCCCTGATGTGACTCTGTCACATGTGCAGGGACGTGTTATTCATGAAATGTTACAATTAAAAAAAAATTTAAGTTGCTGTTGGAAACCTCATCCCGCCCGTGGATGAAGTTTCCTAAAAAATCCAAAGGCCACTTGGCCTTTTCACCTGCCCACCAACCAAAAGGGGAGACAGGCAGGGAAAAATTTATTTTAATTATGGCCTTAATAGGCCTTTTAATTGTTGGTGGGCACTCTACCGACTCCCATGTGCACCCGAAATATCACGCGAGGGATGCTTGCCTGGCGTAATCGTGCATCATTTTACGCTCGTTTGGGTCAGGCGCGTACATGCCCGCCCAACGAGCGAAAAATTCTGGCCATAGTCTCTTTTAACAAAATACATTTAATAGGTGTGACATTGGCACCAAAGGGCTACTTGTTACAAACTTATTTAAAAGCAGAAAGGTGCTAATCATACCAGTGTACAGAGACAGCCAGGCAGTATTCAGAAAGCCTCCACCAATAGTGTCCTTTGGCAGTCACCCAGGAAGAACATTACAACTGTCCGAGTATATTTTTTCCTGAACTCAGCTCAGGAAATGGCAGTGGGGGAAAGAGAACCTGAGTCTTTCTTCTCTGTGATGAGCCACACCACCAAACAGTGAGAGAGATGGAAACAAACAGAAAATATAGATGGGAAAAGCATAAAATCATGTTCGAAAGAAAACATATAGAAGATAGACAGAGGAATAGATAGACACTTTGAGGAAAAGACGGAAAGAAGACTAGAAAATATCGGAGACACTCATTAGTTTGAAATTGTAATGTGGAAACAGACCATTCAGCCCAACCAGTCCATTTTGGTGTTTAACCTCCACATAAGCAATTCCTTATGCTCACCCTACTTCCATTTCCCTTCACTATCATTTTCTTCAACCACCTGTATAACTGATTCTTAAATTTTGATAAGGCCTCTGCTTCAATCACTGTGGTAGTACAGGTACTGGACCCTTTATCTGAGAAGCTCGGGAGCAGACGTATACTGGGTCCTGTGGTGGAGAGGTGGGAGAAGCTGTCAATCTGTTTTTCTCTGAACTGTCTTTTACTGAGTAGTGTTTACGTAATTTAACATCTTTACTCCTCGATGGCTGGTGTATCTGTTAGTGGTCTCCTCACTGCTCACCATTTTTTCTTGCATATTCCAACTGTATTAAAATACAAAAGCAAGATATTGTACATGTTTTCTCATAATCATCAGTTTCCAGCACAGGACCCGGTTTTCAACTTTCCGGAATTTGGGACACCGGACAAGGGGTCCGATACCTGTATACATTTCACAGCCTCGCAACCGTTTCTCCTGCTCTCTGTTCTAAATCTCTGTTTAATTTTAATTCAATGTCTTCTCATTCTAGACTCCACAATCACTGAAAGTGGTCTATTTCTCTCTACCCTGTTCCATTCTGTCATAATTTTAGCCCATTGTCAAATCCCCATATTCTACTCTGCTGCAATAAAAACAGCCGCAATTTTTAAAAAAAATTTTGTTTTTGAATTTCATCATTTGCAGCAGCATTCTAGTGAAACTGCACAGTCCCATCTCTATTGCCTCAACATCTTTCCCATAATATGAAACCCCAAACTGCACCAAAGTATCCCAATTGTGGTCTTACTAAGGTTTTATCTAGATGCGTATTATATCTTAAAATTATTAACAGATTTATGTCTGGAGCGGTAATTTTTCTTCTCACAGATACAGGTTGAGTTGTTGAGTGTTTCTAACATTTTCTGTCTTAATTTCTTGGGGGAGCTGCTACTATAATTCACTGAGAAACATAATAACATGCTTCAAGGAAACTCCCCAGGAAGAGAATGAAGGGGGCTAGATGAGGTGTACAGGCAGGTTGAGTCTCTGTGTTGTTGTCCCACAGAGGGTTTGGGACTATATTGACTCCATTTGAGTATTTTACACAGTTCAAGCAGTTATCTCAGCAATGACTTACTCTAATTATCACATTGTAAAAGTATTGAGCAAAATTTTCCCAGAAAGGTCTGAGTTCTCACAGCGATTGGAAGTGCATGTTGGTAACATGACAGACTCCTTGATTTTACAAGCGGCACCTCCTGAATAAGCTGCCATTGGGGTTGCCGCCCTGTGCAGGGTGGCTGCCTGTCCGCTACAGCTGCCAGTCCAAAAAGAGGGCTCACAGCTTAGCAGCACCAGCAGGAATGGTGTGAAAAAACTTAAAAATTTTGTTGATAGAGGAGAAGCCCCTCTGAGGTAATCGTTGGGGCTGCGAGGACTGCCTTTCCTGCCCGCAGCACCCTCTTTGAATAAAAAAAACTTCATCCTCAGGCTACTGCTGGAAGGCTGCCTGCGCTCAGCTGGCTGCCTCCCCACCTATCGGGGTGTCAATCCACTGTTGACAAAAAGGGCCTGGTTAAAATGGCCCTTCATGAGACATTTGAATATTTAAATTTGCCTCCAAAGCCAGTGCTGCTGTCGGTAAAATTCCCTGTAGGCAGGACATAGATAGGAGCCAGCCCTCCATGGATACTGAATGTTTGCAACAATCATTTATACTTACAGCATAACATCCCGGAAAACCATATGATTATTTGTGACCAGCCAGGCCCCAAACTGAAAACATGCTGCATAAGCGAAGTATAGAATTGCTTGTGAAAGTGCAAAGGTGATTCCATAAATGTGAGCCTTCTTTTTTGCATTCCTTGGAAAATAAGAAGGAAATTACATGACAATCCTGCTGCCTCACACAAAACATTACAGGCGCAATTTTAAAGCAATACACCTGGTGGGAATAAGGGTGGACAGTGCAGGGGACATAGTCGCTATATTAACTATGCAGTTTTTTTAAGAACATAAGAAATGGAAGCAGGAGAATACCATATGGCCCGTCCAGCTTGCTCCACCATTCAAGCTGTTCTTGGGCTTAACTCCATATTCTTGCCCACTCCCCATACCCCTTAATTCCCTGAGAGACCAAATATTTGTCTATCTTAGCCTTAAGTAGCACATCCACAATCCTCTGGGGTACAGAATTTGAAAGATCACAACCCTTTGGGTAAAGAAATTGCTTCTCGTCTCAGTCCTAAATGATCGGTCCCTTATCCTGAGACTATGCCCCCCATGTTTTACATTCCCCGATCAGCAGAAACAATCTCTCAGCATTTCTCAGTGAATGGGCAACAAGGTGGCAGGTGCAGTATACAGCGGGGAAGTGTGAGATTCTTCAGTTTGATCACAAGAATAGAAAAGAAGAATATCTTTTACAAGGAATGAAACATGTAAAGTTTGATGTTCAGGGAAACTTGGGTGTACTCATACACGCAACATAAAACATTAGCATGCAATTCGGAAAGCACAGGATCACAGAATTGTTACCATGCAGAAGGAGGCCAATTGGCCTATTGTGTTTGCACCAGCAATTAACTTCGTGCCATTCTCTAGCCTTCTCTCTGTAACCCTGCACATTCCTCCTTTTCAGATACAGTCTAATTCCCTGTTGAATGCTTCGATTGAACCTCCTCAGGCAGTGCATTCCAGACCTTAACTATTCGTTTTCCCTCATATTGCTTTTGCTTCTTTAGCCAATTACTTTAAACCTGTGCCCTCTTGTTCTCAATCCTTTCACGAGTGGGAAAAGTCTTTCCCTATCTACTCTGTCAAGACCCCTCATGATTTTGAATATTTCATTAAATATCCTCTCAGCCTTCATTTCTCCTAGGAAAACAGTCCCAGCTTCTCCAGTCTATCTTCATAACTTATGTTCCTCATCCTTGGAACCATTCTCATGAATCTTTTCTACACTCTCTCCAATGCCTGCATATCCTTCCAAATGGCAAATGGCATATGGCCTTTATTTAGAAGTCTTGCTACAATTGTAGAAAGCTTTGGTGAAGCAACACCTGGAGTACTATATGCAATTTTGGTCTCCATAATTAAGGAAGGATATACTTGTATTGGAGTCAGCACAGCAAATGATCACTGGATTGATCCCTGGGATGAGAAGATTGCCTTATGCCTGAATAAATTGGGTCTATACTCTCTGGAAGTTAGAAGAACAGGAGGTGACCTCACTGAAACATTCAAGATTATGAAGGGTTTTGACAGGATAGATAGTGAGGAGAAATTGCTTCACTCAAAGGGATGAGCATCTTTGGAATTCTCTACCCCAGAAGGTTGTGGATGCTTCATCATTGGATACATTTAAGGATGGGATAGACAGATTTTTGGTTTCTCAAGGAATTAAGGGATACGGGGAGTGGGCAGGAAAATTGAGCTGAAGCCCCAGTTCAACCATGATCGTATGGAACGGCAGAGCAGACTCGATGGACCATGTGGATTACTCCTGCTCTGATTTCATGTGTTCACTTAACCTGCTTATATCTTTTTGCAGCCTATTTATGTCCTCCTCATGGCTTGCAAAGCCTAGCTAGCTTTATATCATCAGTAAATTTAGGTATATTATTTTCTGGGCAGGGATTACCGGCCCCACCCGCCGCCAAAATTGTCTGATCCCGTCAAAAGTCAATGGACTTTTGGCTGGGCCGCCAAATTTCCCACGGCGGATCCCACCACAATGCGGCCAGAGAGTCCCAGCCTCTGCCCCTTCACCTAAGTCATTAATATGGGGTGTAAATAGCTGAGCCCCCAGAACTGATCCTTGCAGCACTCCACAAGTCACAGCCCGGCAACTTGAAAATGCCCCATTTATCTTGATTCTCTGCTTCCTGTCAATTAACCATTCCTCTATCTATGCTAATATATCACTTCCAATCCCATGAGTCCTTATCTTGTGTAAAGGCCTCCAACCCTCTTGGTTAGGCCACAGCTAGAGTAGAGAGGCAGATTAGTGACAAGTAAGTGAAGTTTAAAAGTAGATACATTAAAAAGATATTAACATGTCCCCCGCATGTGACAATGTCACATGAGATGGGACATGTTAAACCAAAACACATCAACTTTATTAATTTTTCAAAAATCGGTCATGAAACTTCATCTCGCCAGTAGATGAAGTTTCATCAATAATCTGGAGCCTGCTGGGGCTCCTGGCCTACCTACAAGCCTTAAGGTTGACTGGGCAGGTCTTTAATGACTTTAATTAGCCTGTCAATAGCTTCAATTGGCCATTGACAGGTCGGTGGGCGGACAGCTGATTTCGCTGTCTGCCCGCCTGCCTAAAAATTTAAAGAGACCGGGATGACGTCAGGGGCTCCTTCTGACGTCATCCCGCTTCATTTTCCCCTTGGCAAGCGGGCCCCGCTCCCAAATTGCTGAGGGGAAAATCCTGGCCACAATAACATGTACTATCTACAAGTTACACTGCAGCAATTCGCCTAGTCTCCTTCGAAAGCACCTTTTAAACCTGCGACCTCTTTAATTGGTTTAATTGGCCATCCGTTCCTGCCCCTGGAAATATCCCCGGCAACGGAAACAAATCAGGCTTCCCTCCCAATACCTTTTGCCACCATGTTACCATCCCTCCTGCCTCCCAGCTCATCTCCAAAGCCCTGAGAAAATCCTAGCCCTGCTTTCCAGAACACTGGTTAAAATCCCTGAATTTGTCTTATTCAGCCCTAGTAAAGATCCTTTCACTGTTAACCAGAAGCCACTGTCAACTAGGGAAGTCTGACTGTCATTACCTGCTAGGAACTTGCAAGCTTTCTTCATACATTTGTTCAAACCTCCTTTCTCTTGTTAGAGCTACAACTGTTCGAATGTTTTCAACTGCCTCTGTAGCAATCTGTTTAAAATGGAGAAAACAACATTGTTAAATAGAGCAGAATTAAGCGAGCTCTTGCAAAACAATGAGGAAATTTTTAGTGATGGGTTTCAAAGCCCCAATCTTGAAACTCAACTTTTCCCATCAATTGAGTTTGATAAACTTGACCTGGTTGTCTAGGCAACCTAAAAAGCAGTAACATCTATGAAGATTTTAAAAATAAGTTATTTTATCATTCCAACACAGCCTATGGCACTGCTCAGTTTTCCAAGACTTGATTTTTGCAACAGTCCAGCATACCCATGTTATTTGAAGGAAAAGAGAAACTAGTTGGTTGGCTGCTGCAAGACCAGGCACCTTCATCCATTGCAAACCTCAGAACAGTTGCTGAATAGAAACGCAAAGCATGTTTTTCAGCCAGAATTAATCCTGAGCACAATATCTGAATGTTTGAGCATTTGTATATGGGAGCTCATTAGTCCTCTGGGGCTTCCTTTGAGATCTCCATTAAATTGCCACACTTGAAAGTGCACTGCACTTTTGTGTAGAAATGTCAGAAGTACACTGCTATGGACTCTGTGATAACCCTTGTAATGTGCTCTGCACATTTTCAAATGACATCATGAATGCATTTATTCATTTCTCCTGAAGGCACGACCAGTGGGGATCAATTTGGGGAGATGGGAGGCCTAGACAGAGGGGATCGCAGGTCCCTATCGGGTATGGGGGAGGTTGGAGATCAGTAAGGGATGATGGGCTGTCCAATTTTGAGGAGTTGGCTAAGCAGGAATGTTGGATCCTGCAGCGAAGAGAAGAGGCACTTACCTTCTGAACCAGCAGTCTCTTGTCTCGTTTATCTGGTGAGCTTTCCCAGGCCCAGGGAACCCTACCAACCAGGTTTAAATTTCAAGTGGTGAACACAAACAAGGCACACAGTCTCATTATAATATTTGAAGTGTCAACCTGTCTCTGGGAATTGGTTGGTCACCAACCTGACCTTGGTCCCAGCTCCATAAAAACCAAAAGTGGATGGGTGGAGATCAGGATTTTATAACACTTTAATTCCCATCCCCACCTGACCCAAGCTGCCCATTATTTTTAATTTAATATCCCCCTCTGTTTGTTTGTGTGCACTAGCATAAAAGTGATTGCAACAGTCTCCTGTGATTAACTTTTCATCAAGAAACAATATGTTATTTATAACTCTTGCTGTAAAAGCAAACATCTAAGAGATCTTTTTACAGTTAAAGCCCAACTTTCCAGAGCACATTGAGCTTATACTCCTCCCAAAAAGAACGTGCTCCACGTAGTTTTAAAGATAACTTATCCAAACCTTAGAAATTTGCTCAAACTGTCCCCATAACTTTTAGGAAGCAAATGATGAAGAAGCATACTGAATGAATTCTCCTTATTATAATAATTGGTGTAATCATGAACTTTTTTGAATGTTCTCCTTGTAAAAGAAACATCCCTCAATGAAGAAGAACATGAAAGCTAAATTTGCAGCAAGCTGAGAGTGCAAAGTGTTAGGACAAAGATTACATAGGAGAGGCAGAGGTACTTATCGCTTTCTAACATTCTACAGAACCAGAAGACGAGATGGGGAAAAAGTGCAAAATAAGGAACTATTTTGGTGAATGGACATGCAATAAGACATTGCCTTGGCTCTTGTATGGTTATGTAT
The DNA here is from genome assembly GCF_017639515.1 of Carcharodon carcharias. Taxonomy (NCBI): domain Eukaryota; kingdom Metazoa; phylum Chordata; class Chondrichthyes; order Lamniformes; family Lamnidae; genus Carcharodon; species Carcharodon carcharias. The sequence goes on along the minus strand of NC_054469.1, from coordinate 68,348,106 downwards.
CTCCCAATGGGATATTAATCAATGCTCAACTGTGTAAGCTGAGAAAACAAAACCAGTGCTCTCAGTCTTGAACAGAGGAACTTCCTGCCAATCTGAAACACAGGAGAGGCCTCAGGATCACAAAGGATCTGAAGCTTTGGATCTAACCACCTTTGACAGTAGGACAGTAGCATCAAGATAGCAAAAGGTTTACGTGGGCTGTGCACATGTGTAGTTAACAGGAAGGTTGTTAACCTATTCAAAAGGTCTTTCAAACTGGTAGTAAATGGGATGCCAGCTGGCACACACCATGGAGATCATTTTAACCCCCCCAAACTGAGAAGGTTTGGGTTGGGTGGGAAGTGTTTGCTCCAGGATCAACAAAGTACCCTGGATCTCTGAGTCCATGAGATTACTGACCTCCCTCCCATTCCATCATCCTTGACCCCAACACCCCTTTCCATCTATGATCTGTTCAAATCCCACCACCTCTAACCTCTACCATCTCCACCTCTGATTTTTCCTGAGCACCCATGCATTCCAACACTTGATCTCCACCCTGAAGTACCACTCCCTGGTATCACCATCCCTCTCCCTCAAACCCTCCCCCTCTCACCACAGTTACACATACCTGCTCTTCAGGCTGTAACCTTTACCACCTGAGGGGCAATCAGGCTATCAATCAGTCTAGTTGTTGGTTGGGGAACCTGGAAAAGCCGGGTTCCCTGTCCAAGATTCCGCCCACACACCACCCCCATCCTCAACCTCCCTATGAATGCATGCTTCAGTAAATAGCCGTGTCTGTGCATTGTTTGCAGGCCTACGGAGTGCACAGGTAAACCATCCATTGTGTATAGCAGCAAATTGCATAGTACCAATGCATCTGCTATAAATGGTGGGGGCTTAGTGTATGTATTTTGCTACATAACAATCCTATTCTCTATCTGCTCCACCCTATCCCCAAAATTTCCATCCTCTCCAATGATATAAAAATAAAGATCTGGATTATTTTTAGGGGCTGAATTATAGGAGCCAATGTGGTCCCCACCACACAATCCACCCAGGCTAAAAGGTTAGCAGAGAGGTGGGGGGTGGGGGGCTGGGGGTGGGGGGTTGCGAGCCTACACGTGTGAGGAATGGCTGCTCGTAGTCATTTAACAGCCAATTGGCTGTTAATAGGTTGGAGGTGGGATTTCAACCCTTAGGGACAGGGAGTCCCACCTCAGAGAACTTTTGGCCAGTCAGAGGGAATGGTGGCCACTGTCAATACTGCACTTGGGCCATGAGGAGGTGGAATTGGAACATTGTAAGTGTTTGGGTGTTGGTGACGGGAGTTGGCAAGGGTGGTGGGGCCGAGGTTTCAGATGCCATGGGAAGATGGCAACCCAGGGATGCCCTCCAATGGGTACAGTGAGGGTCAGCTCACCACCACCTTCTCAAGGGCAATTAGGGATGGGCCTAGCCAGCAACACCAACATCCCATGATAAATAAAAAAGAGTTAGGTAGGGCCCCCCCACACCCACCATCAGCCCACTCTGGGAAACCTGCCAGACTGGTCATTTGGTGTGGGCCTCTCCCACAGCTGGTTAAATGCTGGCGGCAATGAGATGAGGCCTTTAAGTGGGCATTACTTGCTACTTTAGGGCTTCAATTGGCCCATCGGCAGGTGGCCCACCAGATGCCACCCAGCAAATTGCGTAAGTGCACTCGGGGCAGCAGCAGGCAGGTAGGTGGTGGGCCTGCCCAATGGATTAAACATGCCTCCCCACATTCAAACCCACCAGCAGGAGAGCATTAAATCTCATTCTAGAAGTTCAAATTAAAATGCCATTGCACCACCCCCCAACCTTCTAAATCACCCACCTTTCCAGATTTCTCGAGTTCTTCCTTGTCCTTGCTGGCATGTCCAGTGAGCATCCTCATTTGTATCAATCCTGCTACTGCCAGGACTGGCACAATGGCCAAGATCAATAGTGTCAGCTGCCAGCCATAGATGAAAGCAATAATAATTGCACATCCAAGATTAGCTATATTCTGTGCCATCAAGCCAAGTCTGACACCAGTAGCCTACAGCAAAGACATGAATTGAGGAAATTGTTCATCAAAAATCAACCTTATAAAAAAATCTATCTATTCTCTTTTGTGGTTCAATTTAGGTTAATTGCCTGACTTTCAACAAACTTATTATATCTTTCTGAGAATTAGTTTTACAGTTTATGTGAGACTTGATGTGTATTGTCTAGAGTGCTTTAGTTGATCTGAAATAAATTGAAAATACAGTTACACTACACTTGACATCTATGTGAAAATCCTATAAGTCACTCAGCCTAGTGGTATTAGATCAGGAACTGCACAAGGAGCAATATTAATATTCTACACAATAACCTGATATATGTTAGCTACTTTTATTATCAAGAAATTAATCCTTTGTCCTAACCAGACCATCAACAAGCCCAGAGTCAAAGTGAGCATTTGCCAGAGAGATATGATTTATGAATTAAGATGTTGTCATTGCTTCTTAAGACATTTCAAATAAGTGTTTAATTACAATATAATAATTATCTAAAAGATCACATTACCTTCCCTTTAAATATTCACGTAGGCTATCTGATCATCTAACTGTACAGCATTTGATATCTCCAAACATGCTTTTCTAACAATTACAAACAGGATTACATAGAATCCTTTGTCTCTTAAATTATTGAAATAACACAATATTTATTTGATTAAAAAACTAAATGAAAGACATTTTTCTCCTTCAAGTACTTGAAAGAGAAAAAATGAAGGGATAAGGGGAAATAGCAAGGGGGTAACTGGATTGAATTTTGTAAGAGCCAGCACAGACTAGATGGACCACATGGCCTTGTTCTGTGCTGCACTATTCTATGAATCCAACATTAACTTTAGAACAATTCCATTAGATTTCATTACAATTTTTCACTCCTATGGCAGCTAGGTCAACTTCTGTAGATACTTACCCCCTTAACTTGAGACGCATCAGTAGACAGTCTGGTAGTCAATGCTCCAGTGTTGTTCTTAGAATCATCAAACCAGCTGATATCCTAAAAAAATATATAAAAATGAACTTAGGATGAGAAAAGGCTCTTTGGCTGGGCTTGAATTGTATGCAATGTATTTTGGAGCATTTTTTTATTCATTCATGGGATATGGGCATCGCTGGCTAGGCCAGCATTTATTGCCCATTCCTAATTGCCTTTGAGAAGGTGGTGGCTGCCTTTTTGACTGCTGCAGACCATGTGATGTAGGTTCTGGGCATTTAAGAGTCAACCCCATTTCTGTGTCTGGAGTCACATGTAGGCCAAACCAGGTAAGGAGAGCAGATTTCTATCCCTAAAGGGCATTAATGGACCAGGTAGGTTTTTACAATAATCCACAATGGTTTCATGGTCATCATTAGACTTTTAATCCCAGAGCATTACCCTGGGTCTCTGGATTATTAGTGCAGTGACAATGCCACTATGCCACTACCTCCCCCTATGGTGTCAATCTTCTTGAGTGTTCTTGGAGTTGCACTCATCCAGGCAAGTGAAGAGCATTCCATCGCACTCCTGACTTGTGCCTTGGAGCTGGTGGACAGGCTTTAGGAGTTAGGAGTCACTGCAGGATTCCTTGCCTCTCACTTGCTCTTGTAGCCACAGTATTTACATGGCTAGTCCAGTTCAGTTTCTGGTCAATGGTAAGCCCCAAAATGTTGATAGAGATGGTAATGTCATTGAATGACAAGGGGCAATGGTTAGATTCTCTCTTGTTGGAGATGGTCAATGCCTGGCATCTTTGTGGTATGAATATTACTTGCCACTCATCAGCCCAAGCCTGGATATTGTTTTGCTGCATTTGGACATGGACTGCTTTAGTATCTGAGGAGTCACGAATGGTGAACATTGTGCAATCATCAGCAAACATCCCACTTCTGATGGAGGGAAGGTCACTGATGAAGCAGTTAAAGATGGCTGGGGCGAGGACATGACCCTATTGTTAGAATGTTAAATGAGAAGAGTTCATTAATTGCTGAATGGATACAGAATATTACTATATCTGAAAACCAATGGAAAGATTTGCTGGAGTTGAATTGTGGTGGGTACACCTTATAATTAATATCAATTAAC